>NW_027136302.1:3458125-3772500 GCF_039906515.1 Pseudorca crassidens | reverse complement strand
TCCTAACCCGTACGCTGACACTAACCCGCGCCCTCACACGTCCGCTCCCCCTAAAGCGTTGTCGTACCCTCACCTGGACCCTAACCCGTCCCCGTCCCCTAACCCTAACCCTAGCCCAAACCCTAACCCTAACCCTTCCCCGAAGCCTGACCCTCACCCGTCCTCTAATCCTAACCCGTACGCTGACGCTAAGCCGCGCCCTCACACGTCCGCTCCCCCTAAAGCGTTGTCGTACCCTCACCTGGACCCTAAACCGTCCCCGTCCCCTAACCCTAACCCTAGCCCGAACCCTAACCCTAACCCTTGCCCGAAGCCTGACCCTCACCCGTCCCCTAATCCTAACCCGTACGCTGACACTAAGCCGCGCCCTCACACGTCCGCTCCCCCTAAAGCGTTGTCGTACCCTCACCTGGACCCTAAACCGTCCCCGTCCCCTAACCCTAACCCTAGCCCGAACCCTGACCCTAACCCTTCCCCGAAGCCTGACCCTCACCCGTCCCCTAATCCTAACCCGTACGCTGACACTAACCCGCGCCCTCACACGTATGCTCCCCCTAAAGCGTTGTCGTACCCTCACCTGGACCCTAACCCGTCCCCGTCCCCTAACCCTAACCCTAGCCCGAACCCTGACCCTAACCCTTCCCCGAAGCCTGACCCTCACCCGTCCCCTAATCCTAACCCGTACCCTGACACTAACCCGCGCCCTCACACGTACGCTCCCACTAAAGCGTTGTCGTACCCTCACCTGGACCCTAAACCGTCCCCGTCCCCTAACCCTAACCCTAGCCCGAACCCTAACCCTAACCCTTCCCCGAAGCCTGACCCTCACCCGTCCCCTAATCCTAACCCGTACGCTGACACTAACCCGCGCCCTCACACGTACGCTCCCACTAAAGCGTTGTCGTACCCTCACCTGGACCCTAAACCGTCCCCGTCCCCTAACCCTAACCCTAGCCCGAACCCTAACCCTAACCCTTCCCCGAAGCCTGACCCTCACCCGTCCCCTAATCCTAACCCGTACGCTGACACTAACCCGCGCCCTCACACGTACACTCCCCCTAATGCGTTGTCGTACCCTCAACTGGACCCTAACCCGTCCCCGTCCCCTAACCCTAACCCTGGCCCGAACCCTAACCCTAACCCTTCCCCGAAGCCTGACCCTCACCCGTCCCCTAATGCTAACCCGTACGCTGACACTAACCCGCGCCCTCACACGTACGCTCCCCCTAAAGCGTTGTTTTACCCTCACCTGGACCCTAAACCGTCCCCGTCCCCTAACCCTAAACCTAGCCCGAACCCTAACCCTAACCCTTCCCCGAAGCCTGACCCTCACCCGTCCCCTAATCCTAACCCGTACGCTGACACTAACCCGCGCCCTCACACGTCCGCTCCCCCTAAAGCGTTGTCGTACCCTCACCTGGACCCTAAACCGTCCCCGTCCCCTAACCCTAACCCTAGCCCGAACCCTAACCCTAACCCTTCCCCGAAGCCTGACCCTCACCCGTCCCCTAATCCTAACCCGTACGCTGACACTAACCCGCGCCCTCACACGTCCGCTCCCCCTAAAGCGTTGTCGTACCCTCATCTGGACCCTAAACCGTCCCCGTCCCCTAACCCTAACCCTAGCCCGAACCCTAACCCTAACCCTTCCCCGAAGCCTGACCCTCACCCGTCCCCTAATCCTAACCCGTACGCTGACACTAACCCGCGCCCTCACACGTCCGCTCCCCCTAAAGCGTTGTCGTACCCTCAGCTGGACCCTAACCCTTCCCCGTCCCCTAACCCTAACCTTAGCCCGAACCCTAACCCTAACCCTTCCCCGAAACCTGACCCTCACCCGTCCCCTAATCCTAACCCATACCCTGACACTAACCCGCGCCCTCACACGTACGCTCCCCCTAAATCGTTGTCATACCCTCACCTGGACCCTAAACCGTCCCCGTCCCCTAACCCTAACCCTAGCCCGAACCCTAACCCTAACCCTTCCCCGAAGCCTGACCCTCACCCGTCCCCTAATCCTAACCCGTACGCTGACACTAACCCGCGCCCTCACACGTCCGCTCCCCCTAAAGCGTTGTCGTACCCTCACCTGGACCCTAACCCGTCCCCGTCCCCTAACCCTAACCCTAGCCCAAACCCTAACCCTAACCCTTCCCCGAAGCCTGACCCTCACCCGTCCTCTAATCCTAACCCGTACGCTGACGCTAAGCCGCGCCCTCACACATCCGCTCCCCCTAAAGCGTTGTCGTACCCTCACCTGGACCCTAAACCGTCCCCGTCCCCTAACCCTAACCCTAGCCCGAACCCTAACCCTAACCCTTCCCCGAAGCCTGACCCTCACCCGTCCCCTAATCCTAAGCCGTACGCTGACACTAACCCGTGCCCTCACACGTCCGCTCCCCCTAAAGCGTTGTCGTACCCTCACCTGGACCCTAAACCGTCCCCGTCCCCTAACCCTAACCCTAGCCCGAACCCTAACCCTAACCCTTCCCCGAAGCCTGACCCTCACCCATCCCCTAATCCTAAGCCGTATGCTGACACTAACCCGCGCCCTCAAACGTCCGCTCCCCCTAAAGCGTTGTCGTACCCTCACCTGGACCCTAAACCGTCCCCGTCCCCTAACCCTAACCCTAGCCCGAATCCTAACCCTAACCCTTCCCCGAAGCCTGACCCTCACCCGTCCCCTAATCCTAACCCGTACGCTGACACTAACCCGCGCCCTCACACGTCCGCTCCCCCTAAAGCGTTGTCGTACCCTCACCTGGACCTAAACCGTCCCCGTCCCCTAACCCTAACCCTAGCCCGAACCCTAACCCTAACCCTTCCCCGAAGCCTGACCCTCACCCGTCCCCTAATCCTAACCCGTACGCTGACACTATCCCGCGCCCTCACACGTACGCTCCCCCTAAAGCATTGTCGTACCCTCACCTGGACCCTAAACCGTCCCCGTCCCCTAACCCTAACCCTAGCCCGAACCCTAACCCTAAACCTTCCCCGAAGCCTGACCCTCACCCTTCCCCTATCCTAACCCGTACGCTGACACTAACCCACGCCCTCACACGTACGCTCCCTCTAAAGCATTGTCGTACCCTCACCTGGACCCTAAACCGTCCCCGTCCCCTAACCCTAACCCTAGCCCGAACCCTAACCCTAAACCTTCCCCGAAGCCTGACCCTCACCCGTCCCCTAATCCTAACCCGTACGCTGACACTAACCCGCGCCCTCACACCTCCGCTCCCCCTAAAGCGTTGTCGTACCCTCACCTGGACCCTAAACCGTCCCCGTCCCCTAACCCTAACCCTAGCCCGAACCCTAACCCTAACCCTTGCCCGAAGCCTGACCCTCACCCGTCCCCTAATCCTAACCCGTACGCTGACACTAAGCCGCGCCCTCACACGTCCGCTCCCCCTAAAGCGTTGTCGTACCCTCACCTGGACCCTAAACCGTCCCCGTCCCCTAACCCTAACCCTAGCCCGAACCCTGACCCTAACCCTTCCCCGAAGCCTGACCCTCACCCGTCCCCTATTCCTAACCCGTACGCTGACACTAACCCGCGCCCTCACACGTCCGCTCCCCCTAAAGCGTTGTCGTACCCTCACCTGGACCCTAAACCGTCCCCGTCCCCTAACCCTAACCCTAGCCCGAACCCTAACCCTAACCCTTCCCCGAAGCCTGACCCTCACCCGTCCCCTAATCCTAACCCGTACGCTGACACTAACCCGCGCCCTCACACGTCCGCTCCCCCTAAAGCGTTGTCGTACCCTCACCTGGACCCTAACCCGTCCCCGTCCCCTAACCCTAACCCTAGCCCGAACCCTGACCCTAACCCTTCCCCGAAGCCTGACCCTCACCCGTCCCCTAATCCTAACCCGTACGCTGACACTAACCCGCGCCCTCACACGTATGCTCCCCCTAAAGCGTTGTCGTACCCTCACCTGGACCCTAAACCTTCCCCGTCCCCTAAACCTAACCCTAGCCCGAACCCTAACCCTAACCCTTCCCCGAAGCCTGACCCTCACCCGTCCCCTAATCCTAACCCGTACCCTGACACTAACCCGCGCCCTCACACGTACGCTCCCACTAAAGCGTTGTCGTACCCTCACCTGGACCCTAAACCGTCCCCGTCCCCTAACCCTAACCCTAGCCCGAACCCTAACCCTAACCCTTCCCCGAAGCCTGACCCTCACCCGTCCCCTAATCCTAACCCGTACGCTGACACTAACCCGCGCCCTCACACGTACGCTCCCCCTAAAGCGTTGTCGTACCCTCACCTGGACCCTAAACCGTCCCCGTCCCCTAACCCTAACCCTAGCCCGAACCCTAACCCTAACCCTTCCCCGAAGCCTGACCCTCACCCGTCCCCTAATCCTAACCCGTACGCTGACACTAACCCGCGCCCTCACACGTACGCTCCCCCTAATGCGTTGTCGTACCCTCAACTGGACCCTAACCCGTCCCCGTCCCCTAACCCTAACCCTGGCCCGAACCCTAACCCTAACCCTTCCCCGAAGCCTGACCCTCACCCGTCCCCTAATCCTAACCCGTACGCTGACACTAACCCGCGCCCTCACACGTACGCTCCCCCTAAAGCGTTGTCGTACCCTCACCTGGACCCTAAACCGTCCCCGTCCCCTAACCCTAACCCTAGCCCGAACCCTAACCCTAACCCTTCCCCGAAGCCTGACCCTCACCCGTCCCCTAATCCTAACCCGTACGCTGACACTAACCCGCGCCCTCACACGTCTGCTCCCCCTAAAGCGTTGTCGTACCCTCACCTGGACCCTAAACCGTCCCCGTCCCCTAACCCTAACCCTAGCCAGAACCCTAACCCTAACCCTTCCCCGAAGCCTGACCCTCACCCGTCCCCTAATCCTAACCCGTACGCTGACACTAACCCGCGCCCTCACACGTCCGCTCCCCCTAAAGCGTTGTCGTACCCTCACCTGGACCCTAAACCGTCCCCGTCCCCTAACCCTAACCCTAGCCCGAACCCTAACACTAACCCTTCCCCGAAGCCTGACCCTCACCCGTCACCTAATCCTAACCCGTACGCTGACACTAACCCGCGCCCTCACACGTCCGCTCCCCCTAAAGCGTTGTCGTACCCTCAGCTGGACCCTAACCCTTCCCCGTCCCCTAACCCTAACCCTAGCCCGAACCCTAACCCTAACCCTTCCCCGAAGCCTGACCCTCACCCGTCCCATAATCCTAACCCATACCCTGACACTAACCCGCGCCCTCACACGTACGCTCCCCCTAAATCGTTGTCGTACCCTCACCTGGACCCTAAACCGTCCCCGTCCCCTAACCCTAACCCTAGCCCGAACCCTAACCCTAACCCTTCCCCGAAGCCTGACCCTCACCCGTCCCCTAATCCTAACCCGTACGCTGACACTAACCCGCGCCCTCACACGTCCGCTCCCCCTAAAGCGTTGTCGTACCCTCACCTGGACCCTAACCCGTCCCCGTCCCCTAACCCTAACCCTAGCCCAAACCCTAACCCTAACCCTTCCCCGAAGCCTGACCCTCACCCGTCCTCTAATCCTAACCCGTACGCTGACGCTAAGCCGTGCCCTCACACGTCCGCTCCCCCTAAAGCGTTGTCGTACCCTCACCTGGACCCTAAACCGTCCCCGTCCCCTAACCCTAACCCTAGCCCGAACCCTAACCCTAACCCTTCCCCGAAGCCTGACCCTCACCCGTCCCCTAATCCTAACCCGTACGCTGACACTAACCCGCGCCCTCACACGTCCGCTCCCCCTAAAGCGTTGTCGTACCCTCACCTGGACCCTAAACCGTCCCCGTCCCCTAACCCTAACCCTAGCCCGAATCCTAACCCTAACCCTTCCCCGAAGCCTGACCCTCACCCGTCCCCTAATCCTAACCCGTACGCTGACACTAACCCGCGCCCTCACACGTCCGCTCCCCCTAAAGCGTTGTCGTACCCTCACCTGGACCTAAACCGTCCCCGTCCCCTAACCCTAACCCTAGCCCGAACCCTAACCCTAACCCTTCCCCGAAGCCTGACCCTCACCCGTCCCCTAATCCTAACCCGTACGCTGACACTATCCCGCGCCCTCACACGTACGCTCCCCCTAAAGCATTGTCGTACCCTCACCTGGACCCTAAACCGTCCCCGTCCCCTAACCCTAACCCTAGCCCGAACCCTAACCCTAACCCTTCCCCGAAGCCTGACCCTCACCCTTCCACTATCCTAACCCGTACGCTGACACTAACCCACGCCCTCACACGTACGCTCCCTCTAAAGCATTGTCGTACCCTCACCTGGACCCTAAACCGTCCCCGTCCCCTAACCCTAACCCTAGCCCGAACCCTAACCCTAAACCTTCCCCGAAGCCTGACCCTCACCCGTCCCCTAATCCTAACCCGTACGCTGACACTAACCCGCGCCCTCACACCTCCGCTCCCCCTAAAGCGTTGTCGTACTCTCACCTGGACCCTAAACCGTACCCGTCCCCTAACCCTAACCCTATCCCGAACCCTAACCCTAACCCTTGCCCGAAGCCTGACCCTCACCCGTCTCCTAATCCTAACCCGTACGGGAACACTAAGCCGCGCCCTCACACGTCCGCTCCCCCTAAAGCGTTGTCGTACCCTCACCTGGACCCTAAACCGTCCCCGTCCCCTAACCCTAACCCTAGCCCGAACCCTGACCCTAACCCTTCCCCGAAGCCTGACCCTCACCCGTCCCCTAATCCTAACCAGTACGCTGACACTAACCCGCGCCCTCACACGTCCGCTCCCCCTAAAGCGTTGTCGTACCCTCACCTGGACCCTAAACCGTCCCCGTCCCCTAACCCTAACCCTAGCCCGAACCCTAACCCTAACCCTTCCCCGAAGCCTGACGCTCACCCGTCCCATAATCTTAACCCGTACGCTGACACTAACCCGCGCCCTCACACGTACGCTCCCCCTAAAGCGTTGTCGTACCCTCACCTGGACCCTAACCCGTCCCCGTCCCCTAACCCTAACCCTAGCCCGAACCCTAACCCTAACCCTTCCCCGAAGCCTGACCCTCACCCGTCCCCTAATCCTAACCCGTACGCTGACACTAACCCACGCCCTCACACTTACGCTCCCCCTAAAGCGTTGTCATACCCTCACCTGGACCCTAACCCGTCCCCGTCCCCTAACCCTAACCCTAGCCCGAACCCTAACCCTAACCCTTCCCCGAAGCCTGACCCTCAACCGTCCCGTAATCCTAACCCGTACGCTGACACTAACCCACGCCCTCACACGTACGCTCCCCCTAAAGCATTGTCGTACCCTCACCTGGACCCTAAACCGTCCCCGTCCCCTAACCCTAACCCTAGCCCGAACCGTAACCCTAACCCTTCCCCGAAGCCTGACCCTCACCCTTCCCCTATCCTAACCCGTACGCTGACACTAACCCACGCCCTCACACGTACGCTCCCTCTAAAGCGTTGTCGTACCCTCACCTGAACCCTAAACCGTCCCCGTCCCCTAACCCTAACCCTAGCCCGAACCCTAACCCTAACCCTTCCCCGAAGCCTGACCCTCACCCGTCCCCTAATCCTAACCCGTACGCTGACACTAACCCGCGCCCTCACACGTCCGCTCCCCCTAAAGCGTTGTCGTACCCTCACCTGGACCCTAAACCGTCCCCGTCCCCTAACCCTAACCCTAGCCCGAACCCTAACCCTAACCCTTCCCCGAAGCCTGACCCTCACCCGTCCCCTAATCCTAACCCGTACGCTGACACTAACCCGCACCCTCACACGTCCGCTCCCCCTAAAGCGTTGTCGTACCCTCACCTGGACCCTAAACCGTCTCCGTCCCCTAACCCTAACCCAGCCCGAACCCTAACCCTAACCCTTCCCCGAAGCCTGACCCTCACCCGTCCCCTAATCCTAACCCGTACGCTGACACTAACCCGCGCCCTCACATGTACGCTCCCCCTAAAGCGTTGTCGTACCCTCACCTGGACCCTAACCCGTCCCCGTCCCCTAACCCTAACCCTAGCCCGAACCCTAACCCTAACCCTTCCCCGAAGCCTGACCCTCACCCGTCCCCTAATCCTAACCCGTACGCTCACACTAACCCGCGCCCTCACACGTACGCTCCCCCTAAAGCGTTGTCGTACGCTCACCTGGACCCTAACCCGTCCCCGTCCCCTAACCCTAACCCTAGCCCGAACCCTAACCCTAAGCCTTCCCCGAAGCCTGACCCTCACCCGTCCCCTAATCCTAACAAGTACGCTGACACTAACCCGCGCGCTCACACGTACGCTCCCCCTAAAGCGTTGTCGTACCCTCACCTGGACCCTAAACCGTCCCCGTCCCCTAACCCTAACCCTAGCCCGAACCCTAACCCTAACACTTCCCCGAAGCCTGACCCTCACCCGTCCCCTAATCCTAAACCGTACGCTGACACTAACCCGCGCCCTCACACGTACGCTCCCCCTAAAGCGTTGTCGTACCCTCACCTGGACCCTAACCCTTCCCCGTCCCCTAACCCTAACCCTAGCCTGAACCCTAAGCCTAACCCTTCCCCGAAGCCTGACCCTCACCCGTCCCCTAATCCTAACCCGTACGCTGACACTAACCCGCGTCCTCACACGTACGCTCCCCCTAAAGCGTTGTCGTACCCTCACCTGGACCCTAACCCGTCCCCGTCCCCTAACCCTAACCCTAGCCCGAACCCTAACCCT
The DNA here is from genome assembly GCF_039906515.1 of Pseudorca crassidens. Classification (NCBI taxonomy): domain Eukaryota; kingdom Metazoa; phylum Chordata; class Mammalia; order Artiodactyla; family Delphinidae; genus Pseudorca; species Pseudorca crassidens. The sequence continues at coordinate 3,763,808 of NW_027136302.1, read as the reverse complement.
AACCCTTCCCCGAAGCCTGACCCTCACCCGTCCCCTAATCCTAACCCGTACGCTGACACTAACCCGCGCCCTCACACGTCCGCTCCCCCTAAAGCGTTGTCGTACCCTCACCTGGACCCTAAACCGTCCCCGTCCCCTAACCCTAACCCTAGACCAAACCCTAAGCCTAACCCTTCCCCGAAGCCTGACCCTCACCCGTCCCCTAATCCTAAGCCGTACGCTGACACTAACCCGCGCCCTCACACGTCCGCTCCCCCTAAAGCGTTGTCGTACCCTCACCTGGACCCTAAACCGTCCCCGTCCCCTAACCCTAACCCTAGCCCGAACCCTAACCCTTACACTTCCCCGAAGCCTGACCCTCACCCGTCCCCTAATCCTAACCCGTACGCTGACACTAACCTGCGCCCTCACACGTCCGCTGCCCCTAAAGCGTTGTCGTACCCTGACCTGGACACTAAACCGTCCCCGTCCCCGTCCCCTAACACTAGCCCGAACCCTAACCCTAACCCTTCCCCGAAACCTGACCCTCACCCGTCCCCTAATCCTAAGCCGTACGCTGACACTAACCCGCGCCCTCACACCTCCGCTCCCCCTAAAGCGTTGTCGTACCCTCACCTGGACCCTAAACCGTCCCCGTCCCCTAACCCTAACCGTAGCCCGAACCCTAACCCTAACCCTTCCCCGAAGCCTGACCCTCACCCGTCCCCTAATCCTAAGCCGTACGCTGACACTAACCCGCGCCCTCACACGTCCGCTCCCCCTAAAGCGTTGTCGTACCCTCACCTGGACCCTAAACCGTCCCCGTCCCCTAACCCTAACCCTAGCCCGAACCCTAACCCTAACACTTCCCCGAAGCCTGACCCTCACCCGTCCCCTAATCCTAAGCCGTACGCTGACACTAACCCGTGCCCTCACACGTCCGCTCCCCCTAAAGCGTTGTCGTACCCTCACCTGGACCCTAAACCGTCCCCGTCCCCTAACCCTAACCCTAGCCCGAATCCTAACCCTAACCCTTCCCCGAAGCCTGACCCTCACCCGTCCCCTAATCCTAACCCGTACGCTGACACTAACCCGCGCCCTCACACGTACGCTCCCCCTAAAGCGTTGTCGTACCCTCACCTGGACCCTAAACCGTCCCCGTCCCCTAACCCTAAACCTAGCCCGAACCCTAACCCTAACCCTTCCCCGAAGCCTGACCCTCACCCGTCCCCTAATCCTAACCCGTACGCTGACACTAACCCGCGCCCTCACACGTCCGCTCCCCCTAAAGCGTTGTCATACACTCACCTGGACCCTAAACCGTCCCCGTCCCCTAACCCTAACCCTAGCCCGAACCCTAACCCTAACCCTTCCCCGAAGCCTGACCCTCACCCGTCCCCTAATCCTAACCCGTACGCTGACACTAACCCGCGCCCTCACACGTCCGCTCCCCCTAAAGCGTTGTCATACCCTCACCTGGACCCTAAACCGTCCCCGTCCCCTAACCCTAACCCTAGCCCGAACCCTAACACTAACCCTTCCCCGAAGCCTGACCCTCACCCGTCCCCTAATCCTAACCCGTACGCTGACACTAACCCGCGCCCTCACACGTCCGCTCCCCCTAAAGCGTTGTCGTACCCTCACCTGGACCCTAAACCGTCCCCGTCCCCTTACCCTAACCCTAGCCCGAACCATAACCCTAACCCTTCCCCGAAGCCTGACCCTCACCCGTCCCCTAATCCTAACCCGTACGCTGACACTAACCCGCGCCCTCACACGTCCGCTCCCCCTAAAGCGTTGTCGTACCCTCACCTGGACCCTAAACCGTCCCCGTCCCCTTACCCTAACCCTAGCCCGAACCCTAACCCTAACACTTCCCCGAAGCCTGACCCTCACCCGTCCCCTAATCCTAACCCGTACGCTGACACTAACCCGCGCCCTCACACGTCCGCTCCCCCTAAAGCGTTGTCATACCCTCACCTGGACCCTAAACCGTCCCCGTCCCCTAACCCTAACCCTAGCCCGAACCCTGAACCTAACCCTTCCCCGAAGCCTGACCCTCACCCGTCCCCTAATCCTAACCCGTACGCTGACACTAACCTGCGCCCTCACACGTCCGCTCCCCCTAAAGCGTTGTCGTACCCTCACCTGGACCCTAAACCGTCCCCGTCCCCTAACCCTAACCCTAGCCCGAACCCTAACCCTAACCCTTCCCCGAAGCCTGAACCTGAACCATCCCCTAATGCTAAACCGTACACTGACACTAACCCGCGCCCTCACACGTACGCTCCCCCTAATGCGTTGTCGTACCCTCACCTGGACCCTAACCCGTCCCCGTCCCCTAACCCTAACCCTAGCCCGAACCCTAACCCTAACCCTTCCCCGAAGCCTGACCCTCACCCGTCCCCTAATCCTAACCCGTACGCTGACACTAACCCGCGCCCTCACACGTCCGCTCCCCCTAAAGCGTTGTCGTACCCTCACCTGGACCCTAAACCGTCCCCGTCCCCTAACCCTAACCCTAGCCCGAACCCTAACCCTAACCCTTCCCCGAAGCCTGAACCTCACCCGTCCCCTAATCCTAACACGTACGCTGACACTAACTCGCGCCCTCACACGTCCGCTCCCCCTAAAGCGTTGTCGTACCCTCACCTGAACCCTAAACCGTCCCCGTCCCCTAACCCTAACCCTAGCCCGCACCCTAACCCTAACTCTTCCCCGAAGCCTGACCCTCACCCGTCCCCTAATCCTAACCCGTACGCTGACACTATCCCGCGCCCTCACACGTACGCTCCCCCTAAAGCGTTGTCGTACCCTCACCTGGACCCTAACCCGTCCCCGTCCCCTAACCCTAACCCTAGCCCGAACCCTAACCCTAAGCCTTCCCCGAAGCCTGACCCTCACCCGTCCCCTAATCCTAACAAGTACGCTGACACTAACCCACGCCCTCACAAGGACGCTCCCCCTAAAGCGTTGTCGTACCCTCACCTGGACCCTAAACCGTCCCCGTCCCCTAACCCTAACCCTAGCCCGAACCCTAACCCTAACACTTCCCCGAAGCCTGACCCTCACCCGTCCCCTAATCCTAACCCGTACGCTGACACTAACCCACGCCCTCACACGTACGCTCCCCCTAAAGCGTTGTCGTACCCTCACCTGGACCCTAAACCGTCCCCGTCCCCTAACCCTAACCCTAGCCCGAACCCTAACCCTAACCCTTCCCCGAAGCCTGACCCTCACCCGTCCCCTAATCCTAAACCGTACGCTGACACTAACCCGCGGCCTCACACGTCCGCTCCCCCTAAAGCGTTCTCGTACCCTCACCTGGACCCTAACCCGTCCCCGTCCCCTAACCCTAACCCTAGCCCGAACCCTAAGCCTAACCCTTCCCCGAAGCCTGACCCTCACCCGTCCCCTAATCCTAACCCGTACGCTGACACTAACCCGCGCCCTCACACGTACGCTCCCCCTAAAGCGTTGTCGTACCCTCACCTGGACCCTAACCCGTCCCCGTCCCCTAACCCTAACCCTAGCCCGAACCCTAACCCTAACCCTTCCCCGAAGCCTGACCCTCACCCGTCCCCTAATCCTAACCCGTACGCTGACACTAACCCGCGCCCTCACACGTCCGCTCCCCCTAAAGCGTTGTCGTACCCTCACCTGGACCCTAAACCGTCCCCGTCCCCTTACCCTATCCCTAGCCCGAACCCTAACCCTAACCCTTCCCCGAAGCCTGACCCTCACCCGTCCCCTAATCCTAACCCGTACGCTGACACTAACCCGCGCCCTCACACGTCCGCTCCCCCTAAAGCGTTGTCGTACCCTCACCTGGACCCTAAACCGTCCCCGTCCCCTAACCCTAACCCTAGCCCGAACCCTAACCCTAAACCTTCCCCGAAGCCTGACCCTCACCCGTCCCCTAATCCTAACCCGTACGCTGACACTAACCCGCGCCCTCACACGTCCGCTCCCCGTAAAACGTTGTCGTACCCTCACCTGGACCCTAAACCGTCCCCATCCCCTAACCCTAACCCTAGCCCGAACCCTAACCCTAACCCTTCCCCGAAGCCTCACCCTCACCCGTCCCCTAATCCTAACCCGTACGCTGACACTAACCCGCGCCCTCACACGTCCGCTCCCCCTAAAGCGTTGTCGTACCCTCACCTGGACCCTAAACCGTCCCCGTCCCCTAACCCTAACCCTAGCCCGAACCCTAACCCTTACACTTCCCCGAAGCCTGACCCTCACCCGTCCCCTAATCCTAACCCGTACGCTGACACTAACCTGCGCCATCACACGTCCGCTGCCCCTAAAGCGTTGTCGTACCCTGACCTGGACACTAAACCGTCCCCGTCCCCGTCCCCTAACCCTAGCCCGAACCCTAACCCTAACCCTTCCCCGAAACCTGACCCTCACCCGTCCCCTAATCCTAAGCCGTACGCTGACACTAACCCGCGCCCTCACACATCCGCTCCCCCTAAAGCGTTGTCGTACCCTCACCTGGACCCTAAACCGTCCCCGTCCCCTAACCCTAACCCTAGCCCGAACCCTAACCCTAACCCTTCCCCGAAGCCTGACCCTCACCCGTCCCCTAATCCTAAGCCGTACGCTGACACTAACCCGCGCCCTCACACGTCCGCTCCCCCTAAAGCGTTGTCGTACCCTCACCTGGACCCTAAACCGTCCCCGTCCCCTAACCCTAACCCTAGCCCGAACCCTAACCCTAACCCTTCCCCGAAGCCTGACCCTCACCCGTCCCCTAATCCTAAGCCGTACGCTGACACTAACCCGTGCCCTCACACGTCCGCTCCCCCTAAAGCGTTGTCGTACCCTCACCTGGACCCTAACCCGTCCCCGTCCCCTAACCCTAACCCTAGCCCAAACCCTAACCCTAACCCTTCCCCGAAGCCTGACCCTCACCCGTCCCCTAATCCTAACCCGTACGCTGACACTAACCCGCGCCCTCACACGTACGCTCCCCCTAAAGCGTTGTCGTATCCTCACCTGGACCCTAACCCATCTCCGTCCCCTAACCCTAACCCTAGCCCGAACCCTAACCCTAACCCTTCCCCGAAGCCTGACCCTCACCCGTCCCCTAATCCTAACCCGTACGCTGACACTAACCCGCGCCCTCACACGTCCGCTCCCCCTAAAGCGTTGTCGTACCCTCACCTGGACCCTAACCCGTCCCCGTCCCCTAACCCTAACCCTAGCCCGAACCCTGACCCTAACCCTTCCCCGAAGCCTGACCCTCACCCGTCCCCTAATCCTAACCCGTACGCTGACACTAACCCGCGCCCTCACACGTATGCTCCCCCTAAAGCGTTGTCGTACCCTCACCTGGACCCTAAACCTTCCCCGTCCCCTAAACCTAACCCTAGCCCGAACCCTAACCCTAACACTTCCCCGAAGCCTGACCCTCACCCGTCCCCTAATCCTAACCCGTACCCTGACACTAACCCGCGCCCTCACACGTACGCTCCCACTAAAGCGTTGTCGTACCCTCACCTGGACCCTAAACCGTCCCCGTCCCCTAACCCTAACCCTAGCCCGAACCCTAACCCTAACCCTTCCCCGAAGCCTGACCCTCACCCGTCCCCTAATCCTAACCCGTACGCTGACACTAACCCGCGCCCTCACACGTCCGCTCCCCCTAAAGCGTTGTCGTACCCTCACCTGGACCCTAAACCGTCCCCGTCCCCTAACCCTAACCCTAGCCCGAACCCTAACCCTAACCCTTCCCCGAAGCCTGACCCTCACCCGTCCCCTAATCCTAACCCGTACGCTGACACTAACCCGCGCCCTCACACGTACACTCCCCCTAATGCGTTGTCGTACCCTCAACTGGACCCTAACCCGTCCCCGTCCCCTAACCCTAACCCTGGCCCGAACCCTAACCCTAACCCTTCCCCGAAGCCTGACCCTCACCCGTCCCCTAATGCTAACCCGTACGCTGACACTAACCCGCGCCCTCACACGTACGCTCCCCCTAAAGCGTTGTCGTACCCTCACCTGGACCCTAAACCGTCCCCGTCCCCTAACCCTAAACCTAGCCCGAACCCTAACCCTAACCCTTCCCCGAAGCCTGACCCTCACCCGTCCCCTAATCCTAACCCGTACGCTGACACTAACCCGCGCCCTCACACGTCCGCTCCCCCTAAAGCGTTGTCGTACCCTCACCTGGACCCTAAACCGTCCCCGTCCCCTAACCCTAACCCTAGCCCGAACCCTAACCCTAACCCTTCCCCGAAGCCTGACCCTCACCCGTCCCCTAATCCTAACCCGTACGCTGACACTAACCCGCGCCCTCACACGTCCGCTCCCCCTAAAGCGTTGTCGTACCCTCATCTGGACCCTAAACCGTCCCCGTCCCCTAACCCTAACCCTAGCCCGAACCCTAACACTAACCCTTCCCCGAAGCCTGACCCTCACCCGTCCCCTAATCCTAACCCGTACGCTGACACTAACCCGCGCCCTCACACGTCCGCTCCCCCTAAAGCGTTGTCGTACCCTCAGCTGGACCCTAACCCTTCCCCGTCCCCTAACCCTAACCTTAGCCCGAACCCTAACCCTAACCCTTCCCCGAAGCCTGACCCTCACCCGTCCCCTAATCCTAACCCATACCCTGACACTAACCCGCGCCCTCACACGTACGCTCCCCCTAAATCGTTGTCATACCCTCACCTGGACCCTAAACCGTCCCCGTCCCCTAACCCTAACCCTAGCCCGAACCCTAACCCTAACCCTTCCCCGAAGCCTGACCCTCACCCGTCCCCTAATCCTAACCCGTACGCTGACACTAACCCGCGCCCTCACACGTCCGCTCCCCCTAAAGCGTTGTCGTACCCTCACCTGGACCCTAACCCGTCCCCGTCCCCTAACCCTAACCCTAGCCCAAACCCTAACCCTAACCCTTCCCCGAAGCCTGACCCTCACCCGTCCTCTAATCCTAACCCGTACGCTGACGCTAAGCCGCGCCCTCACACGTCCGCTCCCCCTAAAGCGTTGTCGTACCCTCACCTGGACCCTAAACCGTCCCCGTCCCCTAACCCTAACCCTAGCCCGAACCCTAACCCTAACCCTTCCCCGAAGCCTGACCCTCACCCGTCCCCTAATCCTAAGCCGTACGCTGACACTAACCCGTGCCCTCACACGTCCGCTCCCCCTAAAGCGTTGTCGTACCCTCACCTGGACCCTAAACCGTCCCCGTCCCCTAACCCTAACCCTAGCCCGAACCCTAACCCTAACCCTTCCCCGAAGCCTGACCCTCACCCGTCCCCTAATCCTAAGCCGTATGCTGACACTAACCCGCGCCCTCAAACGTCCGCTCCCCCTAAAGCGTTGTCGTACCCTCACCTGGACCCTAAACCGTCCCCGTCCCCTAACCCTAACCCTAGCCCGAATCCTAACCCTAACCCTTCCCCGAAGCCTGACCCTCACCCGTCCCCTAATCCTAACCCGTACGCTGACACTAACCCGCGCCCTCACACGTCCGCTCCCCCTAAAGCGTTGTCGTACCCTCACCTGGACCTAAACCGTCCCCGTCCCCTAACCCTAACCCTAGCCCGAACCCTAACCCTAACCCTTCCCCGAAGCCTGACCCTCACCCGTCCCCTAATCCTAACCCGTACGCTGACACTATCCCGCGCCCTCACACGTACGCTCCCCCTAAAGCATTGTCGTACCCTCACCTGGACCCTAAACCGTCCCCGTCCCCTAACCCTAACCCTAGCCCGAACCCTAACCCTAACCCTTCCCCGAAGCCTGACCCTCACCCTTCCTCTATCCTAACCCGTACGCTGACACTAACCCACGCCCTCACACGTACGCTCCCTCTAAAGCATTGTCGTACCCTCACCTGGACCCTAAACCGTCCCCGTCCCCTAACCCTAACCCTAGCCCGAACCCTAACCCTAAACCTTCCCCGAAGCCTGACCCTCACCCGTCCCCTAATCCTAACCCGTACGCTGACACTAACCCGCGCCCTCACACCTCCGCTCCCCCTAAAGCGTTGTCGTACCCTCACCTGGACCCTAAACCGTCCCCGTCCCCTAACCCTAACCCTAGCCCGAACCCTAACCCTAACCCTTGCCCGAAGCCTGACCCTCACCCGTCCCCTAATCCTAACCCGTACGCTGACACTAAGCCGCGCCCTCACACGTCCGCTCCCCCTAAAGCGTTGTCGTACCCTCACCTGGACCCTAAACCGTCCCCGTCCCCTAACCCTAACCCTAGCCCGAACCCTGACCCTAACCCTTCCCCGAAGCCTGACCCTCACCCGTCCCCTATTCCTAACCCGTACGCTGACACTAACCCGCGCCCTCACACGTCCGCTCCCCCTAAAGCGTTGTCGTACCCTCACCTGGACCCTAAACCGTCCCCGTCCCCTAACCCTAACCCTAGCCCGAACCCTAACCCTAACCCTTCCCCGAAGCCTGACCCTCACCCGTCCCCTAATCCTAACCCGTACGCTGACACTAACCCGCGCCCTCACACGTCCGCTCCCCCTAAAGCGTTGTCGTACCCTCACCTGGACCCTAACCCGTCCCCGTCCCCTAACCCTAACCCTAGCCCGAACCCTGACCCTAAACCTTCCCCGAAGCCTGACCCTCACCCGTCCCCTAATCCTAACCCGTACGCTGACACTAACCCGCGCCCTCACACGTATGCTCCCCCTAAAGCGTTGTCGTACCCTCACCTGGACCCTAAACCTTCCCCGTCCCCTAAACCTAACCCTAGCCCGAACCCTAACCCTAACCCTTCCCCGAAGCCTGACCCTCACCCGTCCCCTAATCCTAACCCGTACCCTGACACTAACCCGCGCCCTCACACGTACGCTCCCACTAAAGCGTTGTCGTACCCTCACCTGGACCCTAAACCGTCCCCGTCCCCTAACCCTAACCCTAGCCCGAACCCTAACCCTAACCCTTCCCCGAAGCCTGACCCTCACCCGTCCCCTAATCCTAACCCGTACGCTGACACTAACCCGCGCCCTCACACGTACGCTCCCCCTAAAGCGTTGTCGTACCCTCACCTGGACCCTAAACCGTCCCCGTCCCCTAACCCTAACCCTAGCCCGAACCCTAACCCTAACCCTTCCCCGAAGCCTGACCCTCACCCGTCCCCTAATCCTAACCCGTACGCTGACACTAACCCGCGCCCTCACACGTACGCTCCCCCTAATGCGTTGTCGTACCCTCAACTGGACCCTAACCCGTCCCCGTCCCCTAACCCTAACCCTGGCCCGAACCCTAACCCTAACCCTTCCCCGAAGCCTGACCCTCACCCGTCCCCTAATCCTAACCCGTACGCTGACACTAACCCGCGCCCTCACACGTACGCTCCCCCTAAAGCGTTGTCGTACCCTCACCTGGACCCTAAACCGTCCCCGTCCCCTAACCCTAACCCTAGCCCGAACCCTAACCCTAACCCTTCCCCGAAGCCTGACCCTCACCCGTCCCCTAATCCTAACCCGTACGCTGACACTAACCCGCGCCCTCACACGTCCGCTCCCCCTAAAGCGTTGTCGTACCCTCACCTGGACCCTAAACCGTCCCCGTCCCCTAACCCTAACCCTAGCCAGAACCCTAACCCTAACCCTTCCCCGAAGCCTGACCCTCACCCGTCCCCTAATCCTAACCCGTACGCTGACACTAACCCGCGCCCTCACACGTCCGCTCCCCCTAAAGCGTTGTCGTACCCTCACCTGGACCCTAAACCGTCCCCGTCCCCTAACCCTAACCCTAGCCCGAACCCTAACACTAACCCTTCCCCGAAGCCTGACCCTCACCCGTCACCTAATCCTAACCCGTACGCTGACACTAACCCGCGCCCTCACACGTCCGCTCCCCCTAAAGCGTTGTCGTACCCTCAGCTGGACCCTAACCCTTCCCGTCCCCTAACCCTAACCCTAGCCCGAACCCTAACCCTAACCCTTCCCCGAAGCCTGACCCTCACCCGTCCCATAATCCTAACCCATACCCTGACACTAACCCGCGCCCTCACACGTAAGCTCCCCCTAAATCGTTGTCGTACCCTCACCTGGACCCTAAACCGTCCCCGTCCCCTAACCCTAACCCTAGCCCGAACCCTAACCCTAACCCTTCCCCGAAGCCTGACCCTCACCCGTCCCCTAATCCTAACCCGTACGCTGACACTAACCCGCGCCCTCACACGTCCGCTCCCCCTAAAGCGTTGTCGTACCCTCACCTGGACCCTAACCCGTCCCCGTCCCATAACCCTAACCCTAGCCCAAACCCTAACCCTAACCCTTCCCCGAAGCCTGACCCTCACCCGTCCTCTAATCCTAACCCGTACGCTGACGCTAAGCCGCGCCCTCACACGTCCGCTCCCCCTAAAGCGTTGTCGTACCCTCACCTGGACCCTAAACCGTCCCCGTCCCCTAACCCTAACCCTAGCCCGAACCCTAAGCCTAACCCTTCCCCGAAGCCTGACCCTCACCCGTCCCCTAATCCTAACCCGTACGCTGACACTAACCCGCGCCCTCACACGTCCGCTCCCCCTAAAGCGTTGTCGTACCCTCACCTGGACCCTAAACCGTCCCCGTCCCCTAACCCTAACCCTAGCCCGAATCCTAACCCTAACCCTTCCCCGAAGCCTGACCCTCACCCGTCCCCTAATCCTAACCCGTACGCTGACACTAACCCGCGCCCTCACACGTCCGCTCCCCCTAAAGCGTTGTCGTACCCTCACCTGGACCTAAACCGTCCCCGTCCCCTAACCCTAACCCTAGCCCGAACCCTAACCCTAACCCTTCCCCGAAGCCTGACCCTCACCCGTCCCCTAATCCTAACCCGTACGCTGACACTATCCCGCGCCCTCACACGTACGCTCCCCCTAAAGCATTGTCGTACCCTCACCTGGACCCTAAACCGTCCCCGTCCCCTAACCCTAACCCTAGCCCGAACCCTAACCCTAACCCTTCCCCGAAGCCTGACCCTCACCCTTCCACTATCCTAACCCGTACGCTGACACTAACCCACGCCCTCACACGTACGCTCCCTCTAAAGCATTGTCGTACCCTCACCTGGACCCTAAACCGTCCCCGTCCCCTAACCCTAACCCTAGCCCGAACCCTAACCCTAAACCTTCCCCGAAGCCTGACCCTCACCCGTCCCCTAATCCTAACCCGTACGCTGACACTAACCCGCGCCCTCACACCTCCGCTCCCCCTAAAGCGTTGTCGTACTCTCACCTGGACCCTAAACCGTACCCGTCCCCTAACCCTAACCCTATCCCGAACCCTAACCCTAACCCTTGCCCGAAGCCTGACCCTCACCCGTCTCCTAATCCTAACCCGTACGGGAACACTAAGCCGCGCCCTCACACGTCCGCTCCCCCTAAAGCGTTGTCGTACCCTCACCTGGACCCTAAACCGTCCCCGTCCCCTAACCCTAACCCTAGCCCGAACCCTGACCCTAACCCTTCCCCGAAGCCTGACCCTCACCCGTCCCCTAATCCTAACCAGTACGCTGACACTAACCCGCGCCCTCACACGTCCGCTCCCCCTAAAGCGTTGTCGTACCCTCACCTGGACCCTAAACCGTCCCCGTCCCCTAACCCTAACCCTAGCCCGAACCCTAACCCTAACCCTTCCCCGAAGCCTGACGCTCACCCGTCCCATAATCTTAACCCGTACGCTGACACTAACCCGCGCCCTCACACGTACGCTCCCCCTAAAGCGTTGTCGTACCCTCACCTGGACCCTAACCCGTCCCCGTCCCCTAACCCTAACCCTAGCCCGAACCCTAACCCTAACCCTTCCCCGAAGCCTGACCCTCACCCGTCCCCTAATCCTAACCCGTACGCTGACACTAACCCGCGCCCTCACACTTACGCTCCCCCTAAAGCGTTGTCATACCCTCACCTGGACCCTAACCCGTCCCCGTCCCCTAACCCTAACCCTAGCCCGAACCCTAACCCTAACCCTTCCCCGAAGCCTGACCCTCAACCGTCCCGTAATCCTAACCCGTACGCTGACACTAACCCACGCCCTCACACGTACGCTCCCCCTAAAGCATTGTCGTACCCTCACCTGGACCCTAAACCGTCCCCGTCCCCTAACCCTAACCCTAGCCCGAACCGTAACCCTAACCCTTCCCCGAAGCCTGACCCTCACCCTTCCCCTATCCTAACCCGTACGCTGACACTAACCCACGCCCTCACACGTACGCTCCCTCTAAAGCGTTGTCGTACCCTCACCTGAACCCTAAACCGTCCCCGTCCCCTAACCCTAACCCTAGCCCGAACCCTAACCCTAACCCTTCCCCGAAGCCTGACCCTCACCCGTCCCCTAATCCTAACCCGTACGCTGACACTAACCCGCGCCCTCACACGTCCGCTCCCCCTAAAGCGTTGTCGTACCCTCACCTGGACCCTAAACCGTCCCCGTCCCCTAACCCTAACCCTAGCCCGAACCCTAACCCTAACCCTTCCCCGAAGCCTGACCCTCACCCGTCCCCTAATCCTAACCCGTACGCTGACACTAACCCGCACCCTCACACGTCCGCTCCCCCTAAAGCGTTGTCGTACCCTCAGCTGGACCCTAACCCTTCCCGTCCCCTAACCCTAACCCTAGCCCGAACCCTAACCCTAACCCTTCCTCGAAGCCTGACCCTCACCCGTCCCATAATCCTAACCCATACCCTGACACTAACCCGCGCCCTCACACGTACGCTCCCCCTAAATCGTTGTCGTACCCTCACCTGGACCCTAAACCGTCCCCGTCCCCTAACCCTAACCCTAGCCCGAACCCTAACCCTAACCCTTCCCCGAAGCCTGACCCTCACCCGTCCCCTAATCCTAACCCGTACGCTGACACTAACCCGCGCCCTCACACGTCCGCTCCCCCTAAAGCGTTGTCGTACCCTCACCTGGACCCTAACCCGTCCCCGTCCCCTAACCCTAACCCTAGCCCAAACCCTAACCCTAACCCTTCCCCGAAGCCTGACCCTCACCCGTCCTCTAATCCTAACCCGTACGCTGACGCTAAGCCGCGCCCTCACACGTCCGCTCCCCCTAAAGCGTTGTCGTACCCTCACCTGGACCCTAAACCGTCCCCGTCCCCTAACCCTAACCCTAGCCCGAACCCTAACCCTAAACCTTCCCCGAAGCCTGACCCTCACCCGTCCCCTAATCCTAACCCGTACGCTGACACTAACCCGCGCCCTCACACGTCCGCTCCCCCTAAAGCGTTGTCGTACCCTCACCTGGACCCTAAACCGTCCCCGTCCCCTAACCCTAACCCTAGCCCGAATCCTAACCCTAACCCTTCCCCGAAGCCTGACCCTCACCCGTCCCCTAATCCTAACCCGTACGCTGACACTAACCCGCGCCCTCACACGTCCGCTCCCCCTAAAGCGTTGTCGTACCCTCACCTGGACCTAAACCGTCCCCGTCCCCTAACCCTAACCCTAGCCCGAACCCTAACCCTAACCCTTCCCCGAAGCCTGACCCTCACCCGTCCCCTAATCCTAACCCGTACGCTGACACTATCCCGCGCCCTCACACGTACGCTCCCCCTAAAGCATTGTCGTACCCTCACCTGGACCCTAAACCGTCCCCGTCCCCTAACCCTAACCCTAGCCCGAACCCTAACCCTAACCCTTCCCCGAAGCCTGACCCTCACCCTTCCACTATCCTAACCCGTACGCTGACACTAACCCACGCCCTCACACGTACGCTCCCTCTAAAGCATTGTCGTACCCTCACCTGGACCCTAAACCGTCCCCGTCCCCTAACCCTAACCCTAGCCCGAACCCTAACCCTAAACCTTCCCCGAAGCCTGACCCTCACCCGTCCCCTAATCCTAACCCGTACGCTGACACTAACCCGCGCCCTCACACCTCCACTCCCCCTAAAGCGTTGTCGTACTCTCACCTGGACCCTAAACCGTACCCGTCCCCTAACCCTAACCCTATCCCGAACCCTAACCCTAACCCTTGCCCGAAGCCTGACCCTCACCCGTCTCCTAATCCTAACCCGTACGGGAACACTAAGCCGCGCCCTCACACGTCCGCTCCCCCTAAAGCGTTGTCGTACCCTCACCTGGACCCTAAACCGTCCCCGTCCCCTAACCCTAACCCTAGCCCGAACCCTGACCCTAACCCTTCCCCGAAGCCTGACCCTCACCCGTCCCCTAATCCTAACCAGTACGCTGACACTAACCCGCGCCCTCACACGTCCGCTCCCCCTAAAGCGTTGTCGTACCCTCACCTGGACCCTAAACCGTCCCCGTCCCCTAACCCTAACCCTAGCCCGAACCCTAACCCTAACCCTTCCCCGAAGCCTGACGCTCACCCGTCCCATAATCTTAACCCGTACGCTGACACTAACCCGCGCCCTCACACGTACGCTCCCCCTAAAGCATTGTCGTACCCTCACCTGGACCCTAACCCGTCCCCGTCCCCTAACCCTAACCCTAGCCCGAACCCTAACCCTAACCCTTCCCCGAAGCCTGACCCTCACCCGTCCCCTAATCCTAACCCGTACGCTGACACTAACCCACGCCCTCACACGTACGCTCCCCCTAAAGCATTGTCGTACCCTCACCTGGACCCTAAACCGTCCCCGTCCCCTAACCCTAACCCTAGCCCGAACCGTAACCCTAACCCTTCCCCGAAGCCTGACCCTCACCCTTCCCCTATCCTAACCCGTACGCTGACACTAACCCACGCCCTCACACGTACGCTCCCTCTAAAGCGTTGTCGTACCCTCACCTGAACCCTAAACCGTCCCCGTCCCCTAACCCTAACCCTAGCCCGAACCCTAACCCTAACCCTTCCCCGAAGCCTGACCCTCACCCGTCCCCTAATCCTAACCCGTACGCTGACACTAACCCGCGCCCTCACACGTCCGCTCCCCCTAAAGCGTTGTCGTACCCTCACCTGGACCCTAAACCGTCCCCGTCCCCTAACCCTAACCCTAGCCCGAACCCTAACCCTAACCCTTCCCCGAAGCCTGACCCTCACCCGTCCCCTAATCCTAACCCGTACGCTGACACTAACCCGCACCCTCACACGTCCGCTCCCCCTAAAGCGTTGTCGTACCCTCACCTGGACCCTAAACCGTCCCCGTCCCCTAACCCTAACCCAGCCCGAACCCTAACCCTAACCCTTCCCCGAAGCCTGACCCTCACCCGTCCCCTAATCCTAACCCGTACGCTGACACTAACCCGCGCCCTCACATGTACGCTCCCCCTAAAGCGTTGTCGTACCCTCACCTGGACCCTAACCCGTCCCCGTCCCCTAACCCTAACCCTAGCCCGAACCCTAACCCTAACCCTTCCCCGAAGCCTGACCCTCACCCGTCCCCTAATCCTAACCCGTACGCTCACACTAACCCGCGCCCTCACACGTACGCTCCCCCTAAAGCGTTGTCGTACCCTCACCTGGACCCTAACCCGTCCCCGTCCCCTAACCCTAACCCTAGCCCGAACCCTAACCCTAAGCCTTCCCCGAAGCCTGACCCTCACCCGTCCCCTAATCCTAACAAGTACGCTGACACTAACCCGCGCCCTCACACGTACGCTCCCCCTAAAGCGTTGTCGTACCCTCACCTGGACCCTAAACCGTCCCCGTCCCCTAACCCTAACCCTAGCCCGAACCCTAACCCTAACACTTCCCCGAAGCCTGACCCTCACCCGTCCCCTAATCCTAACCCGTACGCTGACACTAACCCACGCGCTCACACGTACGCTCCCCCTAAAGCGTTGTCGTACCCTCACCTGGACCCTAAACCATCCCCGTCCCCTAACCCTAACCCTAGCCCGAACCCTAACCCTAACCCTTCCCCGAAGCCTGACCCTCACCCGTCCCCTAATCCTAAACCGTACGCTGACACTAACCCGCGCCCTCACACGTACGCTCCCCCTAAAGCGTTGTCGTACCCTCACCTGGACCCTAACCCTTCCCCGTCCCCTAACACTAACCCTAGCCCGAACCCTAAGCCTAACCCTTCCCCGAAGCCTGACCCTCACCCGTCCCCTAATCCTAACCCGTACGCTGACACTAACCCGCGTCCTCACACGTACGCTCCCCCTAAAGCGTTGTCGTACCCTCACCTGGACCCTAACCCGTCCCCGTCCCCTAACCCTAACCCTAGCCCGAACCCTAACCCTAACCCTTCCCCGAAGCCTGACCCTCACCCGTCCCCTAATCCTAACCCGTACGCTGACACTAACCCGCGCCCTCACACGTCCGCTCCCCCTAAAGCGTTGTCGTACCCTCACCTGGACCCTAAACCGTCCCCGTCCCCTAACCATAACCCTAGACCAAACCCTAAGCCTAACCCTTCCCCGAAGCCTGACCCTCACCCGTCCCCTAATCCTAAGCCGTACGCTGACACTAACCCGCGCCCTCACACGTCCGCTCCCCCTAAAGCGTTGTCGTACCCTCACCTGGACCCTAAACCGTCCCCGTCCCCTAACCCTAACCCTAGCCCGAACCCTAACCCTTACACTTCCCCGAAGCCTGACCCTCACCCGTCCCCTAATCCTAACCCGTACGCTGACACTAACCTGCGCCCTCACACGTCCGCTGCCCCTAAAGCGTTGTCGTACCCTGACCTGGACACTAAACCGTCCCCGTCCCCGTCCCCTAACACTAGCCCGAACCCTAACCCTAACCCTTCCCCGAAACCTGACCCTCACCCGTCCCCTAATCCTAAGCCGTACGCTGACACTAACCCGCGCCCTCACACCTCCGCTCCCCCTAAAGCGTTGTCGTACCCTCACCTGGACCCTAAACCGTCCCCGTCCCCTAACCCTAACCGTAGCCCGAACCCTAACCCTAACCCTTCCCCGAAGCCTGACCCTCACCCGTCCCCTAATCCTAAGCCGTACGCTGACACTAACCCGCGCCCTCACACGTCCGCTCCCCCTAAAGCGTTGTCGTACCCTCACCTGGACCCTAAACCGTCCCCGTCCCCTAACCCTAACCCTAGCCCGAACCCTAACCCTAACCCTTCCCCGAAGCCTGACCCTCACCCGTCCCCTAATCCTAAGCCGTACGCTGACACTAACCCGTGCCCTCACACGTCCGCTCCCCCTAAAGCGTTGTCGTACCCTCACCTGGACCCTAAACCGTCCCCGTCCCCTAACCCTAACCCTAGCCCGAATCCTAACCCTAACCCTTCCCCGAAGCCTGACCCTCACCCGTCCCCTAATCCTAACCCGTACGCTGACACTAACCCGCGCCCTCACACGTACGCTCCCCCTAAAGCGTTGTCGTACCCTCACCTGGACCCTAAACCGTCCCCGTCCCCTAACCCTAAACCTAGCCCGAACCCTAACCCTAACCCTTCCCCGAAGCCTGACCCTCACCCGTCCCCTAATCCTAACCCGTACGCTGACACTAACCCGCGCCCTCACACGTCCGCTCCCCCTAAAGCGTTGTCGTACACTCACCTGGACCCTAAACCGTCCCCGTCCCCTAACCCTATCCCTAGCCCGAACCCTAACCCTAACCCTTCCCCGAAGCCTGACCCTCACCCGTCCCCTAATCCTAACCCGTACGCTGACACTAACCCGCGCCCTCACACGTCCGCTCCCCCTAAAGCGTTGTCGTACCCTCACCTGGACCCTAAACCGTCCCCGTCCCCTAACCCTAACCCTAGCCCGAACCCTAACACTAACCCTTCCCCGAAGCCTGACCCTCACCCGTCCCCTAATCCTAACCCGTACGCTGACACTAACCCGCGCCCTCACACGTCCGCTCCCCCTAAAGCGTTGTCGTACCCTCACCTGGACCCTAACCCGTCCCCGTCCCCTAACCCTAAGCCTAGCCCGAACCCTAACCCTAACCCTTCCCCGAAGCCTGACCCTCACCCGTCCCCTAATCCTAACCCGTACGCTGACACTAACCCACGCCCTCACACGTACGCTCCCCCTAAAGCGTTGTCGTAACCTCACCTGGACCCTAACCCGTCCCCGTCCCCTAACCCTAACCCTAGCCCGAACCCTAACCCTAACACTTCCCCGAAGCCTGACCCTCACCCATCCCCTAATCCTAACCCGTACCCTGACACTAACCCGCGCCCTCACACGTACGCTCCCCCTAAAGCGTTGTCGTACCCTCACCTGGACCCTAAACCGTCCCCGTCCCCTAACCCTAACCCTAGCTCGAACCCTAACCCTAACCCTTCCCCGAAGCCTGACCCTCACCCGTCCCCTAATCCTAACCCGTACGCTGACACTAACCCGCGCCCTCACACGTCCGCTCCCCCTAAAGCGTTGTCGTACCCTCACCTGGACCCTAACCCGTCCCCGTCCCCTAACCCTAACCCTAGCCCAAACCCTAACACTAACCCTTCCCCGAAGCCTGACCCTCACCCGTCCCCTAATCCTAACCCGTACGCTGACACTAAGCCGCGCCCTCACACGTCCGCTCCCCCTAAAGCGTTGTCGTACCCTCACCTGGACCCTAAACCGTCCCAGTCCCCTAACCCTAACCCTAGCCCGAACCCTAACCCTAACCCTTCACCGAAGCCTGACACTCACCCGCCCCCAATCCTAACCCGTGCGCTGACACTAACCTGCGCCCTCCCACGTATGCTCCCCTTAAAGCGTTGTCGTACCCTCACCTGGACCCTAAACCGTTCCCGTCCCCTAACCCTAACCCTAGCCTGAACCCTAAGCCTAACCCTTCCCCGAAGCCTGACCCTCACCCGTCCCCTAATCCTAACCCGTACGCTGACACTAACCCGCGCCCTCACACGTCCGCTCCCCCTAAAGCGTTGTCGTACCCTCACCTGGACCCTAACCCGTCCCCGTCCCATAACCCTAACCCTAGCCCAAACCCTAACCCTAACCCTTCCCCGAAGCCTGACCCTCACCCGTCCTCTAATCCTAACCCGTACGCTGACGCTAAGCCGCGCCCTCACACGTCCGCTCCCCCTAAAGCGTTGTCGTACCCTCACCTGGACCCTAAACCGTCCCCGTCCCCTAACCCTAACCCTAGCCCGAACCCTAAGCCTAACCCTTCCCCGAAGCCTGACCCTCACCCGTCCCCTAATCCTAACCCGTACGCTGACACTAACCCGCGCCCTCACACGTCCGCTCCCCCTAAAGCGTTGTCGTACCCTCACCTGGACCCTAAACCGTCCCCGTCCCCTAACCCTAACCCTAGCCCGAATCCTAACCCTAACCCTTCCCCGAAGCCTGACCCTCACCCGTCCCCTAATCCTAACCCGTACGCTGACACTAACCCGCGCCCTCACACGTCCGCTCCCCCTAAAGCGTTGTCGTACCCTCACCTGGACCTAAACCGTCCCCGTCCCCTAACCCTAACCCTAGCCCGAACCCTAACCCTAACCCTTCCCCGAAGCCTGACCCTCACCCGTCCCCTAATCCTAACCCGTACGCTGACACTATCCCGCGCCCTCACACGTACGCTCCCCCTAAAGCATTGTCGTACCCTCACCTGGACCCTAAACCGTCCCCGTCCCCTAACCCTAACCCTAGCCCGAACCCTAACCCTAACCCTTCCCCGAAGCCTGACCCTCACCCTTCCACTATCCTAACCCGTACGCTGACACTAACCCACGCCCTCACACGTACGCTCCCTCTAAAGCATTGTCGTACCCTCACCTGGACCCTAAACCGTCCCCGTCCCCTAACCCTAACCCTAGCCCGAACCCTAACCCTAAACCTTCCCCGAAGCCTGACCCTCACCCGTCCCCTAATCCTAACCCGTACGCTGACACTAACCCGCGCCCTCACACCTCCGCTCCCCCTAAAGCGTTGTCGTACTCTCACCTGGACCCTAAACCGTACCCGTCCCCTAACCCTAACCCTATCCCGAACCCTAACCCTAACCCTTGCCCGAAGCCTGACCCTCACCCGTCTCCTAATCCTAACCCGTACGGGAACACTAAGCCGCGCCCTCACACGTCCGCTCCCCCTAAAGCGTTGTCGTACCCTCACCTGGACCCTAAACCGTCCCCGTCCCATAACCCTAACCCTAGCCCGAACCCTGACCCTAACCCTTCCCCGAAGCCTGACCCTCACCCGTCCCCTAATCCTAACCAGTACGCTGACACTAACCCGCGCCCTCACACGTCCGCTCCCCCTAAAGCGTTGTCGTACCCTCACCTGGACCCTAAACCGTCCCCGTCCCCTAACCCTAACCCTAGCCCGAACCCTAACCCTAACCCTTCCCCGAAGCCTGACGCTCACCCGTCCCATAATCTTAACCCGTACGCTGACACTAACCCGCGCCCTCACACGTACGCTCCCCCTAAAGCGTTGTCGTACCCTCACCTGGACCCTAACCCGTCCCCGTCCCCTAACCCTAACCCTAGCCCGAACCCTAACCCTAACCCTTCCCCGAAGCCTGACCCTCACCCGTCCCCTAATCCTAACCCGTACGCTGACACTAACCCGCGCCCTCACACTTACGCTCCCCTTAAAGCGTTGTCATACCCTCACCTGGACCCTAACCCGTCCCCGTCCCCTAACCCTAACCCTAGCCCGAACCCTAACCCTAACCCTTCCCCGAAGCCTGACCCTCAACCGTCCCGTAATCCTAACCCGTACGCTGACACTAACCCACGCCCTCACACGTACGCTCCCCCTAAAGCATTGTCGTACCCTCACCTGGACCCTAAACCGTCCCCGTCCCCTAACCCTAACCCTAGCCCGAACCGTAACCCTAACCCTTCCCCGAAGCCTGACCCTCACCCTTCCCCTATCCTAACCCGTACGCTGACACTAACCCACGCCCTCACACGTACGCTCCCTCTAAAGCGTTGTCGTACCCTCACCTGAACCCTAAACCGTCCCCGTCCCCTAACCCTAACCCTAGCCCGAACCCTAACCCTAACCCTTCCCCGAAGCCTGACCCTCACCCGTCCCCTAATCCTAACCCGTACGCTGACACTAACCCGCGCCCTCACACGTCCGCTCCCCCTAAAGCGTTGTCGTACCCTCACCTGGACCCTAAACCGTCCCCGTCCCCTAACCCTAACCCTAGCCCGAACCCTAACCCTAACCCTTCCCCGAAGCCTGACCCTCACCCGTCCCCTAATCCTAACCCGTACGCTGACACTAACCCGCACCCTCACACGTCCGCTCCCCCTAAAGCGTTGTCGTACCCTCAGCTGGACCCTAACCCTTCCCGTCCCCTAACCCTAACCCTAGCCCGAACCCTAACCCTAACCCTTCCCCGAAGCCTGACCCTCACCCGTCCCATAATCCTAACCCATACCCTGACACTAACCCGCGCCCTCACACGTACGCTCCCCCTAAATCGTTGTCGTACCCTCACCTGGACCCTAAACCGTCCCCGTCCCCTAACCCTAACCCTAGCCCGAACCCTAACCCTAACCCTTCCCCGAAGCCTGACCCTCACCCGTCCCCTAATCCTAACCCGTACGCTGACACTAACCCGCGCCCTCACACGTCCGCTCCCCCTAAAGCGTTGTCGTACCCTCACCTGGACCCTAACCCGTCCCCGTCCCCTAACCCTAACCCTAGCCCAAACCCTAACCCTAACCCTTCCCCGAAGCCTGACCCTCACCCGTCCTCTAATCCTAACCCGTACGCTGACGCTAAGCCGCGCCCTCACACGTCCGCTCCCCCTAAAGCGTTGTCGTACCCTCACCTGGACCCTAAACCGTCCCCGTCCCCTAACCCTAACCCTAGCCCGAACCCTAACCCTAAACCTTCCCCGAAGCCTGACCCTCACCCGTCCCCTAATCCTAACCCGTACGCTGACACTAACCCGCGCCCTCACACGTCCGCTCCCCCTAAAGCGTTGTCGTACCCTCACCTGGACCCTAAACCGTCCCCGTCCCCTAACCCTAACCCTAGCCCGAATCCTAACCCTAACCCTTCCCCGAAGCCTGACCCTCACCCGTCCCCTAATCCTAACCCGTACGCTGACACTAACCCGCGCCCTCACACGTCCGCTCCCCCTAAAGCGTTGTCGTACCCTCACCTGGACCTAAACCGTCCCCGTCCCCTAACCCTAACCCTAGCCCGAACCCTAACCCTAACCCTTCCCCGAAGCCTGACCCTCACCCGTCCCCTAATCCTAACCCGTACGCTGACACTATCCCGCGCCCTCACACGTACGCTCCCCCTAAAGCATTGTCGTACCCTCACCTGGACCCTAAACCGTCCCCGTCCCCTAACCCTAACCCTAGCCCGAACCCTAACCCTAACCCTTCCCCGAAGCCTGACCCTCACCCTTCCACTATCCTAACCCGTACGCTGACACTAACCCACGCCCTCACACGTACGCTCCCTCTAAAGCATTGTCGTACCCTCACCTGGACCCTAAACCGTCCCCGTCCCCTAACCCTAACCCTAGCCCGAACCCTAACCCTAAACCTTCCCCGAAGCCTGACCCTCACCCGTCCCCTAATCCTAACCCGTACGCTGACACTAACCCGCGCCCTCACACCTCCACTCCCCCTAAAGCGTTGTCGTACTCTCACCTGGACCCTAAACCGTACCCGTCCCCTAACCCTAACCCTATCCCGAACCCTAACCCTAACCCTTGCCCGAAGCCTGACCCTCACCCGTCTCCTAATCCTAACCCGTACGGGAACACTAAGCCGCGCCCTCACACGTCCGCTCCCCCTAAAGCGTTGTCGTACCCTCACCTGGACCCTAAACCGTCCCCGTCCCCTAACCCTAACCCTAGCCCGAACCCTGACCCTAACCCTTCCCCGAAGCCTGACCCTCACCCGTCCCCTAATCCTAACCAGTACGCTGACACTAACCCGCGCCCTCACACGTCCGCTCCCCCTAAAGCGTTGTCGTACCCTCACCTGGACCCTAAACCGTCCCCGTCCCCTAACCCTAACCCTAGCCCGAACCCTAACCCTAACCCTTCCCCGAAGCCTGACGCTCACCCGTCCCATAATCTTAACCCGTACGCTGACACTAACCCGCGCCCTCACACGTACGCTCCCCCTAAAGCGTTGTCGTACCCTCACCTGGACCCTAACCCGTCCCCGTCCCCTAACCCTAACCCTAGCCCGAACCCTAACCCTAACCCTTCCCCGAAGCCTGACCCTCACCCGTCCCCTAATCCTAACCCGTACGCTGACACTAACCCGCGCCCTCACACTTACGCTCCCCCTAAAGCGTTGTCATACCCTCACCTGGACCCTAACCCGTCCCCGTCCCCTAACCCTAACCCTAGCCCGAACCCTAACCCTAACCCTTCCCCGAAGCCTGACCCTCAACCGTCCCGTAATCCTAACCCGTACGCTGACACTAACCCACGCCCTCACACGTACGCTCCCCCTAAAGCATTGTCGTACCCTCACCTGGACCCTAAACCGTCCCCGTCCCCTAACCCTAACCCTAGCCCGAACCGTAACCCTAACCCTTCCCCGAAGCCTGACCCTCACCCTTCCCCTATCCTAACCCGTACGCTGACACTAACCCACGCCCTCACACGTACGCTCCCTCTAAAGCGTTGTCGTACCCTCACCTGAACCCTAAACCGTCCCCGTCCCCTAACCCTAACCCTAGCCCGAACCCTAACCCTAACCCTTCCCCGAAGCCTGACCCTCACCCGTCCCCTAATCCTAACCCGTACGCTGACACTAACCCGCGCCCTCACACGTCCGCTCCCCCTAAAGCGTTGTCGTACCCTCACCTGGACCCTAAACCGTCCCCGTCCCCTAACCCTAACCCTAGCCCGAACCCTAACCCTAACCCTTCCCCGAAGCCTGACCCTCACCCGTCCCCTAATCCTAACCCGTACGCTGACACTAACCCGCACCCTCACACGTCCGCTCCCCCTAAAGCGTTGTCGTACCCTCACCTGGACCCTAAACCGTCCCCGTCCCCTAACCCTAACCCAGCCCGAACCCTAACCCTAACCCTTCCCCGAAGCCTGACCCTCACCCGTCCCCTAATCCTAACCCGTACGCTGACACTAACCCGCGCCCTCACATGTACGCTCCCCCTAAAGCGTTGTCGTACCCTCACCTGGACCCTAACCCGTCCCCGTCCCCTAACCCTAACCCTAGCCCGAACCCTAACCCTAACCCTTCCCCGAAGCCTGACCCTCACCCGTCCCCTAATCCTAACCCGTACGCTCACACTAACCCGCGCCCTCACACGTACGCTCCCCCTAAAGCGTTGTCGTACCCTCACCTGGACCCTAACCCGTCCCCGTCCCCTAACCCTAACCCTAGCCCGAACCCTAACCCTAAGCCTTCCCCGAAGCCTGACCCTCACCCGTCCCCTAATCCTAACAAGTACGCTGACACTAACCCGCGCCCTCACACGTACGCTCCCCCTAAAGCGTTGTCGTACCCTCACCTGGACCCTAAACCGTCCCCGTCCCCTAACCCTAACCCTAGCCCGAACCCTAACCCTAACACTTCCCCGAAGCCTGACCCTCACCCGTCCCCTAATCCTAACCCGTACGCTGACACTAACCCACGCGCTCACACGTACGCTCCCCCTAAAGCGTTGTCGTACCCTCACCTGGACCCTAAACCATCCCCGTCCCCTAACCCTAACCCTAGCCCGAACCCTAACCCTAACCCTTCCCCGAAGCCTGACCCTCACCCGTCCCCTAATCCTAAACCGTACGCTGACACTAACCCGCGCCCTCACACGTACGCTCCCCCTAAAGCGTTGTCGTACCCTCACCTGGACCCTAACCCTTCCCCGTCCCCTAACCCTAACCCTAGCCCGAACCCTAAGCCTAACCCTTCCCCGAAGCCTGACCCTCACCCGTCCCCTAATCCTAACCCGTACGCTGACACTAACCCGCGTCCTCACACGTACGCTCCCCCTAAAGCGTTGTCGTACCCTCACCTGGACCCTAACCCGTCCCCGTCCCCTAACCCTAACCCTAGCCCGAACCCTAACCCTAACCCTTCCCCGAAGCCTGACCCTCACCCGTCCCCTAATCCTAACCCGTACGCTGACACTAACCCGCGCCCTCACACGTCCGCTCCCCCTAAAGCGTTGTCGTACCCTCACCTGGACCCTAAACCGTCCCCGTCCCCTAACCCTAACCCTAGACCAAACCCTAAGCCTAACCCTTCCCCGAAGCCTGACCCTCACCCGTCCCCTAATCCTAAGCCGTACGCTGACACTAACCCGCGCCCTCACACGTCCGCTCCCCCTAAAGCGTTGTCGTACCCTCACCTGGACCCTAAACCGTCCCCGTCCCCTAACCCTAACCCTAGCCCGAACCCTAACCCTTACACTTCCCCGAAGCCTGACCCTCACCCGTCCCCTAATCCTAACCCGTACGCTGACACTAACCTGCGCCCTCACACGTCCGCTGCCCCTAAAGCGTTGTCGTACCCTGACCTGGACACTAAACCGTCCCCGTCCCCGTCCCCTAACACTAGCCCGAACCCTAACCCTAACCCTTCCCCGAAACCTGACCCTCACCCGTCCCCTAATCCTAAGCCGTACGCTGACACTAACCCGCGCCCTCACACCTCCGCTCCCCCTAAAGCGTTGTCGTACCCTCACCTGGACCCTAAACCGTCCCCGTCCCCTAACCCTAACCGTAGCCCGAACCCTAACCCTAACCCTTCCCCGAAGCCTGACCCTCACCCGTCCCCTAATCCTAAGCCGTACGCTGACACTAACCCGCGCCCTCACACGTCCGCTCCCCCTAAAGCGTTGTCGTACCCTCACCTGGACCCTAAACCGTCCCCGTCCCCTAACCCTAACCCTAGCCCGAACCCTAACCCTAACCCTTCCCCGAAGCCTGACCCTCACCCGTCCCCTAATCCTAAGCCGTACGCTGACACTAACCCGTGCCCTCACACGTCCGCTCCCCCTAAAGCGTTGTCGTACCCTCACCTGGACCCTAAACCGTCCCCGTCCCCTAACCCTAACCCTAGCCCGAATCCTAACCCTAACCCTTCCCCGAAGCCTGACCCTCACCCGTCCCCTAATCCTAACCCGTACGCTGACACTAACCCGCGCCCTCACACGTACGCTCCCCCTAAAGCGTTGTCGTACCCTCACCTGGACCCTAAACCGTCCCCGTCCCCTAACCCTAAACCTAGCCCGAACCCTAACCCTAACCCTTCCCCGAAGCCTGACCCTCACCCGTCCCCTAATCCTAACCCGTACGCTGACACTAACCCGCGCCCTCACACGTCCGCTCCCCCTAAAGCGTTGTCGTACACTCACCTGGACCCTAAACCGTCCCCGTCCCCTAACCCTATCCCTAGCCCGAACCCTAACCCTAACCCTTCCCCGAAGCCTGACCCTCACCCGTCCCCTAATCCTAACCCGTACGCTGACACTAACCCGCGCCCTCACACGTCCGCTCCCCCTAAAGCGTTGTCGTACCCTCACCTGGACCCTAAACCGTCCCCGTCCCCTAACCCTAACCCTAGCCCGAACCCTAACACTAACCCTTCCCCGAAGCCTGACCCTCACCCGTCCCCTAATCCTAACCCGTACGCTGACACTAACCCGCGCCCTCACACGTCCGCTCCCCCTAAAGCGTTGTCGTACCCTCACCTGGACCCTAACCCGTCCCCGTCCCCTAACCCTAAGCCTAGCCCGAACCCTAACCCTAACCCTTCCCCGAAGCCTGACCCTCACCCGTCCCCTAATCCTAACCCGTACGCTGACACTAACCCACGCCCTCACACGTACGCTCCCCCTAAAGCGTTGTCGTAACCTCACCTGGACCCTAACCCGTCCCCGTCCCCTAACCCTAACCCTAGCCCGAACCCTAACCCTAACACTTCCCCGAAGCCTGACCCTCACCCATCCCCTAATCCTAACCCGTACCCTGACACTAACCCGCGCCCTCACACGTACGCTCCCCCTAAAGCGTTGTCGTACCCTCACCTGGACCCTAAACCGTCCCCGTCCCCTAACCCTAACCCTAGCTCGAACCCTAACCCTAACCCTTCCCCGAAGCCTGACCCTCACCCGTCCCCTAATCCTAACCCGTACGCTGACACTAACCCGCGCCCTCACACGTCCGCTCCCCCTAAAGCGTTGTCGTACCCTCACCTGGACCCTAACCCGTCCCCGTCCCCTAACCCTAACCCTAGCCCAAACCCTAACCCTAACCCTTCCCCGAAGCCTGACCCTCACCCGTCCCCTAATCCTAACCCGTACGCTGACACTAAGCCGCGCCCTCACACGTCCGCTCCCCCTAAAGCGTTGTCGTACCCTCACCTGGACCCTAAACCGTCCCCGTCCCCTAACCCTAACCCTAGCCCAAACCCTAACCCTAACCCTTCCCCGAAGCCTGACCCTCACCCGTCCCCTAATCCTAACCCGTACGCTGACACTAACCCGCGCCCTCACACGTCCTCTCCCCCTAAAGCGTTGTCGTACCCTCACCTGGACCCTAAACCGTCCCCGTCCCCTAACCCTAACCCTAGCCCGAACCGTAACCCTAACCCTTCCCCGAAGCCTGACCCTCACCCGTCCCCTAATCCTAACCCGTACGCTGACACTAACCCGCGCCCTCACACGTCCGCTCCCCCTAAAGCGTTGTCGTACCCTCACCTGGACCTAAACCGTCCCCGTCCCCTAACCCTAACCCTAGCCCGAACCCTAACCCTAACCCTTCCCCGAAGCCTGACCCTCACCCGACCCTAATCCTAACCCGTACGCTGACACTATCCCGCGCCCTCACACGTACGCTCCCCCTAAAGCATTGTCGTACCCTCACCTGGACCCTAAACCGTCCCAGTCCCGTAACCCTAACCCTAGCCCGAACCCTAACCCTAACCCTTCCCCGAAGCCTGACCCTCACCCTTCCCCTATCCTAACCCGTACGCTGACACTAACCCACGCCCTCACACGTACGCTCCCTCTAAAGCGTTGTCGTACCCTCACCTGGACCCTAAACCGTCCCCGTCCCCTAACCCTAACCCTAGCCCGAACCCTAACCCTAAACCTTCCCCGAAGCCTGACCCTCACCCGTCCCCTAATCCTAACCCGTACGCTGACACTAACCCGCGCCCTCACACCTCCGCTCCCCCTAAAGCGTTGTCGTACCCTCACCTGGACCCTAACCCGTCCCCGTCCCCTAACACTAACCCTAGCCCGAACCCTAACCCTTCCCCGAAGCGTGACACTCACCCGTCCCCTAATCCTAAGCCGTACGCTGAAACTAACCCGCGCCCTCACACGTACGCTCCCCCTAAAGCGTTGTCGTACCCTCACCTGGACCCTAACCCGTCCCCGTCCCCTAACCCTAACCCTAGCCCGAACCCTAACTCTAACCCTTCCCCGAAGCCTGACCCTCACCCGTCCCCTAATCCTAACCCGTACGCTGACACTAACCCGCGCCCTCACACGTCCGCTCCCCCTAAAGCGTTGTCGTACCCTCACCTGGACCCTAAACCGTCCCCGTCCCCTAACCCTAACCCTAGCCCGAACCCTAACACTAACCCTTCCCCGAAGCCTGACCCTCACCCGTCCCCTAATCCTAACCCGTACGCTGACACTAACCCGCGCCCTCACACGTCCGCTCCCCCTAAAGCGTTGTCGTACCCTCACCTGGACCCTAACCCGTCCCCGTCCCCTAACCCTAACCCTAGCCCAAACCCTAACCCTAACCCTTCCCCGAAGCCTGACCCTCACCCGTCCCCTAATCCTAACCCGTACGCTGACACTAAGCCGCGCCCTCACACGTCCGCTCCCCCTAAAGCGTTGTCGTACCCTCACCTGGACCCTAAACCGTCCCCGTCCCCTAACCCTAACCCTAGCCCAAACCCTAACCCTAACCCTTCCCCGAAGCCTGACCCTCACCCGTCCCCTAATCCTAACCCGTACGCTGACACTAACCCGCGCCCTCACACGTCCGCTCCCCCTAAAGCGTTGTCGTACCCTCACCTGGACCCTAAACCGTCCCCGTCCCCTAACCCTAACCCTAGCCCGAATCCTAACCCTAACCCTTCCCCGAAGCCTGACCCTCACCCGTCCCCTAATCCTAACCCGTACGCTGACACTAACCCGCGCCCTCACACGTCCGCTCCCCCTAAAGCGTTGTCGTACCCTCACCTGGACCTAAACCGTCCCCGTCCCCTAACCCTAACCCTAGCCCGAACCCTAACCCTAACCCTTCCCCGAAGCCTGACCCTCACCCGTCCCCTAATCCTAACCCGTACGCTGACACTATCCCGCGCCCTCACACGTACGCTCCCCCTAAAGCATTGTCGTACCCTCACCTGGACCCTAAACCGTCCCCGTCCCCTAACCCTAACCCTAGCCCGAACCCTAACCCTAACCCTTCCCCGAAGCCTGACCCTCACCCTTCCCCTTTCCTAACCCGTACGCTGACACTAAACCACGCCCTCACACGTACGCTCCCTCTAAAGCGTTGTCGTATCCTCACCTGGACCCTAAACCGTCCCCGTCCCCTAACCCTAACCCTAGCCCGAACCCTAACCCTAAACCTTCCCCGAAGCCTGACCCTCACCCGTCCCCTAATCCTAACCCGTACGCTGACACTAACCCGCGCCCTCACACCTCCGCTCCCCCTAAAGCGTTGTCGTACCCTCACCTGGACCCTAAACCGTCCCCGTCCCCTAACCCTAACCCTAGCCCGAACCCTAACCCTAACCCTTCCCCGAAGCCTGACCCTCACCCGTCCCCTAATCCTAACCCGTACGCTGACACTAACCCGCGCCCTCACACGTCCGCTCCCCCTAAAGCGTTGTCGTACCCTCACCTGGACCCTAAACCGTCCCCGTTCCCTAACCCTAACCGTACCCCGAACCCTGACCCTAACCCTTCCCCGAAGCCTGACCCTCACCCGTCCCCTAATCCTAAACCGTACGCTGACACTAACCCGTGCCCTCACACGTATGCTCCCCCTAAAGCGTTGTCGTACCCTCACCTGGACCCTAACCCTTCCCCGTCCCCTAAACCTAACCCTAGCCCGAACCCTAACCCTAAACCTTCCCCGAAGCCTGACCCTCACCCGTCCCCTAATCCTAACCCGTACCCTGACACTAACCCGCGCCCTCACACGTACGCTCCCACTAAAGCGTTGTCATACCCTCACCTGGACCCTAAACCGTCCCCGTCCCCTAACCCTAACCCTAGCCCGAACCCTAACCCTAACCCTTCCCCGAAGCCTGACCCTCACCCGTCCCCTAATCCTAACCAGTACGCTGACACTAACCCGCGCCCTCACACGTCCGCTCCCCCTAAATCGTTGTCGTACCCTCACCTGGACCCTAAACCGTCCCCGTCCCCTAACCCTAACCCTAGCCCGAACCCTAACCCTAACCCTTCCCCGAAGCCTGACGTTCACCCGTCCCATAATCTTAACCCGTACGCTGACACTAACCCGCGCCCTCACACCTCCGCTCCCCCTAAAGCGTTGTCGTACCCTCACCTGGACCCTAACCCGTCCCCGTCCCCTAACCCAAACCCTAGCCCGAACCCTAACCCTAACCCTTCCCCGAAGCCTGACCCTCACCCGTCCCCTAATCCTAACCCGTACGCTGACACTAACCCGCGCCCTCACACGTACGCTCCCCCTAAAGCGTTGTCGTACCCTCACCTGGACCCTAACCCGTCCCCGTCCCCTAACCCTAACCCTAGCCCGAACCCTAACTCTAACCCTTCCCCGAAGCCTGACCCTCACCCGTCCCCTAATCCTAACCCGTACGCTGACACTAACCCGCGCCCTCACACGTCCGCTCCCCCTAAAGCGTTGTCGTACCCTCACCTGGACCCTAAACCGTCCCCGTCCCCTAACCCTAACCCTAGCCCGAACCCTAACACTAACCCTTCCCCGAAGCCTGACCCTCACCCGTCCCCTAATCCTAACCCGTACGCTGACACTAACCCGCGCCCTCACACGTCCGCTCCCCCTAAAGCGTTGTCGTACCCTCACCTGGACCCTAACCCGTCTCCGTCCCCTAACCCTAACCCTAGCCCGAACCCTAACCCTAACCCTTCCCCGAAGCCTGACCCTCACCCGTCCCCTAATCCTAACCCGTACGCTGACACTAACCCGCGCCCTCACACGTACGCTCCCCCTAAAGCGTTGTCGTACCCTCACCTGGACCCTAACCCGTCCCCGTCCCCTAACCCTAACCCTAGCCCGAACCCTAACCCTAACCCTTCCCCGAAGCCTGACCCTCACCCGTCCCCTAATCCTAACCCGTACGCTGACACTAACCCGCGCCCTCACACGTACGCTCCCCCTAAAGCGTTGTCGTACCCTCAGCTGGACCCTAACCCTTCCCCGTCCCATAACCCTAACCCTAGCCCGAACCCTAACCCTAACCCTTCCCCGAAGCCTGACCCTCACCCGTCCCCTAATCCTAACCCGTACCCTGACACTAACACGCGCCCTCACACGTACGCTCCCCCTAAAGCGTTGTCGTACCCTCACCTGGACCCTAAACCGTCCCCGTCCCCTAACCCTAACCCTAGCTCGAACCCTAACCCTAACCCTTTCCCGAAGCCTGACCCTCACCCGTCCCCTAATCCTAACCCGTACGCTGACACTAACCCGCGCCCTCACACGTCCGCTCCCCCTAAAGCGTTGTCGTACCCTCACCTGGACCCTAACCCGTCCCCGTCCCCTAACCCTAACCCTAGCCCTAACCCTAACCCTAACCCTTCCCCGAAGCCTGACCCTCACCCGTCCCCTAATCCTAACCCGTACGCTGACACTAACCCGCGCCCTCACACGTCCGCTCCCCCTAAAGCGTTGTCGTACCCTCACCTGGACCTAAACCGTCCCCGTCCCCTAACCCTAACCCTAGCCCGAACCCTAACCCTAACACTTCCCCGAAGCCTGACCCTCACCCGTCCCCTAATCCTAACCCGTACGCTGACACTATCCCGCGCCCTCACACGTACGCTCCCCCTAAAGCATTGTCGTACCCTCACCTGGACCCTAAACCGTCCCCGTCCCCTAACCCTAACCCTAGCCCGAACCCTAACCCTAACCCTTCTCCGAAGCCTGACCCTCACCCTTCCCTTATCCTAACCCGTACGCTGACACTAACCCACGCCCTCACACGTACGCTCCCTCTAAAGCGTTGTCGTACCCTCACCTGGACCCTAAACCGTCCCCGTCCCCTAACCCTAACCCTAGCCCGTACCCTAACCCTAAACCTTCCCCGAAGCCTGACCCTCACCCGTCCCCTAATCCTAACCCGTACGCTGACACTAACCCGCGCCCTCACACCTCCGCTCCCCCTAAAGCGTTGTCGTACCCTCACCTGGACCCTAAACCGTCCCCGTCCCCTAACCCTAACCCTAGCCCGAACCCTAACCCTAACCCTTCCCCGAAGCCTGACCCTCACCCGTCCCCTAATCCTAACCCGTACGCTGACACTAACCCGCGCCCTCACACGTACGCTCCCCCTAAAGCGTTGTCGTACCCTCACCTGGACCCTAAACCGTCCCCGTCCCCTAACCCTAACCCTAGCCCGAACCCTGACCCTAACCCTTCCCCGAAGCCTGACCCTCACCCGTCCCCTAATCCTAACCCGTACGCTGACACTAACCCGCGCCCTCACACGTATGCTCCCCCTAAAGCGTTGTCGTACCCTCACCTGGACCCTAACCCTTCCCCGTCCCCTAAACCTAACCCTAGCCCGAACCCTAACCCTAAGCCTTCCCCGAAGCCTGACCCTCACCCGTCCCCTAATCCTAACCCGTACGCTGACACTAACCCGCGCCCTCACACGTACGCTCCCCCTAAAGCGTTGTCGTACCCTCACCTGGACCCTAAACCGTCCCCGTCCCCTAACGGTAACCCTAGCCCGAACCCTAACCCTAACCCTTCCCCGAAGCCTGACGCTCACCCGTCCCCTAATCTTAACCCGTACGCTGACACTAACCCGCGCCCTCACACGTACGCTCCCCCTAAAGCGTTGTCGTACCCTCACCTGGACCCTAACCCGTCCCCGTCCCCTAACCCTAACCCTAGCCCGAACCCTAACCCTAACCCTTCCCCGAAGCCTGACCCTCACCCGTCCCCTAATCCTAACCCGTACGCTGACACTAACCCGCGCCCTCACACGTACGCTCCCCCTAAAGCGTTGTCGTACCCTCACCTGGACCCTAACCCGTCCCCGTCCCCTAACCCTAACCCTAGCCCGAACCCTGACCCTAACCCTTTCCCGAAGCCTGACCCTCACCCGTCCCCTAATCCTAACCCGTACGCTGACACTAACCCGCGCCCTCACACGTCCGCTCACCCTAAAGCGTTGTCGTACCCTCACCTGGACCCTAACCCGTCCCCGTCCCCTAACCCTAACCCTAGCCCGAACCCTAACCCTAAACCTTCCCCGAAGCCTGACCCTCACCCGTCCCCTAATCCTAACCCGTACGCTGACACTAACCCGCGCCCTCACACCTCCACTCCCCCTAAAGCGTTGTCGTACCCTCACCTGGAACCTAACCCTTCCCCGTCCCCTAACCCTAACCCTAGCCCGAACCCTAACCCTAACACTTCCCCGAAGCCTGACCCTCACCCGTCCCCTAATCCTAACCCGTACCCTGACACTAACCCGCACCCTCACACGTACGCTCCCCCTAAAGCGTTGTCGTACCCTCACCTGGACCCTAAACCGTCCCCGTCCCCTAACCCTAACCCTAGCCCGAACCCTAACCCTAACCCTTCCCCGAAGCCTGACCCTCACCCGTCCCCTAATCCTAACCCGTACGCTGACACCAAGCCGCGCCCTCACACGTCCGCTCCCCCTAAAGCGTTGTCGTACCCTCACCTGGACCCTAAACCGTCCCCGTCCCCTAACCCTAACCCTAGCCCGAACCCTAACCCTAACCCTTCCCCGAAGCCTGACCCTCACCCGTCCCCTAATCCTAACCCGTACGCTGACACTAAGCCGCGCCCTCACACGTCCGCTCCCCCTAAAGCGTTGTCGTACCCTCACCTGGACCCTAAACCGTCCCCGTCCCCTAACCCTAACCCTAGCCCGAACCCTAACCCTAACCCTTCCCCGAAGCCTGACCCTCACCCGTCCCCTAATCCTAACCCGTACGCTGACACTAACCCGCGCCCTCACACGTCCGCTCCCCCTAAAGCTTTGTCTTACCCTCACCTGGACCCTAAACCGTCCCCGTCCCCTAACCCTAACCCTAGCCCGAACCCTAACCCTAACCCTTCCCCGAAGCCTGACCCTCACCCGTCCCCTAATCCTAACCCGTACGCTGACACTAACCCGCGCCCTCACACGTCCGCTCCCCCTAAAGCGTTGTCGTACCCTCACCTGGACCCTAAACCGTCCCCGTCCCCTAACCCTAATCCTAGCCCGAACACTAACCCTAACACTTCCCCGAAGCCTGACCCTCACCCTTCCCCTATCCTAACCCGTACGCTGACACTAAGCCGCGCCCTCACACGTACGCTCCCTCTAAAGCGTTGTCGTACCCTCACCTGGACCCTAAACCGTCCCCGTCCCCTAACCCTAACCCTAGACCGAACCCTAACCCTAACCCTTCCCCGAAGCCTGACCCTCACCCGTCCCCTAATCCTAACCCGTACGCTGACACTAACCCGCGCCCTCACACGTCCGCTCCCCCTAAAGCGTTGTCGTACCCTCACCTGGACCCTAAACTGTCCCCGTCCCCTAACCCTAACCCTAGCCCGAACCCTAACCCTAACCCTTCCCCGAAGCCTGACCCTCACCCGTCCCCTAATCCTAACCCGTACGCTGACACTAACCCGCGCCCTCACACGTACGCTCCCTCTAAAGCGTTGTCGTACCCTCACCTGGACCCTAAACCGTCCCCGTCCCCTAACCCTAACCCTAGCCCGAACCCTAACCCTAAAACTTCCCCGAAGCCTGACCCTCACCCGTCCGCTAATCCTAAACCATACGCTGACACTAACCCGCGCCCTCACACGTACGCTCCCCCTAAAGCGTTGTCGTACCCTCACCTGGATCCTAACCCGTCCCTGTCCCCTAACCCTAACCCTAGCCCGAACAATAACCCTAAACCTTCCCCGAAGCCTGACCCTCACCCGTCCCCTAATACTAACCCGTACGCTGACACTAACCCGCGCCCTCACACGTACGCTCCCCCTAAAGCGTTGTCGTACCCTCACCTGGACCCTAACCCGTCCCCGTCCCCTAACCCTAACCCTAGCCCGAACCCTGACCCCAACCCTTCCCCGAAGCCTGACCCTCACCCGTCCCCTAATCCTAACCCGTACGATGACACTAACCCGCGCTCTCACACGTACGCTCCCCCTAAAGCGTTGTCGTACCCTCACCTGCACCCTAAACCGTCCCCGTCCCCTAACCCTAACCCTAGCCCGAACCCTAACCCTAACACTTCCCCGAAGCCTGACCCTCACCCGTCCCCTAATCCTAACGCGTACGCTGACACTAACCCGCGCCCTCACACGTACGCTCCCCCTAATGCGTTGTCGTACCCTCAACTGGACCCTAACCCGTCCCCGTCCCCTAACCCTAACCCTAGCCCGAACCCTAACCCTAACCCTTCCCCGAAGCCTGACCCTCACCCGTCCCCTAATCCTAACCCGTACGCTGACACTAACCCGCGCCCTCACACGTACGCTCCCCCTAAAGCGTTGTCGTACCCTCAGCTGGACCCTAACCCTTCCCCGTCTCCTAACCCTAACCCTAGCCCGAACCCTAACCCTAACCCTTCCCCGAAGCCTGACCCTCACCCTTCCCCTATCCTAACCCGTACGCTGACACTAACCCACGCCCTCACACGTACGCTCCCCTCTAAAGCGTTGTCGTACCCTCACCTGGACCCTAAACCGTCCCCGTCCCCTAACCCTAACCCTAGCCCGAACCCCTAACCCTAACCCTTCCCCGAAGCCTGACCCTCACCCGTCCCCTAATCCTAACCCGTACGCTGACACTAACCCGCGCCCTCACACGTCCGCTTCCCCCTAAAGCGTTGTCGTACCCTCACCTGGACCCTAAACCGTCCCCGTCCCCCTAACCCTAACCCTAGCCCGAACCCTAACCCTAACCCTTCCCCGAAGCCTGACCCTCAACCCGTCCCCTAATCCTAACCCGTACGCTGACACTAACCCGTGCCCTCACACTTCCGCTCCCCCTAAAGCGTTGTCGTACCCTCACCTGGACCCTAACCCGTCCCCGTCCCCTAACCCTAACCCTAGCCCGAACCCTAACCCTAACCCTTCCCCGTAGCCTGACCCTCACCCGTCCCCTAATCCTAACCCGTACGCTGACACTAACCCGCGCCCTCACACGTACGCTCCCCCTAAAGCGTTGTCGTACCCTCACCAGGACCCTAAACCGTCCCCGTCCCCTAGCCCGAAACACTAACACTAACACTTCCCCGAAGCCTGACCCTCACCCCTTCCCCTATCCTAACCCGTACGCTGACACTAACCCGCGCCCTCACACGTACGCTCCCTCTAAAGCGTTGTCGTACCCTCACCTGGACCCTAACCCGTCCCTGTCCCCTAACCCTAACCCTAGCCCGAACCCTAACCCTAACCCTTCCCCGAAGCCTGACCCTCACCCGTCCCCTAATCCTAACCCGTTAGCTGACACTAACCCGCGCCCTCACACGTCCGCTCCCCCTAAAGCGTTGTCGTACCCCTCACCTGGATCCTAACCCGTCCCCGTCCCCTAACCCTAACCCTAGCCCGAACCCTAACCCTAACCCTTCCCCGAAGCCTGACCCTCATCCGTTCCCCTAATCCTAACCCGTACGCTGACACTAACCCGCGCTCTCACACGTCCGCTCCCCCTAAAGCGTTGTCGTACCCTCACCTGGACCCTAAACCGTCCCCATCCCCTAACCCTAACCCTAGCCCGAACCCTAACCCTAACCCTTCCCCGAAGCCTGACCCCTCACCCGTCCCCTAATCCTAACCCGTACGCTGACACTAACCCACGCCCTCACACGTACGCTCCCCCTAAGCGTTGTCGTACCCTCACCTGGACCCTAAACCGTCCCCCGTCCCCTAACCCTAACCCTAGCCCGAACCCTAACCCTAACCCTTCCCCGAAGCCTGACCCTCACCCGTCCCCTAATCCTAACCCGTACGCTGACACTAACCCGCGCCCTCACACGTCCGCTCCCCCTAAAGCGTTGTCGTACCCTCACCTGGACCCTAAACCGTCCCCGTCCCCTAACCCTAACCCTAGCCCGAACCCTAACCCCAACCCTTCCCCGAAGCCTGACCCTCACCCATCCCCTAATCCTAACCCGTACGCTGACACTAACCCGCGCCCTCACACGTACGCTCCCCCTAAAGCGTTGTCGTACCCTCACCTGGACCCTAAACCGTCCCCGTCCCCGTAACCCCTAACCCTAGACCGAACCCTAACCCTAACCCTTCCCCGAAGCCTGACCCTCACCCGTCCCAAAATCCTAACCCGTACGCTGACACAAACCCGCGCCCTCACACGTACGCTCCCCCTAAAGCGTTGTCGTACCCCTCACCTGGACCCTAAAACCGTCCCCGTCCCCCTAACCCTAACCCTAACCCGAACCCCTAACCCTAACACTTCCCCAGAAGCCTGACCCTCACCCGTCCCCCTAATCCTAACTCATACGCTGACACTAACCTGCGCCCTCACACGTACTCTCCCCCTAAGCGTTGTCGTAACCTCACCTGGACCCTAAACCGTCCCCGTCCCCTAACCCTAACCCTAGCCCGAACCCTAACCCTAACCCTTCCCCGAAGCCTGACCCTCACCCGTCCCCTAATCCTAACCCGTACGCTGACACTAACCCCGCGCCCTCACACGTACGCTCCCCCTAAAGCGTTGTCGTACCCTCACCTGGACCCTAAACCGTCCCCGTTCCCTAACCCTAACCCTAGCCGGAACCCTAACCCTAACCCTTCCCCGAAGGCCTGACCCTCACCCGTCCCCTAATCCTAACCCGTGCGCTGACACTAACCCGCGCCCCTCCCACGTATGCTCCCCTTAAAGCGTTGTCGTACCCTCACCTGGACCCTAAACCGTCCCCGTCCCCTAACCGTAACCCTAGCCCGAACCCTAAACCCTAACCCTTCCCCGAAGCCTGACCCTCACCCCTCCCTTAATCCTAACCCCTACGCTGACACTAACCCGCGCCCCTCACACGTACGCTCCCCCTAAAGCGTTGTCGTACCCTCACCTGGACCCTAACCCGTCCCCGTCCCCTAACCCTAAACCCTAGCCAGAACCCTAACCCTAACCCTTCCCCGAAGCCTGACCCTCACCCGTTCCCCTAATCCTAACCCGTTAGCTGACACTAACCTGCCGCCCTCACAGCTACGCTCCGATCCTAACCCGTCCCCGTCCCCTAACCCTAACCCTAGCCCGAACCCTAACCCTAACCCTTCCCCGAAGCCTGACCCTCACCCGTCCCCTAATCCTAACCCGTACGCTGACACTAACCCGCGCCCTCACACGTCCGCTCCCCCTAAAGCGTTGTCGTACCCTCACCTGGACCCTAAACCGTCCCCGTCCCCTAACCCTAACCCTAGCCCGAACCCTAACCCTAACCCTTCCCCGAAGCCTGACCCTCACCCCTCCATTAATCCTAACCCGTACGCTGACACTAACACGCGCCCTCACACGTCCGCTCCCCCTAAAGCATTGTCGTACCCTCACCTGGACCCTAAACCGTCCCCGTCCCCTAACCCTAACCCTAGCCCGAACCCTAACCCTAACCCTTCCCCGAAGCCTGACCCTCACCCTTCCCCTATCCTAACCCGTACGCTGACACTAACCCACGCCCTCACACGTACGCTCCCTCTAAAGCGTTGTCGTACCCTCACCTGGACCCTAAACCGTCCCCGTCCCCTAACCCTAACCCTAGCCCGAACCCTAACCCTAAACCTTCCCCGAAGCCTGACCCTCACCCGTCCCCTAATCCTAACCCGTACGCTGACACTAACCCGCGCCCTCACACGTCCGCTCCCCCTAAAGCGTTGTCGTACCCTCACCTGGACCCTAAACCGTCCCCGTCCCTAACCCTAATCCTAGCCGAACACTAACCCTAACACTTCCCCGAAGCCTGACCCTCACCCTTCCCCTATCCTAACCCGTACGCTGACACTAAGCCGCGCCCTCACACGTACGCTCCCTCTAAAGCGTTGTCGTACCCTCACCTGGACCCTAAACCGTCCCCGTCCCCTAACCCTAACCCTAGACCGAACCCTAACCCTAACCCTTCTCCGAAGCCTGACCCTCACCCGTCCCCTAATCCTAACCCGTACGCTGACACTAACCCGCGCCCTCACACGTCCGCTCCCCCTAAAGCGTTGTCGTACCCTCACCTGGACCCTAAACTGTCCCCGTCCCCTAACCCTAACCCTAGCCCGAACCCTAACCCTAACCCTTCCCCGAAGCCTGACCCTCACCCGTCCCCTAATCCTAACCCGTACGCTGACACTAACCCGCGCCCTCACACGTACGCTCCCTCTAAAGCGTTGTCGTACCCTCACCTGGACCCTAAACCGTCCCCGTCCCCTAACCCTAACCCTAGCCCGAACCCTAACCCTAAAACTTCCCCGAAGCCTGACCCTCACCCGTCCGCTAATCCTAACCCATACGCTGACACTAACCCGCGCCCTCACACGTACGCTCCCCCTAAAGCGTTGTCGTACCCTCACCAGGACCCTAAACCGTCCCCGTCCCCTAGCCCGAACACTAACACTAACACTTCCCCGAAGCCTGACCCTCACCCTTCCCCTATCCTAACCCGTACGCTGACACTAACCCGCGCCCTCACACGTACGCTCCCTCTAAAGCGTTGTCGTACCCTCACCTGGACCCTAACCCGTCCCTGTCCCCTAACCCTAACCCTAGCCCGAACCCTAACCCTAACCCTTCCCCGAAGCCTGACCCTCACCCGTCCCCTAATCCTAACCCGTTAGCTGACACTAACCCGCGCCCTCACACGTCCGCTCCCCCTAAAGCGTTGTCGTACCCTCACCTGGATCCTAACCCGTCCCCGTCCCCTAACCCTAACCCTAGCCCGAACCCTGACCCTAACCCTTCCCCGAAGCCTGACCCTCATCCGTCCCCTAATCCTAACCCGTACGCTGACACTAACCCGCGCTCTCACACGTCCGCTCCCCCTAAAGCGTTGTCGTACCCTCACCTGGACCCTAAACCGTCCCCGTCCCCTAACCCTAACCCTAGCCCGAACCCTAACCCTAACCCTTCCCCGAAGCCTGACCCTCACCCGTCCCCTAATCCTAACCCGTACGCTGACACTAACCTGCGCCCTCACACGTACGCTCCCCCTAAGCGTTGTCGTACCCTCACCTGGACCCTAAACCGTCCCCGTCCCCTAACCCTAACCCTAGCCCGAACCCTAACCCTAACCCTTCCCCGAAGCCTGACCCTCACCCGTCCCCTAATCCTAACCCGTACGCTGACACTAACCCGCGCCCTCACACGTCCGCTCCCCCTAAAGCGTTGTCGTACCCTCACCTGGACCCTAAACCGTCCCCGTCCCCTAACCCTAACCCTAGCCCGAACCCTAACCCCAACCCTTCCCCGAAGCCTGACCCTCACCCATCCCCTAATCCTAACCCGTACGCTGACACTAACCCGCGCCCTCACACGTCCGCTCCCCCTAAAGCGTTGTCGTACCCTCACCTGGACCCTAAACCGTCCCCGTCCCCTAACCCTAATCCTAGCCCGAACACTAACCCTAACACTTCCCCGAAGCCTGACCCTCACCCTTCCCCTATCCTAACCCGTACGCTGACACTAAGCCGCGCCCTCACACGTACGCTCCCTCTAAAGCGTTGTCGTACCCTCACCTGGACCCTAAACCGTCCCCGTCCCCTAACCCTAACCCTAGACCGAACCCTAACCCTAACCCTTCCCCGAAGCCTGACCCTCACCCGTCCCCTAATCCTAACCCGTACGCTGACACTAACCCGCGCCCTCACACGTCCGCTCCCCCTAAAGCGTTGTCGTACCCTCACCTGGACCCTAAACTGTCCCCGTCCCCTAACCCTAACCCTAGCCCGAACCCTAACCCTAACCCTTCCCCGAAGCCTGACCCTCACCCGTCCCCTAATCCTAACCCGTACGCTGACACTAACCCGCGCCCTCACACGTACGCTCCCTCTAAAGCGTTGTCGTACCCTCACCTGGACCCTAAACCGTCCCCGTCCCCTAACCCTAACCCTAGCCCGAACCCTAACCCTAAAACTTCCCCGAAGCCTGACCCTCACCCGTCCGCTAATCCTAACCCATACGCTGACACTAACCCGCGCCCTCACACGTACGCTCCCCCTAAAGCGTTGTCGTACCCTCACCTGGATCCTAACCCGTCCCTGTCCCCTAACCCTAACCCTAGCCCGAACAATAACCCTAAACCTTCCCCGAAGCCTGACCCTCACCCGTCCCCTAATACTAACCCGTACGCTGACACTAACCCGCGCCCTCACACGTACGCTCCCCCTAAAGCGTTGTCGTACCCTCACCTGGACCCTAACCCGTCCCCGTCCCCTAACCCTAACCCTAGCCCGAACCCTGACCCCAACCCTTCCCCGAAGCCTGACCCTCACCCGTCCCCTAATCCTAACCCGTACGATGACACTAACCCGCGCTCTCACACGTACGCTCCCCCTAAAGCGTTGTCGTACCCTCACCTGCACCCTAAACCGTCCCCGTCCCCTAACCCTAACCCTAGCCCGAACCCTAACCCTAACACTTCCCCGAAGCCTGACCCTCACCCGTCCCCTAATCCTAACGCGTACGCTGACACTAACCCGCGCCCTCACACGTACGCTCCCCCTAATGCGTTGTCGTACCCTCAACTGGACCCTAACCCGTCCCCGTCCCCTAACCCTAACCCTAGCCCGAACCCTAACCCTAACCCTTCCCCGAAGCCTGACCCTCACCCGTCCCCTAATCCTAACCCGTACGCTGACACTAACCCGCGCCCTCACACGTACGCTCCCCCTAAAGCGTTGTCGTACCCTCAGCTGGACCCTAACCCTTCCCCGTCTCCTAACCCTAACCCTAGCCCGAACCCTAACCCTAACCCTTCCCCGAAGCCTGACCCTCACCCTTCCCCTATCCTAACCCGTACGCTGACACTAACCCACGCCCTCACACGTACGCTCCCTCTAAAGCGTTGTCGTACCCTCACCTGGACCCTAAACCGTCCCCGTCCCCTAACCCTAACCCTAGCCCGAACCCTAACCCTAACCCTTCCCCGAAGCCTGACCCTCACCCGTCCCCTAATCCTAACCCGTACGCTGACACTAACCCGCGCCCTCACACGTCCGCTCCCCCTAAAGCGTTGTCGTACCCTCACCTGGACCCTAAACCGTCCCCGTCCCCTAACCCTAACCCTAGCCCGAACCCTAACCCTAACCCTTCCCCGAAGCCTGACCC
Organism: Pseudorca crassidens; assembly: GCF_039906515.1. NCBI lineage: Eukaryota > Metazoa > Chordata > Mammalia > Artiodactyla > Delphinidae > Pseudorca > Pseudorca crassidens. The sequence continues at coordinate 3,721,520 of NW_027136302.1, read as the reverse complement.
TCACCCGTCCCCTAATCCTAACCCGTACGCTGACACTAACCCGTGCCCTCACACTTCCGCTCCCCCTAAAGCGTTGTCGTACCCTCACCTGGACCCTAACCCGTCCCCGTCCCCTAACCCTAACCCTAGCCCGAACCCTAACCCTAACCCTTCCCCGTAGCCTGACCCTCACCCGTCCCCTAATCCTAACCCGTACGCTGACACTAACCCGCGCCCTCACACGTACGCTCCCCCTAAAGCGTTGTCGTACCCTCACCAGGACCCTAAACCGTCCCCGTCCCCTAGCCCGAACACTAACACTAACACTTCCCCGAAGCCTGACCCTCACCCTTCCCCTATCCTAACCCGTACGCTGACACTAACCCGCGCCCTCACACGTACGCTCCCTCTAAAGCGTTGTCGTACCCTCACCTGGACCCTAACCCGTCCCTGTCCCCTAACCCTAACCCTAGCCCGAACCCTAACCCTAACCCTTCCCCGAAGCCTGACCCTCACCCGTCCCCTAATCCTAACCCGTTAGCTGACACTAACCCGCGCCCTCACACGTCCGCTCCCCCTAAAGCGTTGTCGTACCCTCACCTGGATCCTAACCCGTCCCCGTCCCCTAACCCTAACCCTAGCCCGAACCCTAACCCTAACCCTTCCCCGAAGCCTGACCCTCATCCGTCCCCTAATCCTAACCCGTACGCTGACACTAACCCACGCTCTCACACGTCCGCTCCCCCTAAAGCGTTGTCGTACCCTCACCTGGACCCTAAACCGTCCCCGTCCCCTAACCCTAACCCTAGCCCGAACCCTAACCCTAACCCTTCCCCGAAGCCTGACCCTCACCCGTCCCCTAATCCTAACCCGTACGCTGACACTAACCTGCGCCCTCACACGTACGCTCCCCCTAAGCGTTGTCGTACCCTCACCTGGACCCTAAACCGTCCCCGTCCCCTAACCCTAACCCTAGCCCGAACCCTAACCCTAACCTTTCCCCGAAGCCTGACCCTCACCCGTCCCCTAATCCTAACCCGTACGCTGACACTAACCCGCGCCCTCACACGTCCGCTCCCCCTAAAGCGTTGTCGTACCCTCACCTGGACCCTAAACCGTCCCCGTCCCCTAACCCTAACCCTAGCCCGAACCCTAACCCCAACCCTTCCCCGAAGCCTGACCCTCACCCATCCCCTAATCCTAACCCGTACGCTGACACTAACCCGCGCCCTCACACGTACGCTCCCCCTAAAGCGTTGTCGTACCCTCACCTGGACCCTAAACCGTCCCCGTCCCCTAACCCTAACCCTAGACCGAACCCTAACCCTAACCCTTCCCCGAAGCCTGACCCTCACCCGTCCCAAAATCCTAACCCGTACGCTGACACAAACCCGCGCCCTCACACGTACGCTCCCCCTAAAGCGTTGTCGTACCCTCACCTGGACCCTAAACCGTCCCCGTCCCCTAACCCTAACCCGAACCCTAACCCTAACACTTCCCCGAAGCCTGACCCTCACCCGTCCCCTAATCCTAACCCATACGCTGACACTAACCTGCGCCCTCACACGTACTCTCCCCCTAAGCGTTGTCGTAACCTCACCTGGACCCTAAACCGTCCCCGTCCCCTAACCCTAACCCTAGCCCGAACCCTAACCCTAACCCTTCCCCGAAGCCTGACCCTCACCCGTCCCCTAATCCTAACCCGTACGCTGACACTAACCCGCGCCCTCACACGTACGCTCCCCCTAAAGCGTTGTCGTACCCTCACCTGGACCCTAAACCGTCCCCGTTCCCTAACCCTAACCCTAGCCGGAACCCTAACCCTAACCCTTCCCCGAAGCCTGACCCTCACCCGTCCCCTAATCCTAACCCGTGCGCTGACACTAACCCGCGCCCTCCCACGTATGCTCCCCTTAAAGCGTTGTCGTACCCTCACCTGGACCCTAAACCGTCCCCGTCCCCTAACCCTAACCCTAGCCCGAACCCTAACCCTAACCCTTCCCCGAAGCCTGACCCTCACCCCTCCCTTAATCCTAACCCCGACGCTGACACTAACCCGCGCCCTCACACGTACGCTCCCCCTAAAGCGTTGTCGTACCCTCACCTGGACCCTAACCCGTCCCCGTCCCCTAACCCTAACCCGAGCCAGAACCCTAACCCTAACCCTTCCCCGAAGCCTGACCCTCACCCGTTCCCTAATCCTAACCCGTTAGCTGACACTAACCTGCGCCCTCACACGTACGCTCCCCCTAAAGCGTTGTCGTATCCTCACCTGGATCCTAACCCGTCCCCGTCCCCTAACCCTAACCCTAGCCCGAACCCTAACCCTAACCCTTCCCCGAAGCCTGACCCTCACCCGTCCCCTAATCCTAACCCGTACGCTGACACTAACCCGCGCCCTCACACGTCCGCTCCCCCTAAAGCGTTGTCGTACCCTCACCTGGACCCTAAACCGTCCCCGTCCCCTAACCCTAACCCTAGCCCGAACCCTAACCCTAACCCTTCCCCGAAGCCTGACCCTCACCCCTCCATTAATCCTAACCCGTACGCTGACACTAACCCGCGCCCTCACACGTCCGCTCCCCCTAAAGCATTGTCGTACCCTCACCTGGACCCTAAACCGTCCCCGTCCCCTAACCCTAACCCTAGCCCGAACCCTAACCCTAACCCTTCCCCGAAGCCTGACCCTCACCCTTCCCCTATCCTAACCCGTACGCTGACACTAACCCACGCCCTCACACGTACGCTCCCTCTAAAGCGTTGTCGTACCCTCACCTGGACCCTAAACCGTCCCCGTCCCCTAACCCTAACCCTAGCCCGAACCCTAACCCTAAACCTTCCCCGAAGCCTGACCCTCACCCGTCCCCTAATCCTAACCCGTACGCTGACACTAACCCGCGCCCTCACACCTCCGCTCCCCCTAAAGCGTTGTCGTACCCTCACCTGGACCCTAAACCGTCCCCGTCCCCTAACCCTAACCCTAGCCCGAAACCTAACCCTAACCCTTCCCCGAAGCCTGACCCTCACCCGTCCCCTAATCCTAACCCGTACGCTGACACTAACCCGCGCCCTCACACGTCCGCTCCCCCTAAAGCGTTGTCGTACCCTCACCTGGACCCTAAACCGTCCCCGTTCCCTAACCCTAACCGTACCCCGAACCCTGACCCTAACCCTTCCCCGAAGCCTGACCCTCACCCGTCCCCTAATCCTAAACCGTACGCTGACACTAACCCGCGCCCTCACACGTATGCTCCCCCTAAAGCGTTGTCGTACCCTCACCTGGACCCTAACCCTTCCCCGTCCCCTAAACCTAACCCTAGCCCGAACCCTAACCCTAAACCTTCCCCGAAGCCTGACCCTCACCCGTCCCCTAATCCTAACCCGTATCCTGACACTATCCCGCGCCCTCACACGTACGCTCCCACTAAAGCGTTGTCATACCCTCACCTGGACCCTAAACCGTCCCCGTCCCCTAACCCTAACCCTAGCCCGAACCCTAACCCTAACCCTTCCCCGAAGCCTGACCCTCACCCGTCCCATAATCTTAACCCGTACGCTGACACTAACCCGCGCCCTCACACCTCCGCTCCCCCTAAAGCGTTGTCGTACCCTCACCTGGACCCTAACCCGTCCCCGTCCCCTAACCCAAACCCTAGCCCGAACCCTAACCCTAACCCTTCCCCGAAGCCTGACCCTCACCCGTCCCCTAATCCTAACCCGTACGCTGACACTAACCCGCGCCCTCACACGTACGCTCCCCCTAAAGCATTGTCGTACCCTCACTTGGACCCTAACCCGTCCCCGTCCCCTAACCCTAACCCTAGCCCGAACCCTAACTCTAACCCTTCCCCGAAGCCTGACCCTCACCCGTCCCCTAATCCTAACCCGTACGCTGACACTAACCCGCGCCCTCACACGTCCGCTCCCCCTAAAGCGTTGTCGTACCCTCACCTGGACCCTAAACCGTCCCCGTCCCCTAACCCTAACCCTAGCCCGAACCCTAACACTAACCCTTCCCCGAAGCCTGACCCTCACCCGTCCCCTAATCCTAACCCGTACGCTGACACTAACCCGCGCCCTCACACGTCCGCTCCCCCTAAAGCGTTGTCGTACCCTCACCTGGACCCTAACCCGTCTCCGTCCCCTAACCCTAACCCTAGCCCGAACCCTAACCCTAACCCTTCCCCGAAGCCTGACCCTCACCCGTCCCCTAATCCTAACCCGTACGCTGACACTAACCCGCGCCCTCACACGTACGCTCCCCCTAAAGCGTTGTCGTACCCTCACCTGGACCCTAACCCGTCCCCGTCCCCTAACCCTAACCCTAGCCCGAACCCTAACCCTAACCCTTCCCCGAAGCCTGACCCTCACCCGTCCCCTAAACCTAACCCGTACGCTGACACTAACCCGCGCCCTCACACGTACGCTCCCCCTAAAGCGTTGTCGTACCCTCAGCTGGACCCTAACCCTTCCCCGTCCCCTAACCCTAACCCTAGCCCGAACCCTAACCCTAACCCTTCCCCGAAGCCTGACCCTCACCCGTCCCCTAATCCTAACCCGTACCCTGACACTAACCCGCGCCCTCACACGTACGCTCCCCCTAAAGCGTTGTCGTACCCTCACCTGGACCCTAAACCGTCCCCGTCCCCTAACCCTAACCCTAGCTCGAACCCTAACCCTAACCCTTTCCCGAAGCCTGACCCTCACCCGTCCCCTAATCCTAACCCGTACGCTGACACTAACCCGCGCCCTCACACGTCCGCTCCCCCTAAAGCGTTGTCGTACCCTCACCTGGACCCTAACCCGTCCCCGTCACCTAACCCTAACCCTAGCCCGAACCCTAACCCTAACCCTTCCCCGAAGCCTGACCCTCACCCGTCCCCTAATCCTAACCCGTACGCTGACACTAAGCCGCGCCCTCACACGTCCGCTCCCCCTAAAGCGTTGTCGTACCCTCACCTGGACCCTAAACCGTCCCCGTCCCCTAACCCTAACCCTAGCCCGAACCCTAACCCTAACCCTTCCCCGAAGCCTGACCCTCACCCGTCCCCTAATCCTAACCCGTACGCTGACACTAACCCGCGCCCTCACACGTCCGCTCCCCCTAAAGCTTTGTCTTACCCTCACCTGGACCCTAAACCGTCCCCGTCCCCTAACCCTAACCCTAGCCCGAACCCTAACCCTAACCCTTCCCCGAAGCCTGACCCTCACCCGTCCCCTAATCCTAACCCGTACGCTGACACTAACCCGCGCCCTCACACGTCCGCTCCCCCTAAAGCGTTGTCGTACCCTCACCTGGACCTAAACCGTCCCCGTCCCCTAACCCTAACCCTAGCCCGAACCCTAACCCTAACACTTCCCCGAAGCCTGACCCTCACCCGTCCCCTAATCCTAACCCGTACGCTGACACTATCCTGCGCCCTCACACGTACGCTCCCCCTAAAGCATTGTCGTACCCTCACCTGGACCCTAAACCGTCCCCGTCCCCTAACCCTAACCCTAGCCCGAACCCTAACCCTAACCCTTCTCCGAAGCCTGACCCTCACCCTTCCCTTATCCTAACCCGTACGCTGACACTAACCCACGCCCTCACACGTACGCTCCCTCTAAAGCGTTGTCGTACCCTCACCTGGACCCTAAACCGTCCCCGTCCCCTAACCCTAACCCTAGCCCGTACCCTAATCCTAAACCTTCCCCGAAGCCTGACCCTCACCCGTCCCCTAATCCTAACCCGTACGCTGACACTAACCCGCGCCCTCACACCTCCGCTCCCCCTAAAGCGTTGTCGTACACTCACCTGGACCCTAAACCGTCCCCGTCCCCTAACCCTAACCCTAGCCCGAACCCTAACCCTAACCCTTCCCCGAAGCCTGACCCTCACCCGTCCCCTAATCCTAACCCGTACGCTGACACTAACCCGCGCCCTCACACGTCCGCTCCCCCTAAAGCATTGTCGTACCCTCACCTGGACCCTAAACCGTCCCCGTCCCCTAACCCTAACCCTAGCCCGAACCCTGACCCTAACCCTTCCCCGAAGCCTGACCCTCACCCGTCCCCTAATCCTAACCCGTACGCTGACACTAACCCGCGCCCTCACACGTATGCTCCCCCTAAAGCGTTGTCGTACCCTCACCTGGACCCTAACCCTTCCCCGTCCCCTAAACCTAACCCTAGCCCGAACCCTAACCCTAAGCCTTCCCCGAAGCCTGACCCTCACCCGTCCCCTAATCCTAACCCGTACGCTGACACTAACCCGCGCCCTCACACCTCCACTCCCCCTAAAGCGTTGTCGTACCCTCACCTGGAACCTAACCCTTCCCGGTCCCCTAACCCTAACCCTAGCCCGAACCCTAACCCTAACCCTTCCCCGAAGCCTGACCCTCACCCGTCCCCTAATCCTAACCCGTACCCTGACACTAACCCGCACCCTCACACGTACGCTCCCCCTAAAGCGTTGTCGTACCCTCACCTGGACCCTAAACCGTCCCCGTCCCCTAACCGTAACCCTAGCCCGAACCCTAACCCTAACCCTTCCCCGAAGCCTGACGCTCACCCGTCCCCTAATCTTAACCCGTACGCTGACACTAACCCGCGCCCTCACACGTACGCTCCCCCTAAAGCGTTGTCGTACCCTCACCTGGACCCTAACCCGTCCCCGTCCCCTAACCCTAACCCTAGCCCGAACCCTAACACTAACCCTTCCCCGAAGCCTGACCCTCACCCGTCCCCTAATCCTAACCCGTACGCTGACACTAACCCGCGCCCTCACACGTACGCTCCCCCTAAAGCGTTGTTGTACCCTCACCTGGACCCTAACCCGTCCCCGTCCCCTAACCCTAACCCTAGCCCGAACCCTGACCCTAACACTTTCCCGAAGCCTGACCCTCACCCGTGCCCTAATCCTAACCCGTACGCTGACACTAACCCGCGCCCTCACACGTCCGCTCACCCTAAAGCGTTGTCGTACCCTCACCTGGACCCTAACCCGTCCCCGTCCCCTAACCCTAACCCTAGCCCGAACCCTAACCCTAACCCTTCCCCGAAGCCTGACCCTCACCCGTCCCCTAATCCTAACCCGTACGCTGACACTAACCCGCGCCCTCACACCTCCGCTCCCCCTAAAGCGTTGTCGTACCCTCACCTGGAACCTAACCCTTCCCCGTCCCCTAACCCTAACCCTAGCCCGAACCCTAACCCTAACCCTTCCCCGAAGCCTGACCCTCACCCGTCCCCTAATCCTAACCCGTGCGCTGACACTAACCCGCGCCCTCCAACGTATGCTCCCCCTAAAGCGTTGTCGTACCCTCACCTGGACCCTAAACCGTCCCCGTCCCCTAACCCTAACCCTAGCTCGAACCCTAACCCTAACCCTTCCCCGAAGCCTGACCCTCACCCGTCCCCTAATCCTAACCCCTACGCTGACACTAACCCGCGCCCTCACACGTCCGCTCCCCCTAAAGCGTTGTCGTACCCTCACCTGGACCCTAAACCGTCCCCGTCCCCTAACCCTAACCCTAGCCCGAACCCTAACCCTAACCCTTCCCCGAAGCCTGACCCTCACCCGTCCCCTAATCCTAACCCGTACGCTGACACTAACCCGCGCCCTCACACGTCCGCTCCCCCTAAAGCGTTGTCGTACCCTCACCTGGACCCTAAACCGTCCCCGTCCCCTAACCCTAACCCTAGCCCGAACCCTAACCCTAACCCTTCCCCGAAGTCTGACCCTCACCCGTCCCCTAATCCTAACCCGTACGCTGACACTAAGCCGCGCCCTCACACGTCCGCTCCCCCTAAAGCGTTGTCGTACCCTCACCTGAACCCTAAACCGTCCCCGTCCCCTAACCCTAACCCTAGCCCGAACCCTAACCCTAACCCTTCCCCGAAGCCTGACCCTCACCCGTCCCCTAATCCTAACCCGTACGCTGAAACTAACCCGCGCCCTCACACGTCCGCTCCCCCTAAAGCGTTGTCGTACCCTCACCTGGACCCTAAACCGTCCCCGTCCCCTAACCCTAATCCTAGCCCGAACACTAACCCTAACACTTCCCCGAAGCCTGACCCTCACCCTTCCCCTATCCTAACCCGTACGCTGACACTAAGCCGCGCCCTCACACGTACGCTCCCTCTAAAGCGTTGTCGTACCCTCACCTGGACCCTAAACCGTCCCCGTCCCCTAACCCTAACCCTAGACCGAACCCTAACCATAACCCTTCCCCGAAGCCTGACCCTCACCCGTCCCCTAATCATAACCCGTACGCTGACACTAACCCGCGCCCTCACACGTCCGCTCCCCCTAAAGCGTTGTCGTACCCTCACCTGGACCCTAAACCGTCCCCGTCCCCTAACCCTAACCCTAGCCCGAACCCTAACCCTAACCCTTCCCCGAAGCCTGACCCTCACCCGTCCCCTAATCCTAACCCGTACGCTGACACTAACCCGCGCCCTCACACGTACGCTCCCTCTAAAGCGTTGTCGTACCCTCACCTGGACCCTAAACCGTCCCCGTCCCCTAACCCTAACCCTAGCCCGAACCCTAACCCTAAAACTTCCCCGAAGCCTGACCCTCACCCGTCCGCTAATCCTAACCCATACGCTGACACTAACCCGCGCCCTCACACGTACGCTCCCCCTAAAGCGTTGTCGTACCCTCACCTGGACCCTAACCCGTCCCTGTCCCCTAACCCTAACCCTAGCCCGAACAATAACCCTAAAACTTCCCCGAAGCCTGACCCTCACCCGTCCCCTAATACTAACCCGTACGCTGACACTAACCCGCGCCCTCACACGTACGCTCCCCCTAAAGCGTTGTCGTACCCTCACCTGGACCCTAACCCGTCCCCGTCCCCTAACCCTAACCCTAGCCCGAACCCTGACCCCAACCCTTCCCCGAAGCCTGACCCTCACCCGTCCCCTAATCCTAACCCGTACGATGACACTAACCCGCGCTCTCACACGTACGCTCCCCCTAAAGCGTTGTCGTACCCTCACCTGCACCCTAAACCGTCCCCGTCCCCTAACCCTAACCCTAGCCCGAACCCTAACCCTAACACTTCCCCGAAGCCTGACCCTCACCCGTCCCCTAATCCTAACCCGTACGCTGACACTAACCTGCGCCCTCACACGTACGCTCCCCCTAATGCGTTGTCGTACCCTCAACTGGACCCTAACCCGTCCCCGTCCCCTAACCCTAACCCTAGCCCGAACCCTAACCCTAACCCTTCCCCGAAGCCTGACCCTCACCCGTCCCCTAATCCTAACCCGTACGCTGACACTAACCCGCGCCCTCACACGTACGCTCCCCCTAAAGCATTGTCGTACCCTCACCTGGACCCTAAACCGTCCCCGTCTCCTAACACTAACCCTAGCCCGAACCCTAACCCTAACTCTTCCCCGAAGCCTGACCCTCACCCTTCCCCTATCCTAACCCGTACGCTGACACTAACCCACGCCCTCACACGTACGCTCCCTCTAAAGCGTTGTCGTACCCTCACCTGGACCCTAAACCGTCCCCGTCCCCTAACCCTAACCCTAGCCCGAACCCTAACCCTAACCCTTCCCCGAAGCCTGACCCTCACCCGTCCCCTAATCCTAACCCGTACGCTGACACTAACCCGCGCCCTCACACGTCCGCTCCCCCTAAAGCGTTGTCGTACCCTCACCTGGACCCTAACCCGTCCCCGTCCCCTAACCCTAACCCTAGCCCGAACCCTAACCCTAACCCTTCCCCGTAGCCTGACCCTCACCCGTCCCCTAATCCTAACCCGTACGCTGACACTAACCCGCGCCCTCACACGTCCGCTCCCCCTAAAGCGTTGTCGTACCCTCACCTGGACCCTAAACCGTCCCCGTCCCCTAGCCCGAACACTAACACTAACACTTCCCCGAAGCCTGACCCTCACCCTTCCCCTATCCTAACCCGTACGCTGACACTAACCCGCGCCCTCACACGTACGCTCCCTCTAAAGCGTTGTCGTACCCTCACCTGGACCCTAACCCGTCCCCGTCCCCTAACCCTAACCCTAGCCCGAACCCTAACCCTAACCCTTCCCCGAAGCCTGACCCTCACCCGTCCCCTAATCCTAACCCGTACGCTGACACTAACCCGCGCCCTCACACCTCCACTCCCCCTAAAGCGTTGTCGTACCCTCACCTGGAACCTAACCCTTTCCGGTCCCCTAACCCTAACCCTAGCCCGAACCCTAACCCTAACCCTTCCCCGAAGCCTGACCCTCACCCGTCCCCTAATCCTAACCCGTACCCTGACACTAACCCGCACCCTCACACGTACGCTCCCCCTAAAGCGTTGTCGTACCCTCACCTGGACCCTAAACCGTCCCCGTCCCCTAACCGTAACCCTAGCCCGAACCCTAACCCTAACCCTTCCCCGAAGCCTGACGCTCACCCGTCCCCTAATCTTAACCCGTACGCTGACACTAACCCGCGCCCTCACACGTACGCTCCCCCTAAACCGTTGTCGTACCCTCACCTGGACCCTAACCCGTCCCCATCCCCTAACCCTAACCCTAGCCCGAACCCTAACACTAACCCTTCCCCGAAGCCTGACCCTCACCCGTCCCCTAATCCTAACCCGTACGCTGACACTAACCCGCGCCCTCACACGTACGCTCCCCCTAAAGCGTTGTTGTACCCTCACCTGGACCCTAACCCGTCCCCGTCCCCTAACCCTAACCCTAGCCCGAACCCTGACCCTAACACTTTCCCGAAGCCTGACCCTCACCCGTGCCCTAATCCTAACCCGTACGCTGACACTAACCCGCGCCCTCACACGTCCGCTCACCCTAAAGCGTTGTCGTACCCTCACCTGGACCCTAACCCGTCCCCGTCCCCTAACCCTAACCCTAGCCCGAACCCTAACCCTAACCCTTCCCCGAAGCCTGACCCTCACCCGTCCCCTAATCCTAACCCGTACGCTGACACTAACCCGCGCCCTCACACCTCCGCTCCCCCTAAAGCGTTGTCGTACCCTCACCTGGAACCTAACCCTTCCCCGTCCCCTAACCCTAACCCTAGCCCGAACCCTAACCCTAACCCTTCCCCGAAGCCTGACCCTCACCCGTCCCCTAATCCTAACCCGTGCGCTGACACTAACCCGCGCCCTCCAACGTATGCTCCCCCTAAAGCGTTGTCGTACCCTCACCTGGACCCTAAACCGTCCCCGTCCCCTAACCCTAACCCTAGCTCGAACCCTAACCCTAACCCTTCCCCGAAGCCTGACCCTCACCCGTCCCCTAATCCTAACCCCTACGCTGACACTAACCCGCGCCCTCACACGTCCGCTCCCCCTAAAGCGTTGTCGTACCCTCACCTGGACCCTAAACCGTCCCCGTCCCCTAACCCTAACCCTAGCCCGAACCCTAACCCTAACCCTTCCCCGAAGCCTGACCCTCACCCGTCCCCTAATCCTAACCCGTACGCTGACACTAACCCGCGCCCTCACACGTCCGCTCCCCCTAAAGCGTTGTCGTACCCTCACCTGGACCCTAAACCGTCCCCGTCCCCTAACCCTAACCCTAGCCCGAACCCTAACCCTAACCCTTCCCCGAAGTCTGACCCTCACCCGTCCCCTAATCCTAACCCGTACGCTGACACTAAGCCGCGCCCTCACACGTCCGCTCCCCCTAAAGCGTTGTCGTACCCTCACCTGAACCCTAAACCGTCCCCGTCCCCTAACCCTAACCCTAGCCCGAACCCTAACCCTAACCCTTCCCCGAAGCCTGACCCTCACCCGTCCCCTAATCCTAACCCGTACGCTGAAACTAACCCGCGCCCTCACACGTCCGCTCCCCCTAAAGCGTTGTCGTACCCTCACCTGGACCCTAAACCGTCCCCGTCCCCTAACCCTAATCCTAGCCCGAACACTAACCCTAACACTTCCCCGAAGCCTGACCCTCACCCTTCCCCTATCCTAACCCGTACGCTGACACTAAGCCGCGCCCTCACACGTACGCTCCCTCTAAAGCGTTGTCGTACCCTCACCTGGACCCTAAACCGTCCCCGTCCCCTAACCCTAACCCTAGACCGAACCCTAACCATAACCCTTCCCCGAAGCCTGACCCTCACCCGTCCCCTAATCCTAACCCGTACGCTGACACTAACCCGCGCCCTCACACGTCCGCTCCCCCTAAAGCGTTGTCGTACCCTCACCTGGACCCTAAACCGTCCCCGTCCCCTAACCCTAACCCTAGCCCGAACCCTAACCCTAACCCTTCCCCGAAGCCTGACCCTCACCCGTCCCCTAATCCTAACCCGTACGCTGACACTAACCCGCGCCCTCACACGTACGCTCCCTCTAAAGCGTTGTCGTACCCTCACCTGGACCCTAAACCGTCCCCGTCCCCTAACCCTAACCCTAGCCCGAACCCTAACCCTAAAACTTCCCCGAAGCCTGACCCTCACCCGTCCGCTAATCCTAACCCATACGCTGACACTAACCCGCGCCCTCACACGTACGCTCCCCCTAAAGCGTTGTCGTACCCTCACCTGGACCCTAACCCGTCCCTGTCCCCTAACCCTAACCCTAGCCCGAACAATAACCCTAAAACTTCCCCGAAGCCTGACCCTCACCCGTCCCCTAATACTAACCCGTACGCTGACACTAACCCGCGCCCTCACACGTACGCTCCCCCTAAAGCGTTGTCGTACCCTCACCTGGACCCTAACCCGTCCCCGTCCCCTAACCCTAACCCTAGCCCGAACCCTGACCCCAACCCTTCCCCGAAGCCTGACCCTCACCCGTCCCCTAATCCTAACCCGTACGATGACACTAACCCGCGCTCTCACACGTACGCTCCCCCTAAAGCGTTGTCGTACCCTCACCTGCACCCTAAACCGTCCCCGTCCCCTAACCCTAACCCTAGCCCGAACCCTAACCCTAACACTTCCCCGAAGCCTGACCCTCACCCGTCCCCTAATCCTAACCCGTACGCTGACACTAACCTGCGCCCTCACACGTACGCTCCCCCTAATGCGTTGTCGTACCCTCAACTGGACCCTAACCCGTCCCCGTCCCCTAACCCTAACCCTAGCCCGAACCCTAACCCTAACCCTTCCCCGAAGCCTGACCCTCACCCGTCCCCTAATCCTAACCCGTACGCTGACACTAACCCGCGCCCTCACACGTACGCTCCCCCTAAAGCATTGTCGTACCCTCACCTGGACCCTAAACCGTCCCCGTCTCCTAACACTAACCCTAGCCCGAACCCTAACCCTAACTCTTCCCCGAAGCCTGACCCTCACCCTTCCCCTATCCTAACCCGTACGCTGACACTAACCCACGCCCTCACACGTACGCTCCCTCTAAAGCGTTGTCGTACCCTCACCTGGACCCTAAACCGTCCCCGTCCCCTAACCCTAACCCTAGCCCGAACCCTAACCCTAACCCTTCCCCGAAGCCTGACCCTCACCCGTCCCCTAATCCTAACCCGTACGCTGACACTAACCCGCGCCCTCACACGTCCGCTCCCCCTAAAGCGTTGTCGTACCCTCACCTGGACCCTAACCCGTCCCCGTCCCCTAACCCTAACCCTAGCCCGAACCCTAACCCTAACCCTTCCCCGTAGCCTGACCCTCACCCGTCCCCTAATCCTAACCCGTACGCTGACACTAACCCGCGCCCTCACACGTCCGCTCCCCCTAAAGCGTTGTCGTACCCTCACCTGGACCCTAAACCGTCCCCGTCCCCTAGCCCGAACACTAACACTAACACTTCCCCGAAGCCTGACCCTCACCCTTCCCCTATCCTAACCCGTACGCTGACACTAACCCGCGCCCTCACACGTACGCTCCCTCTAAAGCGTTGTCGTACCCTCACCTGGACCCTAACCCGTCCCCGTCCCCTAACCCTAACCCTAGCCCGAACCCTAACCCTAACCCTTCCCCGAAGCCTGACCCTCACCCGTCCCCTAATCCTAACCCGTACGCTGACACTAACCCGCGCCCTCACACCTCCACTCCCCCTAAAGCGTTGTCGTACCCTCACCTGGAACCTAACCCTTCCCGGTCCCCTAACCCTAACCCTAGCCCGAACCCTAACCCTAACCCTTCCCCGAAGCCTGACCCTCACCCGTCCCCTAATCCTAACCCGTACCCTGACACTAACCCGCACCCTCACACGTACGCTCCCCCTAAAGCGTTGTCGTACCCTCACCTGGACCCTAAACCGTCCCCGTCCCCTAACCGTAACCCTAGCCCGAACCCTAACCCTAACCCTTCCCCGAAGCCTGACGCTCACCCGTCCCCTAATCTTAACCCGTACGCTGACACTAACCCGCGCCCTCACACGTACGCTCCCCCTAAAGCGTTGTCGTACCCTCACCTGGACCCTAACCCGTCCCCGTCCCCTAACCCTAACCCTAGCCCGAACCCTAACCCTAACACTTCCCCGAAGCCTGACACTCACCCGTCCCCTAATCCTAACCCGTACGCTGACACTAACCCGCGCCCTCACACGTCCGCTCCCCCTAAAGCGTTGTCGTACCCTCACCTGGACCCTAACCCGTCCCCGTCCCCTAACCCTAACCCTAGCCCGAACCCTGACCCTAACCCTTTCCCGAAGCCTGACCCTCACCCGTCCCCTAATCCTAACCCGTACGCTGACACTAACCCGCGCCCTCACACGTCCGCTCACCCTAAAGCGTTGTCGTACCCTCACCTGGACCCTAACCCGTCCCCGTCCCCTAACCCTAACCCTAGCCCGAACCCTAACCCTAACCCTTCCCCGAAGCCTGACCCTCACCCGTCCCCTAATCCTAACCCGTACGCTGACACTAACCCGCGCCCTCACACCTCCACTCCCCCTAAAGCGTTGTCGTACCCTCACCTGGAACCTAACCCTTCCCGGTCCCCTAACCCTAACCCTAGCCCGAACCCTAACCCTAACCCTTCCCCGAAGCCTGACCCTCACCCGTCCCCTAATCCTAACCCGTACCCTGACACTAACCCGCACCCTCACACGTACGCTCCCCCTAAAGCGTTGTCGTACCCTCACCTGGACCCTAAACCGTCCCCGTCCCCTAACCGTAACCCTAGCCCGAACCCTAACCCTAACCCTTCCCCGAAGCCTGACGCTCACCCGTCCCCTAATCTTAACCCGTACGCTGACACTAACCCGCGCCCTCACACGTACGCTCCCCCTAAAGCGTTGTCGTACCCTCACCTGGACCCTAACCCGTCCCCGTCCCCTAACCCTAACCCTAGCCCGAACCCTAACACTAACCCTTCCCCGAAGCCTGACCCTCACCCGTCCCCTAATCCTAACCCGTACGCTGACACTAACCCGCGCCCTCACACGTACGCTCCCCCTAAAGCGTTGTTGTACCCTCACCTGGACCCTAACCCGTCCCCGTCCCCTAACCCTAATCCTAGCCCGAACACTAACCCTAACACTTCCCCGAAGCCTGACCCTCACCCTTCCCCTATCCTAACCCGTATGCTGACACTAAGCCGCGCCCTCACACGTACGCTCCCTCTAAAGCGTTGTCGTACCCTCACCTGGACCCTAAACCGTCCCCGTCCCCTAACCCTAACCCTAGACCGAACCCTAACCATAACCCTTCCCCGAAGCCTGACCCTCACCCGTCCCCTAATCCTAACCCGTACGCTGACACTAACCCGCGCCCTCACACGTCCGCTCCCCCTAAAGCGTTGTCGTACCCTCACCTGGACCCTAAACCGTCCCCGTCCCCTAACCCTAACCCTAGCCCGAACCCTAAACCTAACCCTTCCCCGAAGCCTGACCCTCACCCGTCCCCTAATCCTAACCCGTACGCTGACACTAACCCGCGCCCTCACACGTACGCTCCCTCTAAAGCGTTGTCGTACCCTCACCTGGACCCTAACCCGTCCCCGTCCCCTAACCCTAACCCTAGCCCGAACCCTAACCCTAACCCTTCCCCGAAGCCTGACCCTCACCCGTCCCCTAATCCTAACCCGTACGCTGACACTAACCCGCGCCCTCACACGTCCGCTCCCCCTAAAGCGTTGTCGTACCCTCACCTGGACCCTAACCCGTCCCCGTCCCCTAAACCTAACCCTAGCCCGAACCCTAACCCTAACCCTTCCCCGTAGCCTGACCCTCACCCGTCCCCTAATCCTAACCCGTACGCTGACACTAACCCGCGCCCTCACACGTCCGCTCCCCCTAAAGCGTTGTCGTACCCTCACCTGGACCCTAAACCGTCCCCGTCCCCTAGCCCGAACACTAACACTAACACTTCCCCGAAGCCTGACCCTCACCCTTCCCCTATCCTAACCCGTACGCTGACACTAACCCGCGCCCTCACACGTACGCTCCCTCTAAAGCGTTGTCGTACCCTCACCTGGACCCTAACCCGTCCCCGTCCCCTAACCCTAACCCTAGCCCGAACCCTAACCCTAACCCTTCCCCGAAGCCTGACCCTCACCCGTCCCCTAATCCTAACCCGTACGCTGACACTAACCCGCGCCCTCACACCTCCACTCCCCCTAAAGCGTTGTCGTACCCTCACCTGGAACCTAACCCTTCCCGGTCCCCTAACCCTAACCCTAGCCCGAACCCTAACCCTAACCCTTCCCCGAAGCCTGACCCTCACCCGTCCCCTAATCCTAACCCGTACCCTGACACTAACCCGCACCCTCACACGTACGCTCCCCCTAAAGCGTTGTCGTACCCTCACCTGGACCCTAAACCGTCCCCGTCCCCTAACCGTAACCCTAGCCCGAACCCTAACCCTAACCCTTCCCCGAAGCCTGACGCTCACCCGTCCCCTAATCTTAACCCGTACGCTGACACTAACCCGCGCCCTCACACGTACGCTCCCCCTAAAGCGTTGTCGTACCCTCACCTGGACCCTAACCCGTCCCCGTCCCCTAACCCTAACCCTAGCCCGAACCCTAACCCTAACACTTCCCCGAAGCCTGACACTCACCCGTCCCCTAATCCTAACCCGTACGCTGACACTAACCCGCGCCCTCACACGTCCGCTCCCCCTAAAGCGTTGTCGTACCCTCACCTGGACCCTAACCCGTCCCCGTCCCCTAACCCTAACCCTAGCCCGAACCCTGACCCTAACCCTTTCCCGAAGCCTGACCCTCACCCGTCCCCTAATCCTAACCCGTACGCTGACACTAACCCGCGCCCTCACACGTCCGCTCACCCTAAAGCGTTGTCGTACCCTCACCTGGACCCTAACCCGTCCCCGTCCCCTAACCCTAACCCTAGCCCGAACCCTAACCCTAACCCTTCCCCGAAGCCTGACCCTCACCCGTCCCCTAATCCTAACCCGTACGCTGACACTAACCCGCGCCCTCACACCTCCACTCCCCCTAAAGCGTTGTCGTACCCTCACCTGGAACCTAACCCTTCCCGGTCCCCTAACCCTAACCCTAGCCCGAACCCTAACCCTAACCCTTCCCCGAAGCCTGACCCTCACCCGTCCCCTAATCCTAACCCGTACCCTGACACTAACCCGCACCCTCACACGTACGCTCCCCCTAAAGCGTTGTCGTACCCTCACCTGGACCCTAAACCGTCCCCGTCCCCTAACCGTAACCCTAGCCCGAACCCTAACCCTAACCCTTCCCCGAAGCCTGACGCTCACCCGTCCCCTAATCTTAACCCGTACGCTGACACTAACCCGCGCCCTCACACGTACGCTCCCCCTAAAGCGTTGTCGTACCCTCACCTGGACCCTAACCCGTCCCCGTCCCCTAACCCTAACCCTAGCCCGAACCCTAACACTAACCCTTCCCCGAAGCCTGACCCTCACCCGTCCCCTAATCCTAACCCGTACGCTGACACTAACCCGCGCCCTCACACGTACGCTCCCCCTAAAGCGTTGTTGTACCCTCACCTGGACCCTAACCCGTCCCCGTCCCCTAACCCTAATCCTAGCCCGAACACTAACCCTAACACTTCCCCGAAGCCTGACCCTCACCCTTCCCCTATCCTAACCCGTACGCTGACACTAAGCCGCGCCCTCACACGTACGCTCCCTCTAAAGCGTTGTCGTACCCTCACCTGGACCCTAAACCGTCCCCGTCCCCTAACCCTAACCCTAGACCGAACCCTAACCATAACCCTTCCCCGAAGCCTGACCCTCACCCGTCCCCTAATCCTAACCCGTACGCTGACACTAACCCGCGCCCTCACACGTCCGCTCCCCCTAAAGCGTTGTCGTACCCTCACCTGGACCCTAAACCGTCCCCGTCCCCTAACCCTAACCCTAGCCCGAACCCTAAACCTAACCCTTCCCCGAAGCCTGACCCTCACCCGTCCCCTAATCCTAACCCGTACGCTGACACTAACCCGCGCCCTCACACGTACGCTCCCTCTAAAGCGTTGTCGTACCCTCACCTGGACCCTAAACCGTCCCCGTCCCCTAACCCTAACCCTAGCCCGAACCCTAACCCTAACCCTTCCCCGAAGCCTGACCCTCACCCGTCCCCTAATCCTAACCCGTACGCTGACACTAACCCGCGCCCTCACACGTACGCTCCCTCTAAAGCGTTGTCGTACCCTCACCTGGACCCTAAACCGTCCCCGTCCCCTAACCCTAACCCTAGCCCGAACCCTAACCCTAAAACTTCCCCGAAGCCTGACCCTAACCCGTCCGCTAATCCTAACCCATACGCTGACACTAACCCGCGCCCTCACACGTACGCTCCCCCTAAAGCGTTGTCGTACCCTCACCTGGACCCTAACCCGTCCCTGTCCCCTAACCCTAACCCTAGCCCGAACAATAACCCTAAAACTTCCCCGAAGCCTGACCCTCACCCGTCCCCTAATACTAACCCGTACGCTGACACTAACCCGCGCCCTCACACATACGCTCCCCCTAAAGCGTTGTCGTACCCTCACCTGGACCCTAACCCGTCCCCGTCCCCTAACCCTAACCCTAGCCCGAACCCTGACCCCAACCCTTCCCCGAAGCCTGACCCTCACCCGTCCCCTAATCCTAACCCGTACGATGACACTAACCCGCGCTCTCACACGTACGCTCCCCCTAAAGCGTTGTCGTACCCTCACCTGCACCCTAAACCGTCCCTGTCCCCTAACCCTAACCCTAGCCCGAACCCTAACCCTAACACTTCCCCGAAGCCTGACCCTCACCCGTCCCCTAATCCTAACCCGTACGCTGACACTAACCTGCGCCCTCACACGTACGCTCCCCCTAATGCGTTGTCGTACCCTCAACTGGACCCTAACCCGTCCCCGTCCCCTAACCCTAACCCTAGCCCGAACCCTAACCCTAACCCTTCCCCGAAGCCTGACCCTCACCCGTCCCCTAATCCTAACCCGTACGCTGACACTAACCCGCGCCCTCACACGTACGCTCCCCCTAAAGCATTGTCGTACCCTCACCTGGACCCTAAACCGTCCCCGTCTCCTAACACTAACCCTAGCCCGAACCCTAACCCTAACTCTTCCCCGAAGCCTGACCCTCACCCTTCCCCTATCCTAACCCGTACGCTGACACTAACCCACGCCCTCACACGTACGCTCCCTCTAAAGCGTTGTCGTACCCTCACCTGGACCCTAAACCGTCCCCGTCCCCTAACCCTAACCCTAGCCCGAACCCTAACCCTAACCCTTCCCCGAAGCCTGACCCTCACCCGTCCCCTAATCCTAACCCGTACGCTGACACTAACCCGCGCCCTCACACGTCCGCTCCCCCTAAAGCGTTGTCGTACCCTCACCTGGACCCTAACCCGTCCCCGTCCCCTAACCCTAACCCTAGCCCGAACCCTAACCCTAACCCTTCCCCGTAGCCTGACCCTCACCCGTCCCCTAATCCTAACCCGTACGCTGACACTAACCCGCGCCCTCACACGTCCGCTCCCCCTAAAGCGTTGTCGTACCCTCACCTGGACCCTAAACCGTCCCCGTCCCCTAGCCCGAACACTAACACTAACACTTCCCCGAAGCCTGACCCTCACCCTTCCCCTATCCTAACCCGTACGCTGACACTAACCCGCGCCCTCACACGTACGCTCCCTCTAAAGCGTTGTCGTACCCTCACCTGGACCCTAACCCGTCCCCGTCCCCTAGCCCTAACCCTAGCCCGAACCCTAACCCTAACCCTTCCCCGAAGCCTGACCCTCACCCGTCCCCTAATCCTAACCCGTACGCTGACACTAACCCGCGCCCTCACACCTCCACTCCCCCTAAAGCGTTGTCGTACCCTCACCTGGAACCTAACCCTTCCCGGTCCCCTAACCCTAACCCTAGCCCGAACCCTAACCCTAACCCTTCCCCGAAGCCTGACCCTCACCCGTCCCCTAATCCTAACCCGTACCCTGACACTAACCCGCACCCTCACACGTACGCTCCCCCTAAAGCGTTGTCGTACCCTCACCTGGACCCTAAACCGTCCCCGTCCCCTAACCGTAACCCTAGCCCGAACCCTAACCCTAACCCTTCCCCGAAGCCTGACGCTCACCCGTCCCCTAATCTTAACCCGTACGCTGACACTAACCCGCGCCCTCACACGTACGCTCCCCCTAAAGCGTTGTCGTACCCTCACCTGGACCCTAACCCGTCCCCGTCCCCTAACCCTAACCCTAGCCCGAACCCTAACCCTAACACTTCCCCGAAGCCTGACACTCACCCGTCCCCTAATCCTAACCCGTACGCTGACACTAACCCGCGCCCTCACACGTACGCTCCCCCTAAAGCGTTGTCGTACCCTCACCTGGACCCTAACCCGTCCCCGTCCCCTAACCCTAACCCTAGCCCGAACCCTGACCCTAACCCTTTCCCGAAGCCTGACCCTCACCCGTCCCCTAATCCTAACCCGTACGCTGACACTAACCCGCGCCCTCACACGTCCGCTCACCCTAAAGCGTTGTCGTACCCTCACCTGGACCCTAACCCGTCCCCGTCCCCTAACCCTAACCCTAGCCCGAACCCTAACCCTAACCCTTCCCCGAAGCCTGACCCTCACCCGTCCCCTAATCCTAACCCGTACGCTGACACTAACCCGCGCCCTCACACCTCCACTCCCCCTAAAGCGTTGTCGTACCCTCACCTGGAACCTAACCCTTCCCGGTCCCCTAACCCTAACCCTAGCCCGAACCCTAACCCTAACCCTTCCCCGAAGCCTGACCCTCACCCGTCCCCTAATCCTAACCCGTACCCTGACACTAACCCGCACCCTCACACGTACGCTCCCCCTAAAGCGTTGTCGTACCCTCACCTGGAACCTAACCCTTCCCCGTCCCCTAACCGTAACCCTAGCCCGAACCCTAACCCTAACCCTTCCCCGAAGCCTGACGCTCACCCGTCCCCTAATCTTAACCCGTACGCTGACACTAACCCGCGCCCTCACACGTACGCTCCCCCTAAAGCGTTGTCGTACCCTCACCTGGACCCTAACCCGTCCCCGTCCCCTAACCCTAACCCTAGCCCGAACCCTAACACTAACCCTTCCCCGAAGCCTGACCCTCACCCGTCCCCTAATCCTAACCCGTACGCTGACACTAACCCGCGCCCTCACACGTACGCTCCCCCTAAAGCGTTGTTGTACCCTCACCTGGACCCTAACCCGTCCCCGTCCCCTAACCCTAACCCTAGCCCGAACCCTGACCCTAACACTTTCCCGAAGCCTGACCCTCACCCGTGCCCTAATCCTAACCCGTACGCTGACACTAACCCGCGCCCTCACACGTCCGCTCCCCCTAAAGCGTTGTCGTACCCTCACCTGGACCCTAAACCGTCCCCGTCCCCTAGCCCGAACACTAACACTAACACTTCCCCGAAGCCTGACCCTCACCCTTCCCCTATCCTAACCCGTACGCTGACACTAACCCGCGCCCTCACACGTACGCTCCCTCTAAAGCGTTGTCGTACCCTCACCTGGACCCTAACCCGTCCCCGTCCCCTAGCCCTAACCCTAGCCCGAACCCTAACCCTAACCCTTCCCCGAAGCCTGACCCTCACCCGTCCCCTAATCCTAACCCGTACGCTGACACTAACCCGCGCCCTCACACCTCCACTCCCCCTAAAGCGTTGTCGTACCCTCACCTGGAACCTAACCCTTCCCGGTCCCCTAACCCTAACCCTAGCCCGAACCCTAACCCTAACCCTTCCCCGAAGCCTGACCCTCACCCGTCCCCTAATCCTAACCCGTACCCTGACACTAACCCGCACCCTCACACGTACGCTCCCCCTAAAGCGTTGTCGTACCCTCACCTGGACCCTAAACCGTCCCCGTCCCCTAACCGTAACCCTAGCCCGAACCCTAACCCTAACCCTTCCCCGAAGCCTGACGCTCACCCGTCCCCTAATCTTAACCCGTACGCTGACACTAACCCGCGCCCTCACACGTACGCTCCCCCTAAAGCGTTGTCGTACCCTCACCTGGACCCTAACCCGTCCCCGTCCCCTAACCCTAACCCTAGCCCGAACCCTAACCCTAACACTTCCCCGAAGCCTGACACTCACCCGTCCCCTAATCCTAACCCGTACGCTGACACTAACCCGCGCCCTCACACGTACGCTCCCCCTAAAGCGTTGTCGTACCCTCACCTGGACCCTAACCCGTCCCCGTCCCCTAACCCTAACCCTAGCCCGAACCCTGACCCTAACCCTTTCCCGAAGCCTGACCCTCACCCGTCCCCTAATCCTAACCCGTACGCTGACACTAACCCGCGCCCTCACACGTCCGCTCACCCTAAAGCGTTGTCGTACCCTCACCTGGACCCTAACCCGTCCCCGTCCCCTAACCCTAACCCTAGCCCGAACCCTAACCCTAACCCTTCCCCGAAGCCTGACCCTCACCCGTCCCCTAATCCTAACCCGTACGCTGACACTAACCCGCGCCCTCACACCTCCACTCCCCCTAAAGCGTTGTCGTACCCTCACCTGGAACCTAACCCTTCCCGGTCCCCTAACCCTAACCCTAGCCCGAACCCTAACCCTAACCCTTCCCCGAAGCCTGACCCTCACCCGTCCCCTAATCCTAACCCGTACCCTGACACTAACCCGCACCCTCACACGTACGCTCCCCCTAAAGCGTTGTCGTACCCTCACCTGGAACCTAACCCTTCCCCGTCCCCTAACCGTAACCCTAGCCCGAACCCTAACCCTAACCCTTCCCCGAAGCCTGACGCTCACCCGTCCCCTAATCTTAACCCGTACGCTGACACTAACCCGCGCCCTCACACGTACGCTCCCCCTAAAGCGTTGTCGTACCCTCACCTGGACCCTAACCCGTCCCCGTCCCCTAACCCTAACCCTAGCCCGAACCCTAACACTAACCCTTCCCCGAAGCCTGACCCTCACCCGTCCCCTAATCCTAACCCGTACGCTGACACTAACCCGCGCCCTCACACGTACGCTCCCCCTAAAGCGTTGTTGTACCCTCACCTGGACCCTAACCCGTCCCCGTCCCCTAACCCTAACCCTAGCCCGAACCCTGACCCTAACACTTTCCCGAAGCCTGACCCTCACCCGTGCCCTAATCCTAACCCGTACGCTGACACTAACCCGCGCCCTCACACGTCCGCTCACCCTAAAGCGTTGTCGTACCCTCACCTGGACCCTAACCCGTCCCCGTCCCCTAACCCTAACCCTAGCCCGAACCCTAACCCTAACCCTTCCCCGAAGCCTGACCCTCACCCGTCCCCTAATCCTAACCCGTACGCTGACACTAACCCGCGCCCTCACACCTCCGCTCCCCCTAAAGCGTTGTCGTACCCTCACCTGGAACCTAACCCTTCCCCGTCCCCTAACCCTAACCCTAGCCCGAACCCTAACCCTAACCCTTCCCCGAAGCCTGACCCTCACCCGTCCCCTAATCCTAACCCGTGCGCTGACACTAACCCGCGCCCTCCAACGTATGCTCCCCCTAAAGCGTTGTCGTACCCTCACCTGGACCCTAAACCGTCCCCGTCCCCTAACCCTAACCCTAGCTCGAACCCTAACCCTAACCCTTCCCCGAAGCCTGACCCTCACCCGTCCCCTAATCCTAACCCCTACGCTGACACTAACCCGCGCCCTCACACGTCCGCTCCCCCTAAAGCGTTGTCGTACCCTCACCTGGACCCTAAACCGTCCCCGTCCCCTAACCCTAACCCTAGCCCGAACCCTAACCCTAACCCTTCCCCGAAGCCTGACCCTCACCCGTCCCCTAATCCTAACCCGTACGCTGACACTAACCCGCGCCCTCACACGTCCGCTCCCCCTAAAGCGTTGTCGTACCCTCACCTGGACCCTAAACCGTCCCCGTCCCCTAACCCTAACCCTAGCCCGAACCCTAACCCTAACCCTTCCCCGAAGTCTGACCCTCACCCGTCCCCTAATCCTAACCCGTACGCTGACACTAAGCCGCGCCCTCACACGTCCGCTCCCCCTAAAGCGTTGTCGTACCCTCACCTGAACCCTAAACCGTCCCCGTCCCCTAACCCTAACCCTAGCCCGAACCCTAACCCTAACCCTTCCCCGAAGCCTGACCCTCACCCGTCCCCTAATCCTAACCCGTACGCTGAAACTAACCCGCGCCCTCACACGTCCGCTCCCCCTAAAGCGTTGTCGTACCCTCACCTGGACCCTAAACCGTCCCCGTCCCCTAACCCTAATCCTAGCCCGAACACTAACCCTAACACTTCCCCGAAGCCTGACCCTCACCCTTCCCCTATCCTAACCCGTACGCTGACACTAAGCCGCGCCCTCACACGTACGCTCCCTCTAAAGCGTTGTCGTACCCTCACCTGGACCCTAAACCGTCCCCGTCCCCTAACCCTAACCCTAGACCGAACCCTAACCATAACCCTTCCCCGAAGCCTGACCCTCACCCGTCCCCTAATCCTAACCCGTACGCTGACACTAACCCGCGCCCTCACACGTCCGCTCCCCCTAAAGCGTTGTCGTACCCTCACCTGGACCCTAAACCGTCCCCGTCCCCTAACCCTAACCCTAGCCCGAACCCTAACCCTAACCCTTCCCCGAAGCCTGACCCTCACCCGTCCCCTAATCCTAACCCGTACGCTGACACTAACCCGCGCCCTCACACGTACGCTCCCTCTAAAGCGTTGTCGTACCCTCACCTGGACCCTAAACCGTCCCCGTCCCCTAACCCTAACCCTAGCCCGAACCCTAACCCTAAAACTTCCCCGAAGCCTGACCCTCACCCGTCCGCTAATCCTAACCCATACGCTGACACTAACCCGCGCCCTCACACGTACGCTCCCCCTAAAGCGTTGTCGTACCCTCACCTGGACCCTAACCCGTCCCTGTCCCCTAACCCTAACCCTAGCCCGAACAATAACCCTAAAACTTCCCCGAAGCCTGACCCTCACCCGTCCCCTAATACTAACCCGTACGCTGACACTAACCCGCGCCCTCACACGTACGCTCCCCCTAAAGCGTTGTCGTACCCTCACCTGGACCCTAACCCGTCCCCGTCCCCTAACCCTAACCCTAGCCCGAACCCTGACCCCAACCCTTCCCCGAAGCCTGACCCTCACCCGTCCCCTAATCCTAACCCGTACGATGACACTAACCCGCGCTCTCACACGTACGCTCCCCCTAAAGCGTTGTCGTACCCTCACCTGCACCCTAAACCGTCCCCGTCCCCTAACCCTAACCCTAGCCCGAACCCTAACCCTAACACTTCCCCGAAGCCTGACCCTCACCCGTCCCCTAATCCTAACCCGTACGCTGACACTAACCTGCGCCCTCACACGTACGCTCCCCCTAATGCGTTGTCGTACCCTCAACTGGACCCTAACCCGTCCCCGTCCCCTAACCCTAACCCTAGCCCGAACCCTAACCCTAACCCTTCCCCGAAGCCTGACCCTCACCCGTCCCCTAATCCTAACCCGTACGCTGACACTGACCCGCGCCCTCACACGTACGCTCCCCCTAAAGCATTGTCGTACCCTCACCTGGACCCTAAACCGTCCCCGTCTCCTAACACTAACCCTAGCCCGAACCCTAACCCTAACTCTTCCCCGAAGCCTGACCCTCACCCTTCCCCTATCCTAACCCGTACGCTGACACTAACCCACGCCCTCACACGTACGCTCCCTCTAAAGCGTTGTCGTACCCTCACCTGGACCCTAAACCGTCCCCGTCCCCTAACCCTAACCCTAGCCCGAACCCTAACCCTAACCCTTCCCCGAAGCCTGACCCTCACCCGTCCCCTAATCCTAACCCGTACGCTGACACTAACCCGCGCCCTCACACGTCCGCTCCCCCTAAAGCGTTGTCGTACCCTCACCTGGACCCTAACCCGTCCCCGTCCCCTAACCCTAACCCTAGCCCGAACCCTAACCCTAACCCTTCCCCATAGCCTGACCCTCACCCGTCCCCTAATCCTAACCCGTACGCTGACACAAACCCGCGCCCTCACACGTCCGCTCCCCCTAAAGCGTTGTCGTACCCTCACCTGGACCCTAAACCGTCCCCGTCCCCTAGCCCGAACACTAACACTAACACTTCCCCGAAGCCTGACCCTCACCCTTCCCCTATCCTAACCCGTACGCTGACACTAACCCGCGCCCTCACACGTACGCTCCCTCTAAAGCGTTGTCGTACCCTCACCTGGACCCTAACCCGTCCCCGTCCCCTAACCCTAACCCTAGCCCGAACCCTAACCCTAACCCTTCCCCGAAGCCTGACCCTCACCCGTCCCCTAATCCTAACCCGTTAGCTGACACTAACCCGCGCCCTCACACGTACGCTCCCCCTAAAGCGTTGTCGTACCCTCACCTGGACCCTAACCCGTCCCCGTCCCCTAACCCTAACCCTAGCCCGAACCCTAACCCTAACCCTTCCCCGAAGCCTGACCCTCATCCGTCCCCTAATCCTAACCCGTACGCTGACACTAACCCGCGCTCTCACACGTCCGCTCCCCCTAAAGCGTTGTCGTACCCTCACCTGGACCCTAAACCGTCCCCGTCCCCTAACCCTAACCCTAGCCCGAACCCTAACCCTAACCCTTCCCCGAAGCCTGACCCTCACCCGTCCCCTAATCCTAACCCGTACGCTGACACTAACCTGCGCCCTCACACGTACGCTCCCCCTAAGCGTTGCCGTACCCTCACCTGGACCCTAAACCGTCCCCGTCCCCTAACCCTAACCCTAGCCCGAACCCTAACCCTAACCCTTCCCCGAAGCCTGACCCTCACCCGTCCCCTAATCCTAACCCGTACGCTGACACTAACCCGCGCCCTCACACGTCCGCTCCCCCTAAAGCGTTGTCGTACCCTCACCTGGACCCTAAACCGTCCCCGTCCCCTAACCCTAACCCTAGCCCGAACCCTAACCCTAACCCTTCCCCGAAGCCTGACCCTCACCCATCCCCTAATCCTAACCCGTACGCTGACACTAACCCGCGCCCTCACACGTACGCTCCCCCTAAAGCGTTGTCGTACCCTCACCTGGACCCTAACCCGTCCCCGTCCCCTAACACTAACCCTAGCCCGAACCCTAACCCTAACCCTTCCCCGAAGCCTGACCCTCACCCGTCCCAAAATCCTAACCCGTACGCTGACACAAACCCGCGCCCTCACACGTACGCTCCCCCTAAAGCGTTGTCGTACCCTCACCTGGACCCTAAACCGTCCCCGTCCCCTAACCCTAACCCTAACCCGAACCCTAACCCTAACACTTCCCCGAAGCCTGACCCTCACCCGTCCCCTAATCCTAACCCGTACGCTGACACTAACCTGCGCCCTCACACGTACTCTCCCCCTAAGCGTTGTCGTAACCTCACCTGGACCCTAAACCGTCCCCGTCCCCTAACCCTAACCCTAGCCCGAACCCTAACCCTAACCCTTCCCCGAAGCCTGACCCTCACCCGTCCCCTAATCCTAACCCGTACGCTGACACTAACCCGCGCCCTCACACGTTCGCTCCCCCTAAAGCGTTGTCGTACCCTCACCTGGACCCTAAACCGTCCCCGTTCCCTAACCCTAACCCTAGCCGGAACCCTAACCCTAACCCTTCCCCGAAGCCTGACACTCACCCGTCCCCTAATCCTAACCCGTGCGCTGACACTAACCCGCGCCCTCCCACGTATGCTCCCCTTAAAGCGTTGTCGTACCCTCACCTGGACCCTAAACCGTCCCCGTCCCCTAACCCTAACCCTAGCCCGAACCCTAACCCTAACCCTTCCCCGAAGCCTGACCCTCACCCCTCCCTTAATCCTAACCCCTACGCTGACACTAACCCGCGCCCTCACACGTACGCTCCCCCTAAAGCGTTGTCGTACCCTCACCTGGACCCTAACCCGTCCCCGTCCCCTAACCCTAACCCTAGCCAGAACCCTAACCCTAACCCTTCCCCGAAGCCTGACCCTCACCCGTTCCCTAATCCTAACCCGTTACCTGACACTAACCTGCGCCCTCACACGTACGCTCCCCCTAAAGCGTTGTCGTATCCTCACCTGGATCCTAACCCGTCCCCGTCCCCTAACCCTAACCCTAGCCCGAACCCTAACCCTAACCCTTCCCCGAAGCCTGACCCTCACCCGTCCCCTAATCCTAACCCGTACGCTGACACTAACCCGCGCCCTCACACGTCCGCTCCCCCTAAAGCGTTGTCGTACCCTCACCTGGACCCTAAACCGTCCCCGTCCCCTAACCCTAACCCTAGCCCGAACCCTAACCCTAACCCTTCCCCGAAGCCTGACCCTCACCCCTCCCTTAATCCTAACCCGTACGCTGACACTAACCCGCGCCCTCACACGTATGCTCCCCTTAAAGCGTTGTCGTACCCTCACCTGGACCCTAAACCGTCCCCATCCCCTAACCCTAACCCTAGCCTGAACCCTAAACCTAACCCTTCCCCGAAGCCTGACCCTCACCCGTCCCTTAATCCTAACCCTTACGCTGACACTAACCCGCCCCCTCACACGTACGCTCCCCCTAAAGCGTTGTCGTACACTCACCTGGACCCTAAACCGTCCCCGTCCAGTAACCCTAACCCTAGCCTGAACCCTAACCCTAACCCTTCCCCGAAGCCTGACCCTCACCCGTCCCCTAATCCTAACCCGTATGCTGACACTAACACGCGTCCTCACACGTACACTCCCCCTAAAGCGTTTTCATACCCTCACCTGGACCCTAAACCGTCCCCGTCCCCTAACCCTAACCCTAGCCCGAACCCTAACCCTAACCCTTCCCCAAAGCCTGACCCTCACCCATCCCCTAATCCTAACCCGTACGCTGACACTAACCCGCGCCCTCACACGTACGCTCCCCCTAAAGCGTTGTCGTACCCTCACCTGGACCCTAAACCGTCCCCGACCCTAACCCTAACCCTAGCCCGAACCCTAACACTAACCCTTCCCCGAAGCCTGACCCTCACCCGTCCCCTAATCCTAACCCGTACGCTGACACTAACCCGCGCCCTCACACGTACGCTCCCCCTAAAGCGTTGTCGTACCCTCACCTGGACCCTAACCCGTCCCCGTCCCCTAACCCTAACCCTAGCCAGAAGCCTAACCCTAACACTTCCCCGAAGCCTGACCCTCAGCCGTCCCCTAATCCTAACCCGTTAGCTGACACTAACCTGCGCCCTCACACGTACGCTCCCCCTAAAGCGTTGTCGTACCCTCACCTGGACCCTAACCCGTCCCCGTCCCCTAACCCTAACCCTAGCCCGAACCCTAACCCTAACCCTTCCCCGAAGCCTGACCCTCACCCGTCCCCTAATCCTAACCCGTACGCTGACACTAACCCGCGCCCTCACACGTCCGCTCCCCCTAAAGCGTTGTCGTACCCTCACCTGGACCCTAAACCGTCCCCGTCCCCTAACCCTAACCCTAGCCCGAACCCTAACCCTAACCCTTCCCCGAAGCCTGACCCTCACCCGTCCCCTAATCCTAACCCGTACGCTGACACTAACCTGCGCCCTCACACGTACGCTCCCCCTAAGCGTTGTCGTACCCTCACCTGGACCCTAAACCGTCCCCGTCCCCTAACCGTAACCCTAGCCCGAACCCTAACCCTAACCCTTCCCCGAAGCCTGACCCTCACCCGTCCCCTAATCCTAACCCGTACTCTGACACTAACCCGCGCCCTCACACGTCCGCTCCCCCTAAAGCGTTGTCGTACCCTCACCTGGACCCTAAACCGTCCCCGTCCCCTAACCCTAACCCTACCCCGAACCCTAACCCTAACCCTTCCCCGAAGCCTGACCCTCACCCGTCCCCTAATCCTAACCCGTGCGCTGACACTAACCCGCGCCCTCCCACGTATGCTCCCCTTAAAGCGTTGTCGTACCCTCACCTGGACCCTAAACCGTCCCCGTCCCGTAACCCTAACCCTAGCCCGAACCCTAAGCCTAACCCTTCCCCGAAGCCTGACCCTCACCCGTCCCCTAATCCTAACCCGTACGCTGACACTAACCCGCGCCCTCACAAGTATGCTCCCCCTAAAGCGTTGTCGTACCCTCACCTGGACCCTAAACCGTCCCCGTCCCCTAACCCTAACCCTAGCCCGAACCCTAACCCTAACCCTTCCCCGAAGCCTGACCCTCACCCGTCCCCTAATCCTAACCCGTACGCTGACACT
This sequence comes from Pseudorca crassidens, assembly GCF_039906515.1. Lineage (NCBI taxonomy): Eukaryota > Metazoa > Chordata > Mammalia > Artiodactyla > Delphinidae > Pseudorca > Pseudorca crassidens. Next base: position 3,691,022 of record NW_027136302.1, on the reverse strand, counting down.
AACCCGCGCCCTCACACGTACGCTCCCCCTAAAGCGTTGTCGTACCCTCACCTGGACCCTAAACCGTCCCCGTCCCCTAACCCTAACCCTAGCCCGAATCCTAACCCTAACCCTTCCCCGAAGCCTGACCCTCACCCGTCCCCTAATCCTAACCCGTACGCTGACACTAACCCGCGCCCTCACACGTCCGCTCCCCCTAAAGTGTTGTCGTACCCTCACCTGGACCTAAACCGTCCCCGTCCCCTAACCCTAACCCTAGCCCGAACCCTAACCCTAACCCTTCCCCGAAGCCTGACCCTCACCCGTCCCCTAATCCTAACCCGTACGCTGACACTATCCCGCGCCCTCACACGTACGCTCCCCCTAAAGCATTGTCGTACCCTCACCTGGACCCTAAACCGTCCCCGTCCCCTAACCCTAACCCTAGCCCGAACCCTAACCCTAACCCTTCCCCGAAGCCTGACCCTCACCCTTCCCCTATCCTAACCCGTACGCTGACACTAACCCACGCCCTCACACGTACGCTCCCTCTAAAGCGTTGTCGTACCCTCACCTGGACCCTAAACCGTCCCCGTCCCCTAACCCTAACCCTAGCCCGAACCCTAACCCTAAACCTTCCCCGAAGCCTGACCCTCACCCGTCCCCTAATCCTAACCCGTACGCTGACACTAACCCGCGCCCTCACACCTCCGCTCCCCCTAAAGCGTTGTCGTACCCTCACCTGGACCCTAAACCGTCCCCGTCCCCTAACCCTAACCCTAGCCCGAACCCTAACCCTAACCCTTCCCCGAAGCCTGACCCTCACCCGTCCCCTAATCCTAACCCGTACGCTGACACTAAGCCGCGCCCTCACACGTCCGCTCCCCCTAAAGCGTTGTCGTACCCTCACCTGGACCCTAAACCGTCCCCGTCCCCTAACCCTAACCCTAGCCCGAACCCTGACCCTAACCCTTCCCCGAAGCCTGACCCTCACCCGTCCCCTAATCCTAACCAGTACGCTGACACTAACCCGCGCCCTCACACGTCCGCTCCCCCTAAAGCGTTGTCGTACCCTCACCTGGACCCTAAACCGTCCCCGTCCCCTAACCCTAACCCTAGCCCGAACCCTAACCCTAACCCTTCCCCGAAGCCTGACGCTCACCCGTCCCATAATCTTAACCCGTACGCTGACACTAACCCGCGCCCTCACACGTACGCTCCCCCTAAAGCGTTGTCGTACCCTCACCTGGACCCTAACCCGTCCCCGTCCCCTAACCCTAACCCTAGCCCGAACCCTAACCCTAACCCTTCCCCGAAGCCTGACCCTCACCCGTCCCCTAATCCTAACCCGTACGCTGACACTAACCCGCGCCCTCACACTTACGCTCCCCCTAAAGCGTTGTCGTACCCTCACCTGGACCCTAACCCTTCCCCGTCCCCTAACCCTAACCCTAGCCCGAAACCTAACCCTAACCCTTCCCCGAAGCCTGACCCTCACCCGTCCCGTAATCCTAACCCGTACGCTGACACTAACCCACGCCCTCACACGTACGCTCCCCCTAAAGCATTGTCGTACCCTCACCTGGACCCTAAACCGTCCCCGTCCCCTAACCCTAACCCTAGCCCGAACCGTAACCCTAACCCTTCCCCGAAGCCTGACCCTCACCCTTCCACTATCCTAACCCGTACGCTGACACTAACCCACGCCCTCACACGTACGCTCCCTCTAAAGCGTTGTCGTACCCTCACCTGAACCCTAAACCGTCCCCGTCCCCTAACCCTAACCCTAGCCCGAACCCTAACCCTAACCCTTCCCCGAAGCCTGACCCTCACCCGTCCCCTAATCCTAACCCGTACGCTGACACTAACCCGCGCCCTCACACGTCCGCTCCCCCTAAAGCGTTGTCGTACCCTCACCTGGACCCTAAACCGTCCCCGTCCCCTAACCCTAACCCTAGCCCGAACCCTAACCCTAACCCTTCCCCGAAGCCTGACCCTCACCCGTCCCCTAATCCTAACCCGTACGCTGACACTAACCCGCACCCTCACACGTCCGCTCCCCCTAAAGCGTTGTCGTACCCTCACCTGGACCCTAACCCGTCCCCGTCCCCTAACCCTAACCCTAGCCCGAACCCTAACCCTAACCCTTCCCCGAAGCCTGACCCTCACCCGTCCCCAAATCCTAAGCCGTACGCTGACACTAACCCGCGCCCTCACACGTCCGCTCCCCCTAAAGCGTTGTCGTACACTCACCTGGACCCTAAACCGTCCCCGTCCCCTAACCCTTACCCTAGCCCGAACCCTAACCCTTACACTTCCCCGAAGCCTGACCCTCACCCGTCCCCTAATCCTAACCCGTACGCTGACACTAACCTGCGCCCTCACACGTCCGCTGCCCCTAAAGCGTTGTCGTACCCTGACCTGGACACTAAACCGTCCCCGTCCGCGTCCCCTAACCCTAGCCCGAACCCTAACCCTAACCCTTCCCCGAAACCTGACCCTCACCCGTCCCCTAATCCTAAGCCGTACGCTGACACTAACCCGCGCCCTCACACCTCCGCTCCCCCTAAAGCGTTGTCGTACCCTCACCTGGACCCTAAACCGTCCCCGTCCCCTAACCCTAACCGTAGCCCGAACCCTAACCCTAACCCTTCCCCGAAGCCTGACCCTCACCCGTCCCCTAATCCTAAGCCGTACGCTGACACTAATCCGCGCCCTCACACGTCCGCTCCCCCTAAAGCGTTGTCGTACCCTCACCTGGACCCTAAACCGTCCCCGTCCCCTAACCCTAACCCTAGCCCGAACCCTAACCCTAACCCTTCCCCGAAGCCTGACCCTCACCCGTCCCCTAATCCTAACCCGTACGCTGACACTAACCCGTGCCCTCTCACGTCCGCTCCCCCTAAAGCATTGTCGTACCCTCACCTGGACCCTAAACCGTCCCCGTCCCCTAACCCTAACCCTAGCCCGAACCCTAACCCTAACCCTTCCCCGAAGCCTGACCCTCACCCGTCCCCTAATCCTAACCCGTACGCTGACACTAACCCGCGCCCTCACACGTACGCTCCCCCTAAAGCGTTGTCATACCCTCACCTGGACCCTAACCCTTCCCCGTCCCCTAACCCTAACCCTAGCCCGAACCCTAAGCCTAACCCTTCCCCGAAGCCTGACCCTCACCCGTCCCCTAATCCTAACCCGTACGCTGACACTAACCCGCGCCCTCACACGTACGCTCCCCCTAAAGCGTTGTCGTACCCTCACCTGGACCCTAAACCGTCCCCGTCCCCTAACCCTAACCCTAGCCCGAACCCTAACCCTAACACTTCCCCGAAGCCTGACCCTCACCCGTCCCCTAATCCTAACCCGTACGCTGACACTAACCCACGCGCTCACACGTACGCTCCCCCTAAAGCGTTGTCGTACCCTCACCTGGACCCTAAACCATCCCCGTCCCCTAACCCTAACCCTAGCCCGAACCCTAACCCTAACCCTTCCCCGAAGCCTGACCCTCACCCGTCCCCTAATCCTAAACCGTACGCTGACACTAACCCGCGCCCTCACACGTCCGCTCCCCCTAAAGCGTTGTCGTACCCTCACCTGGACCCTAACCCTTCCCCGTCCCCTAACCCTAACCCTAGCCCGAACCCTAAGCCTAACCCTTCCCCGAAGCCTGACCCTCACCCGTCCCCTAATCCTAACCCGTACGCTGACACTAACCTGCGTCCTCACACGTACGCTCCTCCTAAAGCGTTGTCGTACCCTCACCTGGACCCTAACCCATCCCCGTCCCCTAACCCTAACCCTAGCCCGAACCCTAACCCTAACCCTTCCCCGAAGCCTGACCCTCACCCGTCCCCTAATCCTAACCCGTACGCTGACACTAACCCGCGCCCTCACACGTCCGCTCCCCCTAAAGCGTTGTCGTACCCTCACCTGGACCCTAAACCGTCCCCGTCCCCTAACCCTAACCCTAGACCAAACCCTAAGCCTAACCCTTCCCCGAAGCCTGACCCTCACCCGTCCCCTAATCCTAAGCCGTACGCTGACACTAACCCGCGCCCTCACACGTCCGCTCCCCCTAAAGCGTTGTCGTACCCTCACCTGGACCCTAAACCGTCCCCGTCCCCTAACCCTAACCCTAGCCCGAACCCTAACCCTAACCCTTCCCCGAAGCCTGACCCTCACCCGTCCCCTAATCCTAACCCGTACGCTGACACTAACCCGTGCCCTCACACGTCCGCTCCCCCTAAAGCGTTGTCGTACCCTCACCTGGACCCTAAACCGTCCCCGTCCCCTAACCCTAACCCTAGCCCGAACCCTAACCCTAACCCTTCCCCGAAGCCTGACCCTCACCCGTCCCCTAATCCTAAGCCGTACGCTGACACTAACCCGCGCCCTCACACGTCCGCTCCCCCTAAAGCGTTGTCGTACCCTCACCTGGACCCTAAACCGTCCCCGTCCCCTAACCCTAACCCTAGCCCGAACCCTAACCCTAACCCTTCCCCGAAGCCTGACCCTCACCCGTCCCCTAATCCTAACCCGTACGCTGACACTAACCCGCGCCCTCACACGTCCGCTCCCCCTAAAGCGTTGTCGTACCCTCACCTGGACCTAACCCGTCCCCGTCCCCTAACCCTAACCCTAGCCCGAACCCTAACCCTAACCCTTCCCCGAAGCCTGACCCTCACCCGTCCCGTAATCCTAACCCGTACGCTGACACTAACCCACGCCCTCACACGTACGCTCCCCCTAAAGCATTGTCGTACCCTCACCTGGACCCTAAACCGTCCCCGTCCCCTAACCCTAACCCTAGCCCGAACCGTAACCCTAACCCTTCCCCGAAGCCTGACCCTCACCCTTCCCCTATCCTAACCCGTATGCTGACACTAACCCACGCCCTCACACGTACGCTCCCTCTAAAGCGTTGTCGTACCCTCACCTGAACCCTAAACCGTCCCCGTCCCCTAACCCTAACCCTAGCCCGAACCCTAACCCTAACCCTTCCCCGAAGCCTGACCCTCACCCGTCCCCTAATCCTAACCCGTACGCTGACACTAACCCGCGCCCTCACACGTCCGCTCCCCCTAAAGCGTTGTCGTACCCTCACCTGGACCCTAAACCGTCCCCGTCCCCTAACCCTAACCCTAGCCCGAACCCTAACCCTAACCCTTCCCCGAAGCCTGACCCTCACCCGTCCCCTAATCCTAACCCGTACGCTGACACTAACCCGCACCCTCACACGTCCGCTCCCCCTAAAGCGTTGTCGTACCCTCACCTGGACCCTAACCCGTCCCCGTCCCCTAACCCTAACCCTAGCCCGAACCCTAACCCTAACCCTTCCCCGAAGCCTGACCCTCACCCGTCCCCTAATCCTAACCCGTACGCTGACACTAACCCGCGCCCTCACACGTACGCTCCCCCTAAAGCGTTGTCGTACCCTCACCTGGACCCTAACCCTTCCCCGTCCCCTAACCCTAACCCTAGCCCGAACCCTAAGCCTAACCCTTCCCCGAAGCCTGACCCTCACTCGTCCCCTAATCCTAACCCGTACGCTGACACTAACCCGCGCCCTCACACGTACGCTCCCCCTAAAGCGTTGTCGTACCCTCACCTGGACCCTAAACCGTCCCCGTCCCCTAACCCTAACCCTAGCCCGAACCCTAACCCTAACACTTCCCCGAAGCCTGACCCTCACCCGTCCCCTAATCCTAACCCGTACGCTGACACTAACCCACGTGCTCACACGTACGCTCCCCCTAAAGCGTTGTCGTACCCTCACCTGGACCCTAAACCATCCCCGTCCCCTAACCCTAACCCTAGCCCGAACCCTAACCCTAACCCTTCCCCGAAGCCTGACCCTCACCCGTCCCCTAATCCTAAACCGTACGCTGACACTAACCCGCGCCCTCACACGTCCGCTCCCCCTAAAGCGTTGTCGTACCCTCACCTGGACCCTAACCCTTCCCCGTCCCCTAACCCTAACCCTAGCCCGAACCCTAAGCCTAACCCTTCCCCGAAGCCTGACCCTCACCCGTCCCCTAATCCTAACCCGTACGCTGACACTAACCCGCGTCCTCACACGTACGCTCCCCCTAAAGCGTTGTCGTACCCTCACCTGGACCCTAACCCGTCCCCGTCCCCTAACCCTAACCCTAGCCCGAACCCTAACCCTAACCCTTCCCCGAAGCCTGACCCTCACCCGTCCCCTAATCCTAACCCGTACGCTGACACTAACCCGCGCCCTCACACGTCCACTCCCCCTAAAGCGTTGTCGTACCCTCACCTGGACCCTAAACCATCCCCGTCCCCTAACCCTAACCCTAGACCAAACCCTAAGCCTAACCCTTCCCCGAAGCCTGACCCTCACCCGTCCCCTAATCCTAAGCCGTACGCTGACACTAACCCGGGCCCTCACACGTCCGCTCCCCCTAAAGCGTTGTCGTACCCTCACCTGGACCCTAAACCGTCCCCGTCCCCTAACCCTAACCCTAGCCCGAACCCTAACCCTAACCCTTCCCCGAAGCCTGACCCTCACCCTTCCCCTATCCTAACCCGTACGCTGACACTAACCCACGCCCTCACACGTACGCTCCCTCTAAAGCGTTGTCGTACCCTCACCTGGACCCTAAACCGTCCCCGTCCCCTAACCCTAACCCTAGCCCGAACCCTAACCCTAAACCTTCCCCGAAGCCTGACCCTCACCCGTCCCCTAATCCTAACACGTACGCTGACACTAACCCGCGCCCTCACACCTCCGCTCCCCCTAAAGCGTTGTCGTACCCTCACCTGGACCCTAAACCGTCCCCGTCCCCTAACCCTAACCCTAGCCCGAACCCTAACCCTAACCCTTCCCCGAAGCCTGACCCTCACCCGTCCCCTAATCCTAACCCGTACGCTGACACTAACCCGCGCCCTCACACGTCCGCTCCCCCTAAAGCGTTGTCGTACCCTCACCTGGACCCTAAACCGTCCCCGTTCCCTAACCCTAACCGTACCCCGAACCCTGACCCTAACCCTTCCCCGAAGCCTGACCCTCACCCGTCCCCTAATCCTAAACCGTACGCTCACACTAACCCGCGCCCTCACACGTATGCTCCCCCTAAAGCGTTGTCGTACCCTCACCTGGACCCTAACCCTTCCCCGTCCCCTAAACCTAACCTTAGCCCGAACCCTAACCCTAAACCTTCCCCGAAGCCTGACCCTCACCCGTCCCCTAATCCTAACCCGTACCCTGACACTAACCCGCGCCCTCACACGTACGCTCCCACTAAAGCGTTGTCATACCCTCCCCTGGACCCTAAACCGTCCCCGTCCCCTAACCCTAACCCTAGCCCGAACCCTAACCCTAACCCTTCCCCGAAGCCTGACCCTCACCCGTCCCCTAATCCTAACCAGTACGCTGACACTAACCCGCGCCCTCACACGTCCGCTCCCCCTAAATCGTTGTCGTACCCTCACCTGGACCCTAAACCGTCCCCGTCCCCTAACCCTAACCCTAGCCCGAACCCTAACCCTAACCCTTCCCCGAAGCCTGACCCTCACCCGTCCCCTAATCCTAACCCGTACGCTGACACTAACCCGTGCCCTCACACGTACGCTCCCCCTAAAGCGTTGTCGTACCCTCACCTGGACCCTAAACCGTCCCCGTCCCCTAACCCTAACCCTAGCCCGAACCCTAACACTAACCCTTCCCCGAAGCCTGACCCTCACCCGTCCCCTAATCCTAACCCGTACGCTGACACTAACCCGCGCCCTCACACGTCCGCTCCCCCTAAAGCGTTGTCGTACCCTCACCTGGACCCTAACCCGTCCCCGTCCCCTAACCCTAACCCTAGCCCGAACCCTAACCCTAACCCTTCCCCGAAGCCTGACCCTCACCCGTCCCCTAATCCTAACCCGTACGCTGACACTAACCCACGCCCTCACACATATGCTCCCCCTAAAGCGTTGTCGTAACCTCACCTGGACCCTAACCCGTCCCCGTCCCCTAACCCTAACCCTAGCCCGAACCCTAACCCTAACCCTTCCCCGAAGCCTGACCCTCACCCGTCCCCTAATCCTAACCCGTACGCTGACACTAACCCGCGCCCTCACACGTACGCTCCCCCTAAAGCGTTGTCGAACCCTCAGCTGGACCCTAACCCTTCCCCGTCCCCTAACCCTAACCCTAGCCCGAACGCTAACCCTAACCCTTCCCCGAAGCCTGACCCTCACCCGTCCCCTAATCCTAACCCGTACCCTGACACTAACCCGCGCCCTCACACGTACGCTCCCCCTAAAGCGTTGTCGTACCCTCACCTGGACCCTAAACCGTCCCCGTCCCCTAACCCTAACCCTAGCTCGAACCCTAACCCTAACCCTTCCCCGAAGCCTGACCCTCACCCGTCCCCTAATCCTAACCCGTACGCTGACACTAACCCGCGCCCTCACACGTCCGCTCCCCCTAAAGCGTTGTCGTACCCTCACCTGGACCCTAACCCGTCCCCGTCCCCTAACCCTAACCCTAGCCCAAACCCTAACCCTAACCCTTCCCCGAAGCCTGACCATCACCCGTCCCCTAATCCTAACCCGTACGCTGACACTAAGCCGCGCCCTCACACGTCCGCTCCCCCTAAAGCGTTGTCGTACCCTCACCTGGACCCTAAACCGTCCCCGTCCCCTAACCCTAACCCTAGCCCAAACCCTAACCCTAACCCTTCCCCGAAGCCTGACCCTCACCCGTCCCCTAATCCTAACCCGTACGCTGACACTAACCCGCGCCCTCACACGTCCGCTCCCCCTAAAGCGTTGTCGTACCCTCACCTGGACCCTAAACCGTCCCCGTCCCCTAACCCTAACCCTAGCCCGAATCCTAACCCTAACCCTTCCCCGAAGCCTGACCCTCACCCGTCCCCTAATCCTAACCCGTACGCTGACACTAACCCGCGCCCTCACACGTCCGCTCCCCCTAAAGCGTTGTCGTACCCTCACCTGGACCTAAACCGTCCCCGTCCCCTAACCCTAACCCTAGCCCGAACCCTAACCCTAACCCTTCCCCGAAGCCTGACCCTCACCCGACCCTAATCCTAACCCGTACGCTGACACTATCCCGCGCCCTCACACGTACGCTCCCCCTAAAGCATTGTCGTACCCTCACCTGGACCCTAAACCGTCCCCGTCCCGTAACCCTAACCCTAGCCCGAACCCTAACCCTAACCCTTCCCCGAAGCCTGACCCTCACCCTTCCCCTATCCTAACCCGTACGCTGACACTAACCCACGCCCTCACACGTACGCTCCCTCTAAATCGTTGTCGTACCCTCACCTGGACCCTAAACCGTCCCCGTCCCCTAACCCTAACCCTAGCCCGAACCCTAACCCTAAACCTTCCCCGAAGCCTGACCCTCACCCGTCAACCTAATCCTAACTCGTACGCTGACACTAACCCGCGCCCTCACACCTCCGCTCCCCCTACAGCGTTGTCGTACCCTCACCTGGACCCTAAACCGTCCCCGTCCCCTAACCCTAACCCTAGCCCGAACCCTAACCCTAACCCTTCCCCGAAGCCTGACCCTCACCCGTCCCCTAATCCTAACCCGTACGCTGACACTAACCCGCGCCCTCACACGTCCGCTCCCCCTAAAGCGTTGTCGTACCCTCACCTGGACCAAAAACCGTCCCCGTTCCCTAACCCTAACCGTACCCCGAACCCTGACCCTAACCCTTCCCCGAAGCCTGACCCTCACCCGTCCCCTAATCCTAACCCGTACGCTGACACTAACCCGCGCCCTCACACGTATGCTCCCCCTAAAGCGTTGTCGTACCCTCACCTGGACCCTAACCCTTCCCCGTCCCCTAAACCTAACCCTAGCCCGAACCCTAACCCTAAACCTTCCCCGAAGCCTGACCCTCACCCGTCCCCTAATCCTAACCCGTACCCTGACACTAACCCGCGCCCTCACACGTACGCTCCCACTAAAGCGTTGTCATACCCTCACCTGGACCCTAAACCGTCCCCGTCCCCTAACCCTAACCCTAGCCCGAACCCTAACCCTAACCCTTCCCCGAAGCCTGACCCTCACCCGTCCCCTAATCCTAACCAGTACGTTGACACTAACCCGCGCCCTCACACGTCCGCTCCCCCTAAAGCGTTGTCGTACCTTCACCTGGACCCTAAACCGTCCCCGTCCCCTAACCCTAACCCTAGCCCGAACCCTAACCCTAACCCTTCCCCGAAGCCTGACGCTCACCCGTCCCATAATCTTAACCCGTACGCTGACACTAACCCGTGCCCTCACACCTCCGCTCCCCCTAAAGCGTTGTCGTACCCTCACCTGGACCCTAACCCGTCCCCGTCCCCTAACCCTAACCCTAGCCCGAACCCTAACCCTTCCCCGAAGCCTGACCCTCACCCGTCCCCTAATCCTAAGCCGTACGCTGACACTAACCCGCGCCCTCACACGTACGCTCCCCCTAAAGCGTTGTCGTACCCTCACCTGGACCCTAACCCGTCCCCGTCCCCTAACCCTAACCCTAGCCCGAACCCTAACTCTAACCCTTCCCCGAAGCCTGACCCTCACCCGTCCCCTAATCCTAACCCGTACGCTGACACTAACCCGCGCCCTCACACGTCCGCTCCCCCTAAAGCGTTGTCGTACCCTCACCTGGACCCTAAACCGTCCCCGTCCCCTAACCCTAACCCTAGCCCGAACCCTAACACTAACCCTTCCCCGAAGCCTGACCCTCACCCGTCCCCTAATCCTAACCCGTACGCTGACACTAACCCGCGCCCTCACACGTACGCTCCCCCTAAAGCGTTGTCGTACCCTCACCTGGACCCTAAACCATCCCCGTCCCCTAACCCTAACCCTAGACCAAACCCTAAGCCTAACCCTTCCCCGAAGCCTGACCCTCACCCGTCCCCTAATCCTAAGCCGTACGCTGACACTAACCCGGGCCCTCACACGTCCGCTCCCCCTAAAGCGTTGTCGTACCCTCACCTGGACCCTAAACCGTCCCCGTCCCCTAACCCTAACCCTAGCCCGAACCCTAACCCTAACCCTTCCCCGAAGCCTGACCCTCACCCTTCCCCTATCCTAACCCGTACGCTGACACTAACCCACGCCCTCACACGTACGCTCCCTCTAAAGCGTTGTCGTACCCTCACCTGGACCCTAAACCGTCCCCGTCCCCTAACCCTAACCCTAGCCCGAACCCTAACCCTAAACCTTCCCCGAAGCCTGACCCTCACCCGTCCCCTAATCCTAACACGTACGCTGACACTAACCCGCGCCCTCACACCTCCGCTCCCCCTAAAGCGTTGTCGTACCCTCACCTGGACCCTAAACCGTCCCCGTCCCCTAACCCTAACCCTAGCCCGAACCCTAACCCTAACCCTTCCCCGAAGCCTGACCCTCACCCGTCCCCTAATCCTAACCCGTACGCTGACACTAACCCGCGCCCTCACACGTCCGCTCCCCCTAAAGCGTTGTCGTACCCTCACCTGGACCCTAAACCGTCCCCGTTCCCTAACCCTAACCGTACCCCGAACCCTGACCCTAACCCTTCCCCGAAGCCTGACCCTCACCCGTCCCCTAATCCTAAACCGTACGCTCACACTAACCCGCGCCCTCACACGTATGCTCCCCCTAAAGCGTTGTCGTACCCTCACCTGGACCCTAACCCTTCCCCGTCCCCTAAACCTAACCTTAGCCCGAACCCTAACCCTAAACCTTCCCCGAAGCCTGACCCTCACCCGTCCCCTAATCCTAACCCGTACCCTGACACTAACCCGCGCCCTCACACGTACGCTCCCACTAAAGCGTTGTCATACCCTCCCCTGGACCCTAAACCGTCCCCGTCCCCTAACCCTAACCCTAGCCCGAACCCTAACCCTAACCCTTCCCCGAAGCCTGACCCTCACCCGTCCCCTAATCCTAACCAGTACGCTGACACTAACCCGCGCCCTCACACGTCCGCTCCCCCTAAATCGTTGTCGTACCCTCACCTGGACCCTAAACCGTCCCCGTCCCCTAACCCTAACCCTAGCCCGAACCCTAACCCTAACCCTTCCCCGAAGCCTGACCCTCACCCGTCCCCTAATCCTAACCCGTACGCTGACACTAACCCGCGCCCTCACACGTACGCTCCCCCTAAAGCGTTGTCGTACCCTCACCTGGACCCTAAACCGTCCCCGTCCCCTAACCCTAACCCTAGCCCGAACCATAACACTAACCCTTCCCCGAAGCCTGACCCTCACCCGTCCCCTAATCCTAACCCGTACGCTGACACTAACCCGCGCCCTCACACGTCCGCTCCCCCTAAAGCGTTGTCGTACCCTCACCTGGACCCTAACCCGTCCCCGTCCCCTAACCCTAACCCTAGCCCGAACCCTAACCCTAACCCTTCCCCGAAGCCTGACCCTCACCCGTCCCCTAATCCTAACCCGTACGCTGACACTAACCCACGCCCTCACACATATGCTCCCCCTAAAGCGTTGTCGTAACCTCACCTGGACCCTAACCCGTCCCCGTCCCCTAACCCTAACCCTAGCCCGAACCCTAACCCTAACCCTTCCCCGAAGCCTGACCCTCACCCGTCCCCTAATCCTAACCCGTACGCTGACACTAACCCGCGCCCTCACACGTACGCTCCCCCTAAAGCGTTGTCGAACCCTCAGCTGGACCCTAACCCTTCCCCGTCCCCTAACCCTAACCCTAGCCCGAACGCTAACCCTAACCCTTCCCCGAAGCCTGACCCTCACCCGTCCCCTAATCCTAACCCGTACCCTGACACTAACCCGCGCCCTCACACGTACGCTCCCCCTAAAGCGTTGTCGTACCCTCACCTGGACCCTAAACCGTCCCCGTCCCCTAACCCTAACCCTAGCTCGAACCCTAACCCTAACCCTTCCCCGAAGCCTGACCCTCACCCGTCCCCTAATCCTAACCCGTACGCTGACACTAACCCGCGCCCTCACACGTCCGCTCCCCCTAAAGCGTTGTCGTACCCTCACCTGGACCCTAACCCGTCCCCGTCCCCTAACCCTAACCCTAGCCCAAACCCTAACCCTAACCCTTCCCCGAAGCCTGACCATCACCCGTCCCCTAATCCTAACCCGTACGCTGACACTAAGCCGCGCCCTCACACGTCCGCTCCCCCTAAAGCGTTGTCGTACCCTCACCTGGACCCTAAACCGTCCCCGTCCCCTAACCCTAACCCTAGCCCAAACCCTAACCCTAACCCTTCCCCGAAGCCTGACCCTCACCCGTCCCCTAATCCTAACCCGTACGCTGACACTAACCCGCGCCCTCACACGTCCGCTCCCCCTAAAGCGTTGTCGTACCCTCACCTGGACCCTAAACCGTCCCCGTCCCCTAACCCTAACCCTAGCCCGAATCCTAACCCTAACCCTTCCCCGAAGCCTGACCCTCACCCGTCCCCTAATCCTAACCCGTACGCTGACACTAACCCGCGCCCTCACACGTCCGCTCCCCCTAAAGCGTTGTCGTACCCTCACCTGGACCTAAACCGTCCCCGTCCCCTAACCCTAACCCTAGCCCGAACCCTAACCCTAACCCTTCCCCGAAGCCTGACCCTCACCCGACCCTAATCCTAACCCGTACGCTGACACTATCCCGCGCCCTCACACGTACGCTCCCCCTAAAGCATTGTCGTACCCTCACCTGGACCCTAAACCGTCCCCGTCCCGTAACCCTAACCCTAGCCCGAACCCTAACCCTAACCCTTCCCCGAAGCCTGACCCTCACCCTTCCCCTATCCTAACCCGTACGCTGACACTAACCCACGCCCTCACACGTACGCTCCCTCTAAATCGTTGTCGTACCCTCACCTGGACCCTAAACCGTCCCCGTCCCCTAACCCTAACCCTAGCCCGAACCCTAACCCTAAACCTTCCCCGAAGCCTGACCCTCACCCGTCAACCTAATCCTAACTCGTACGCTGACACTAACCCGCGCCCTCACACCTCCGCTCCCCCTAAAGCGTTGTCGTACCCTCACCTGGACCCTAAACCGTCCCCGTCCCCTAACCCTAACCCTAGCCCGAACCCTAACCCTAACCCTTCCCCGAAGCCTGACCCTCACCCGTCCCCTAATCCTAACCCGTACGCTGACACTAACCCGCGCCCTCACACGTCCGCTCCCCCTAAAGCGTTGTCGTACCCTCACCTGGACCAAAAACCGTCCCCGTTCCCTAACCCTAACCGTACCCCGAACCCTGACCCTAACCCTTCCCCGAAGCCTGACCCTCACCCGTCCCCTAATCCTAACCCGTACGCTGACACTAACCCGCGCCCTCACACGTATGCTCCCCCTAAAGCGTTGTCGTACCCTCACCTGGACCCTAACCCTTCCCCGTCCCCTAAACCTAACCCTAGCCCGAACCCTAACCCTAAACCTTCCCCGAAGCCTGACCCTCACCCGTCCCCTAATCCTAACCCGTACCCTGACACTAACCCGCGCCCTCACACGTACGCTCCCACTAAAGCGTTGTCATACCCTCACCTGGACCCTAAACCGTCCCCGTCCCCTAACCCTAACCCTAGCCCGAACCCTAACCCTAACCCTTCCCCGAAGCCTGACCCTCACCCGTCCCCTAATCCTAACCAGTACGTTGACACTAACCCGCGCCCTCACACGTCCGCTCCCCCTAAAGCGTTGTCGTACCTTCACCTGGACCCTAAACCGTCCCCGTCCCCTAACCCTAACCCTAGCCCGAACCCTAACCCTAACCCTTCCCCGAAGCCTGACGCTCACCCGTCCCATAATCTTAACCCGTACGCTGACACTAACCCGCGCCCTCACACCTCCGCTCCCCCTAAAGCGTTGTCGTACCCTCACCTGGACCCTAACCCGTCCCCGTCCCCTAACCCTAACCCTAGCCCGAACCCTAACCCTTCCCCGAAGCCTGACCCTCACCCGTCCCCTAATCCTAAGCCGTACGCTGACACTAACCCGCGCCCTCACACGTACGCTCCCCCTAAAGCGTTGTCGTACCCTCACCTGGACCCTAACCCGTCCCCGTCCCCTAACCCTAACCCTAGCCCGAACCCTAACTCTAACCCTTCCCCGAAGCCTGACCCTCACCCGTCCCCTAATCCTAACCCGTACGCTGACACTAACCCGCGCCCTCACACGTCCGCTCCCCCTAAAGCGTTGTCGTACCCTCACCTGGACCCTAAACCGTCCCCGTCCCCTAACCCTAACCCTAGCCCGAACCCTAACACTAACCCTTCCCCGAAGCCTGACCCTCACCCGTCCCCTAATCCTAACCCGTACGCTGACACTAACCCGCGCCCTCACACGTACGCTCCCCCTAAAGCGTTGTCGTACCCTCAGCTGGACCCTAACCCTTCCCCGTCCCCTAACCCTAACCCTAGCCCGAACCCTAACCCTAACCCTTCCCCGAAGCCTGACACTCACCCGTCCCCTAATCCTAACCCGTACCCTGACACTAACCCGCGCCCTCACACGTACGCTCCCCCTAAAGCGTTGTCGTACCCTCACCTGGACCCTAACCCGTCCCCGTCCCCTAACCCTAACCCTAGCTCGAACCCTAACCCTAACCCTTCCCCGAAGCCTGACCCTCATCCGTCCCCTAATCCTAACCCGTACGCTGACACTAACCCGCGCCCTCACACGTCCGCTCCCCCTAAAGCGTTGTCGTACCCTCACCTGGACCCTAACCCGTCCCCGTCCCCTAACCCTAACCCTAGCCCAAACCCTAACCCTAACCCTTCCCCGAAGCCTGACCCTCACCCGTCCCCTAATCCTAACCCGTACGCTGACACTAAGCCGCGCCCTCACACGTCCGCTCCCCCTAAAGCGTTGTCGTACCCTCACCTGGACCCTAAACCGTCCCCGTCCCCTAACCCTAACCCTAGGCCAAACCCTAACCCTAACCCTTCCCCGAAGCCTGACCCTCACCCGTCCCCTAATCCTAACCCGTACGCTGACACTAACCCGCGCCCTCACACGTCCGCTCCCCCTAAAGCGTTGTCGTACCCTCACCTGGACCCTAAACCGTCCCCGTCCCCTAACCCTAACCCTAGCCCGAATCCTAACCCTAACCCTTCCCCGAAGCCTGACCCTCACCCGTCCCCTAATCCTAACCCGTACGCTGACACTAACCCGCGCCCTCACACGTCCGCTCCCCCTAAAGCGTTGTCGTACCCTCACCTGGACCTAAACCGTCCCCGTCCCCTAACCCTAACCCTAGCCCGAACCCTAACCCTAACCCTTCCCCGAAGCCTGACCCTCACCCGTCCCCTAATCCTAACCCGTACGCTGACACTATCCCGCGCCCTCACACGTACGCTCCCCCTAAAGCATTGTCGTACCCTCACCTGGACCCTAAACCGTCCCCGTCCCCTAACCCTAACCCTAGCCCTAACCCTAACCCTAACCCTTCCCCGAAGCCTGACCCTCACCCTTCCCCTATCCTAACCCGTACGCTGACACTAACCCACGCCCTCACACGTACGCTCCCTCTAAAGCGTTGTCGTACCCTCACCTGGACCCTAAACCGTCCCCGTCCCCTAACCCTAACCCAGGCCCGAACCCTAACCCTAAACCTTCCCCGAAGCCTGACCCTCACCCGTCCCCTAATCCTAACCCGTACGCTGACACTAACCCGCGCCCTCACACCTCCGCTCCCCCTAAAGCGTTGTCGTACCCTCACCTGGACCCTAAACCGTCCCCGTCCCCTAACCCTAACCCTAGCCCGAACCCTAACCCTAAACCTTCCCCGAAGCCTGACCCTCACCCGTCCCCTAATCCTAACCCGTACGCTGACACTAACCCGCGCCCTCACACGTCCGCTCCCCCTAAAGCGTTGTCGTACCCTCACCTGGACCCTAAACCGTCCCCGTTCCCTAACCCTAACCGTACCCCGAACCCTGACCCTAACCCTTCCCCGAAGCCTGACCCTCACCCGTCCCCTAATCCTAAACCGTACGCTCACACTAACCCGCGCCCTCACACGTATGCTCCCCCTAAAGCGTTGTCGTACCCTCACCTGGACCCTAACCCTTCCCCGTCCCCTAAACCTAACCCTAGCCCGAACCCTAACCCTAAACCTTCCCCGAAGCCTGACCCTCACCCGTCCCCTAATCCTAACCCGTACCCTGACACTAACCCGCGTCCTCACACGTACGCTCCCACTAAAGCGTTGTCATACCCTCACCTGGACCCTAAACCGTCCCCGTCCCCTAACCCTAACCCTAGCCCGAACCCTAACCCTAACCCTTCCCCGAAGCCTGACCCTCACCCGTCCCCTAATCCTAACCAGTACGCTGACACTAACCCGCGCCCTCACACGTCCGCTCCCCCTAAATCGTTGTCGTACCCTCACCTGGACCCTAAACCGTCCCCGTCCCCTAACCCTAACCCTAGCCCGAACCCTAACCCTAACCCTTCCCCGAAGCCTGACGCTCACCCGTCCCATAATCTTAACCCGTACGCTGACACTAACCCGCGCCCTCACACCTCCGCTCCCCCTAAAGCGTTGTCGTACCCTCACCTGGACCCTAACACGTCCCCGTCCCCTAACCCAAACCCTAGCCCGAACCCTAACCCTAACCCTTCCCCGAAGCCTGACCCTCACCCGTCCCCTAATCCTAACCCGTACGCTGACACTAACCCGCGCCCTCACACGTACGCTCCCCCTAAAGCGTTGTCGTACCCTCACCAGGACCCTAACCCGTCCCCGTCCCCTAACCCTAACCCTAGCCCGAACCCTAACTCTAACCCTTCCCCGAAGCCTGACCCTCACCCGTCCCCTAATCCTAACCCGTACGCTGACACTAACCCGCGCCCTCACACGTCCGCTCCCCCTAAAGCGTTGTCGTACCCTCACCTGGACCCTAAACCGTCCCCGTCCCCTAACCCTAACCCTAGCCCGAACCCTAACACTAACCCTTCCCCGAAGCCTGACCCTCACCCGTCCCCTAATCCTAACCCGTACGCTGACACTAACCCGCGCCCTCACACGTACACTCCCCCTAAAGCGTTGTCGTACCCTCAGCTGGACCCTAACCCTTCCCCGTCCCCTAACCCTAACCCTAGCCCGAACCCTAACCCTAACCCTTCCCCGAAGCCTGACCCTCACCCGTCCCCTAATCCTAACCCGTACCCTGACACTAACCCGCGCCCTCACACGTACGCTCCCCCTAAAGCGTTGTCGTACCCTCACCTGGACCCTAACCCGTCCCCGTCCCCTAACCCTAACCCTAGCTCGAACCCTAACCCTAACCCTTCCCCGAAGCCTGACCCTCACCCGTCCCCTAATCCTAACCCGTACGCTGACACTAACCCGCGCCCTCACACGTCCGCTCCCCCTAAAGCGTTGTCGTACCCTCACCTGGACCCTAACCCGTCCCCGTCCCCTAACCCTAACCCTAGCCCAAACCCTAACCCTAACCCTTCCCCGAAGCCTGACCCTCACCCGTCCCCTAATCCTAACCCGTACGCTGACACTAAGCCGCGCCCTCACACGTCCGCTCCCCCTAAAGCGTTGTCGTACCCTCACCTGGACCCTAAACCGTCCCCGTCCCCTAACCCTAACCCTAGCCCAAACCCTAACCCTAACCCTTCCCCGAAGCCTGACCCTCACCCGTCCCCTAATCCTAACCCGTACGCTGACACTAACCCGCGCCCTCACACGTCCGCTCCCCCTAAAGCGTTGTCGTACCCTCACCTGGACCCTAAACCGTCCCCGTCCCCTAACCCTAACCCTAGCCCGAATCCTAACCCTAACCCTTCCCCGAAGCCTGACCCTCACCCGTCCCCTAATCCTAACCCGTACGCTGACACTAACCCGCGCCCTCACACGTCCGCTCCCCCTAAAGCGTTGTCGTACCCTCACCTGGACCTAAACCGTCCCCGTCCCCTAACCCTAACCCTAGCCCGAACCCTAACCCTAACCCTTCCCCGAAGCCTGACCCTCACCCGTCCCCTAATCCTAACCCGTACGCTGACACTATCCCGCGCCCTCACACATACGCTCCCCCTAAAGCATTGTCGTACCCTCACCTGGACCCTAAACCGTCCCCGTCCCCTAACCCTAACCCTAGCCCGAACCCTAACCCTAACCCTTCCCCGAAGCCTGACCCTCACCCTTCCCCTATCCTAACCCGTACGCTGACACTAACCCACGCCCTCACACGTACGCTCCCTCTAAAGCGTTGTCGTACCCTCACCTGGACCCTAAACCGTCCCCGTCCCCTAACCCTAACCCTAGCCCGAACCCTAACCCTAAACCTTCCCCGAAGCCTGACCCTCACCCGTCCCCTAATCCTAACCCGTACGCTGACACTAACCCGCGCCCTCACACCTCCGCTCCCCCTAAAGCGTTGTCGTACCCTCACCTGGACCCTAAACCGTCCCCGACCCCTAACCCTAACCCTAGCCCGAACCCTAACCCTAACCCTTCCCCGAAGCCTGACCCTCACCCGTCCCCTAATCCTAACCCGTACGCTGACACTAACCCGCGCCCTCACACGTCCGCTCCCCCTAAAGCGTTGTCGTACCCTCACCTGGACCCTAAACCGTCCCCGTTCCCTAACCCTAACCGTACCCCGAACCCTGACCCTAACCCTTCCCCGAAGCCTGACCCTCACCCGTCCCCTAATCCTAAACCGTACGCTCACACTAACCCGCGCCCTCACACGTATGCTCCCCCTAAAGCGTTGTCGTACCCTCACCTGGACCCTAACCCGTCTCCGTCCCCTAACCCTAACCCTAGCCCGAACCCTAACCCTAACCCTTCCCCGAAGCCTGACCCTCACCCGTCCCCTAATCCTAACCCGTACGCTGACACTAACCCGCGCCCTCACACGTACGCTCCCCCTAAAGCGTTGTCGTACCCTCACCTGGACCCTAACCCGTCCCCGTCCCCTAACCCTAACCCTAGCCCGAACCCTAACCCTAACCCTTCCCCGAAGCCTGACCCTCACCCGTCCCCTAATCCTAACCCGTACGTTGACACTAACCCGCGCCCTCACACGTACGCTCCCCCTAAAGCGTTGTCGTACCCTCAGCTGGACCCTAACCCTTCCCCGTCCCCTAACCCTAACCCTAGCCCGAACCCTAACCCTAACCCTTCCCCGAAGCCTGACCCTCACCCGTCCCCTAATCCTAACCCGTAAACTGACACTAACCCGCGCCCTCACACGTACGCTCCCCCTAAAGCGTTGTCGTACCCTCACCTGGACCCTAAACCGTCCCCGTCCCCTAACCCTATCCCTAGCTCGAACCCTAACCCTAACCCTTTCCCGAAGCCTGACCCTCACCCGTCCCCTAATCCTAACCCGTACGCTGACACTAACCCGCGCCCTCACACGTCCGCTCCCCCTAAAGCGTTGTCGTACCCTCACCTGGACCCTAACCCGTCCCCGTCCCCTAACCCTAACCCTAGCCCGAACCCTAACCCTAACCCTTCCCCGAAGCCTGACCCTCACCCGTCCCCTAATCCTAACCCATACGCTGACACTAAGCCGCGCCCTCACACGTCCGCTCCCCCTAAAGCGTTGTCGTACCCTCACCTGGACCCTAAACCGTCCCCGTCCCCTAACCCTAACCCTAGCCCGAACCCTAACCCTAACCCTTCCCCGAAGCCTGACCCTCACCCGTCCCCTAATCCTAACCCATACGCTGACACTAACCCGCGCCCTCACACGTCCGCTCCCCCTAAAGCTTTGTCTTACCCTCACCTGGACCCTAAACCGTCCCCGTCCCCTAACCCTAACCCTAGCCCGAACCCTAACCCTAACCCTTCCCCGAAGCCTGACCCTCACCCGTCCCCTAATCCTAACCCGTACGCTGACACTAACCCGCGCCCTCACACGTCCGCTCCCCCTAAAGCGTTGTCGTACCCTCACCTGGACCTAAACCGTCCCCGTCCCCTAACCCTAACCCTAGCCCGAACCCTAACCCTAACACTTCCCCGAAGCCTGACCCTCACCCGTCCCCTAATCCTAACCCGTACGCTGACACTATCCCGCGCCCTCACACGTACGCTCCCCCTAAAGCATTGTCGTACCCTCACCTGGACCCTAAACCGTCCCCTAACCCTAACCCTAACCCTAGCCCGAACCCTAACCCTAACCCTTCTCCGAAGCCTGACCCTCACCCTTCCCCTATCCTAACCCGTACGCTGACACTAACCCACGCCCTCACACGTACGCTCCCTCTAAAGCGTTGTCGTACCCTCACCTGGACCCTAAACCGTCCCCGTCCCCTAACCCTAACCCTAGCCCGTACCCTAACCCTAAACCTTCCCCGAAGCCTGACCCTCACCCGTCCCCTAATCCTAACCCGTACGCTGACACTAACCCGCGCCCTCACACCTCCGCTCCCCCTAAAGCGTTGTCGTACCCTCACCTGGACCCTAAACCGTCCCCGTCCCCTAACCCTAACCCTAGCCCGAACCCTAACCCTAACCCTTCCCCGAAGCCTGACCCTCACCCGTCCCCTAATCCTAACCCGTACGCTGACACTAACCCGCGCCCTCACACGTCCGCTCCCCCTAAAGCGTTGTCGTACCCTCACCTGGACCCTAAACCGTCCCCGTCCCCTAACCCTAACCCTAGCCCGAACCCTGACCCTAACCCTTCCCCGAAGCCTGACCCTCACCCGTCCCCTAATCCTAACCCGTACGCTGACACTAACCCGCGCCCTCACACGAATGCTCCCCCTAAAGCGTTGTCGTACCCTCACCTGGACCCTAACCCTTCCCCGTCCCCTAAACCTAACCCTAGCCCGAACCCTAACCCTAACCCTTCCCCGAAGCCTGACCCTCACCCGTCCCCTAATCCTAACCCGTACGCTGACACTAACCCGCGCCCTCACACGTACGCTCCCCCTAAAGCGTTGTCGTACCCTCACCTGGACCCTAAACCGTCCCCGTCCCCTAACCGTAACCCTAGCCCGAACCCTAACCCTAACCCTTCCCCGAAGCCTGACGCTCACCCGTCCCCTAATCTTAACCCGTACGCTGACACTAACCCGCGCCCTCACACGTACGCTCCCCCTAAAGCGTTGTCGTACCCTCACCTGGACCCTAAACCGTCCCCGTCCCCTAACCCTAACCCTAGCTCGAACCCTAACCCTAACCCTTCCCCGAAGCCTGACCCTCACCCGTCCCCTAATCCTAACCCCTACGCTGACACTAACCTGCGCCCTCACACGTCCGCTCCCCCTAAAGCGTTGTCGTACCCTCACCTGGACCCTAAACCGTCCCCGTCCCCTAACCCTAACCCTAGCCCGAACCCTAACCCTAACCCTTCCCCGAAGCCTGACCCTCACCCGTCCCCTAATCCTAACCCGTACGCTGACACTAACCCGCGCCCTCACACGTCCGCTCCCCCTAAAGCGTTGTCGTACCCTCACCTGGACCCTAAACCGTCCCCGTCCCCTAACCCTAACCCTAGCCCGAACCCTAACCCTAACCCTTCCCCGAAGCCTGACCCTCACCCGTCCCCTAATCCTAACCCGTACGCTGACACTAAGCCGCGCCCTCACACGTCCGCTCCCCCTAAAGCGTTGTCGTACCCTCACCTGGACCCTAAACCGTCCCCGTCCCCTAACCCTAACCCTAGCCCAAACCCTAACCCTAACCCTTCCCCGAAGCCTGACCCTCACCCGTCCCCTAATCCTAACCCGTAGGCTGACACTAACCCGCGCCCTCACACGTCCGCTCCCCCTAAAGCGTTGTCGTACCCTCACCTGGACCCTAAACCGTCCCCGTCCCCTAACCCTAACCCTAGCCCGAACCCTAACCCTAACCCTTCCCCGAAGCCTGACCCTCACCCGTCCCCTAATCCTAACCCGTACGCTGACACTAACCTGCGCCCTCACACGTACGCTCCCCCTAAGCGTTGTCGTACCCTCACCTGGACCCTAAACCGTCCCCGTCCCCTAACCCTAACCCTAGCCCGAACCCTAACCCTAACCCTTCCCCGAAGCCTGACCCTCACCCGTCCCCTAATCCTAACCCGTACGCTGACACTAACCCGCGCCCTCACTCGTACACTCCCCCTAAAGTGTTGTCGTACCCTCACCTGGACCCTAAACCGTCCCCGTCCCCTAACCCTAACCCTAGCCCGAACCCTAACCCTAACCCTTCCCCGAAGCCTGACCCTCACCCATCCCCTAATCCTAACCCGTACGCTGACACTAACCCGCGCCCTCACACGTACGCTCCCCCTAAAGCGTTGTCGTACCCTCACCTGGACCCTAAACCGTCCCCGTCCCCTAACCCTAACCCTAGCCCGAACCCTAACCCTAACCCTTCCCCGAAGCCTGACCCTCACCCGTCCCAAAATCCTAACCCGTACGCTGACACAAACCCGCGCCCTCACACGTACGCTCCCCCTAAAGCGTTGTCGTACCCTCACCTGGACCCTAAACCGTCCCCGTCCCCTAACCCTAACCCTAACCCGAACCCTAACCCTAACACTTCCCCGAAGCCTGACCCTCACCCGTCCCCTAATCCTAACCCGTACGCTGACACTAACCTGCGCCCTCACACGTACTCTCCCCCTAAGCGTTGTCGTACCCTCACCTGGACCCTAAACCGTCCCCGTCCCCTAACCCTAACCCTAGCCCGAACCCTAACCCTAACCCTTCCCCGAAGCCTGACCCTCACCCGTCCCCTAATCCTAACCCGTACGCTGACACTAACCCGCGCCCTCACACGTACGCTCCCCCTAAAGCGTTGTCGTACCCTCACCTGGACCCTAAACCGTCCCCGTTCCCTAACCCTAACCCTAGCCCGAACCCTAACCCTAACCCTTCCCCGAAGCCTGACCCTCACCCGTCCCCTAATCCTAACCCGTACGCTGACACTAACCCGCGCCCTCACACCTACGCTCCCCCTAAAGCGTTGTCGTACCCTCACCTGGACCCTAACCCGTCCCCGTCCCCTAACCCTAACCCTAGCCAGAAGCCTAACCCTAACACTTCCCCGAAGCCTGACCCTCAGCCGTTCCCTAATCCTAACCCGTTAGCTGACACTAACCTGCGCCCTCACACGTACGCTCCCACTAAAGCGTTGTCGTACCCTCACCTGGACCCTAACCCGTCCCCGTCCCCTAACCCTAACCCTAGCCCGAACCCTAACCCTAACCCTTCCCCGAAGCCTGACCCTCACCCGTCCCCTAATCCTAACCCGTACCCTGACACTAACCCGCGCCCTCACACGTACGCTCCCCCTAAAGCGTTGTCGTACCCTCACCTGGACCCTAAACTGTCCCCGTCCCCTAACCCTAACCCTAGCTCGAACCCTAACCCTAACCCTTCCCCGAAGCCTGACCCTCACCCGTCCCCTAATCCTAACCCGTACGCTGACACTAACCCGCGCCCTCACACGTCCGCTCCCTCTAAAGCGTTGTCGTACCCTCACCTGGACCCTAACCCGTCCCCGTCCCCTAACCCTAACCCTAGCCCAAACCCTAACCCTAACCCTTCCCCGAAGCCTGACCCTCACCCGTCCCCTAATCCTAACCCGTACGCTGACACTAAGCCGCGCCCTCACACGTCCGCTCCCCCTAAAGCGTTGTCGTACCCTCACCTGGACCCTAAACCGTCCCCGTCCCCTAACCCTAACCCTAGCCCAAACCCTAACCCTAACCCTTCCCCGAAGCCTGACCCTCACCCGTCCCCTAATCCTAACCCGTACGCTGACACTAACCCGCGCCCTCACACGTCCTCTCCCCCTAAAGCGTTGTCGTACCCTCACCTGGACCCTAAACCGTCCCCGTCCCCTAATCCTAACCCTAGCCCGAATCCTAACCCTAACCCTTCCCCGAAGCCTGACCCTCACCCGTCCCCTAATCCTAACCCGTACGCTGACACTAACCCGCGCCCTCACACGTCCGCTCCCCCTAAAGCGTTGTCGTACCCTCACCTGGACCTAAACCGTCCCCGTCCCCTAACCCTAACCCTAGCCCGAACCCTAACCCTAACCCTTCCCCGAAGCCTGACCCTCACCCGACCCTAATCCTAACCCGTACGCTGACACTATACCGCGCCCTCACACGTACGCTCCCCCTAAAGCATTGTCGTACCCTCACCTGGACCCTAAACCGTCCCCGTCCCGTAACCCTAACCCTAGCCCGAACCCAAACCCTAACCCTTCCCCGAAGCCTGACCCTCACCCTTCCCCTATCCTAACCCGTACGCTGACACTAACCCACGCCCTCACACGTACGCTCCCTCTAAAGCGTTGTCGTACCCTCACCTGGACCCTAAACCGTCCCCGTCCCCTAACCCTAACCCTAGCCCGAACCCTAACCCTAAACCTTCCCCGAAGCCTGACCCTCACCCGTCCCCTAATCCTAACCCGTACGCTGACACTAACACGCGCCCTCACACCTCCGCTCCCCCTAAAGCGTTGTCGTACCCTCACCCGGACCCTAAACCGTCCCCGTCCCCTAACCCTAACCCTAGCCCGAACCCTAACCCTAACCCTTCCCCGAAGCCTGACCCTCACCCGTCCCCTAATCCTAACCCGTACGCTGACACTAAGCCGCGCCCTCACACGTCCGCTCCCCCTAAAGCGTTGTCGTACCCTCACCTGGACCCTAAACCGTCCCCGTCCCCTAACCCTAACCCTAGCCCAAACCCTAACCCTAACCCTTCCCCGAAGCCTGACCCTCACCCGTCCCCTAATCCTAAGCCGTACGCTGACACTAACCCGCGCCCTCACACGTCCTCTCCCCCTAAAGCGTTGTCGTACCCTCACCTGGACCCTAAACCGTCCCCGTCCCCTAATCCTAACCCTAGCCCGAACCCTAACCCTAACTCTTCCCCGAAGCCTGACCCTCACCCGTCCCCTAATCCTAACCCGTACGCTGACACTAACCCGCGCCCTCACACGTCCGCTCCCCCTAAAGCGTTGTCGTACCCTCACCTGTACCTAAACCGTCCCCGTCCCCTAACCCTAACCCTAACCCGAACCCTAACCCTAACCCTTCCCCGAAGCCTGACCCTCACCCGACCCTAATCCTAACCCATACGCTGACACTATCCCGCGCCCTCACACGTACGCTCCCCCTAAAGCATTGTCGTACCCTCACCTGGACCCTAAACCGTCCCCGTCCCGTAACCCTAACCCTAGCCCGAACCCAAACCCTAACCCTTCCCCGAAGCCTGACCCTCACCCTTCCCCTATCCTAACCCGTACGCTGACACTAACCCACGCCCTCACACGTACGCTCCCTCTCAAGCGTTGTCGTACCCTCACCTGGACCCTAAACCGTCCCCGTCCCCTAACCCTAACCCTAGCCCGAACCCTAACCCTAACCCTTCCCCGAAGCCTGACGCTCACCCGTCCCCTAATCTTAACCCGTACGCTGACACTAACCCGCGCCCTCACACGTACGCTCCCCCTAAAGCGTTGTCGTACCCTCACCTGGACCCTAACCCGTCCCCGTCCCCTAACC
Source organism: Pseudorca crassidens (assembly GCF_039906515.1). Classification (NCBI taxonomy): domain Eukaryota; kingdom Metazoa; phylum Chordata; class Mammalia; order Artiodactyla; family Delphinidae; genus Pseudorca; species Pseudorca crassidens. The sequence continues at coordinate 3,664,601 of NW_027136302.1, read as the reverse complement.
CTAACCCTAGCCCGAACCCTAACCCTAACCCTTCCCCGAAGCCTGACCCTCACCCGTCCCCTAATCCTAACCCGTACGCTGACACTAACCCGTGCCCTCACACGTACGCTCCCCCTAAAGCATTGTCGTACCCTCACCTGGACCCTAACCCGTCCCCGTCCCCTAACCCTAACCCTAGCCCGAACCCTGACCCTAACCCTTTCCCGAAGCCTGACCCTCACCCGTCCCCTAATCCTAACCCGTACGCTGACACTAACCCGCGCCCTCACACGTCCGCTCACCCTAAAGTGTTGTCGTACCCTCACCTGGACCCTAACCCGTCCCTGTCCCCTAACCCTAACCCTAGCCCGAACCCTAACCCTAAACCTTCTCCGAAGCCTGACCCTCACCCGTCCCCTAATCCTAACCCGTATGCTGACACTAACCCGCGCCCTCACACCTCCGCTCCCCCTAAAGCGTTGTCGTACCCTCACCTGGAACCTAACCCTTCCCCGTCCCCTAACCCTAACCCTAGCCCGAACCCTAACCCTAACCCTTCCCCGAAGCCTGACCCTCACCCGTCCCCTAATCCTAACCCGTACCCTGACACTAACCCGCACCCTCACACGTACGCTCCCCCTAAAGCGTTGTCGTACCCTCACCTGGACCCTAAACCGTCCCCGTCCCCTAACCCTAACCCTAGCTCGAACCCTAACCCTAACCCTTCCCCGAAGCCTGACCCTCACCCGTCCCCTAATCCTAACCCCTACGCTGACACTAACCCGCGCCCTCACACGTCCGCTCCCCCTAAAGCGTTGTCGTACCCTCACCTGGACCCTAAACCGTCCCCGTCCCCTAACCCTAACCCTAGCCCGAACCCTAACCCTAACCCTTCCCCGAAGCCTGACCCTCACCCGTCCCCTAATCCTAACCCGTACGCTGACACTAACCCGCGCCCTCACACGTCCGCTCCCCCTAAAGCGTTGTCGTACCCTCACCTGGACCCTAAACCGTCCCCGTCCCCTAACCCTAAACCTAGCCCAAACCCTAACCCTAACCCTTCCCCGAAGCCTGACCCTCACCCGTCCCCTAATCCTAACCCGTACGCTGACACTAAGCCGCGCCCTCACACGTCCGCTCCCCCTAAAGCGTTGTCGTACCCTCACCTGGACCCTAAACCGTCCCCGTCCCCTAACCCTAACCCTAGCCCAAACCCTAACCCTAACCCTTCCCCGAAGCCTGACCCTCACCCGTCCCCTAATCCTAACCCGTACGCTGACACTAACCCGCGCCCTCACACCTACGCTCCCCCTAAAGCGTTGTCGTACCCTCACCTGGACCCTAACCCGTCCCCGTCCCCTAACCCTAACCCTAGCCAGAAGCCTAACCCTAACACTTCCCCGAAGCCTGACCCTCAGCCGTTCCCTAATCCTAACCCGTTAGCTGACACTAACCTGCGCCCTCACACGTACGCTCCCACTAAAGCGTTGTCGTACCCTCACCTGGACCCTAACCCGTCCCCGTCCCCTAACCCTAACCCTAGCCCGAACCCTAACCCTAACCCTTCCCCGAAGCCTGACCCTCACCCGTCCCCTAATCCTAACCCGTACCCTGACACTAACCCGCGCCCTCACACGTACGCTCCCCCTAAAGCGTTGTCGTACCCTCACCTGGACCCTAAACTGTCCCCGTCCCCTAACCCTAACCCTAGCTCGAACCCTAACCCTAACCCTTCCCCGAAGCCTGACCCTCACCCGTCCCCTAATCCTAACCCGTACGCTGACACTAACCCGCGCCCTCACACGTCCGCTCCCTCTAAAGCGTTGTCGTACCCTCACCTGGACCCTAACCCGTCCCCGTCCCCTAACCCTAACCCTAGCCCAAACCCTAACCCTAACCCTTCCCCGAAGCCTGACCCTCACCCGTCCCCTAATCCTAACCCGTACGCTGACACTAAGCCGCGCCCTCACACGTCCGCTCCCCCTAAAGCGTTGTCGTACCCTCACCTGGACCCTAAACCGTCCCCGTCCCCTAACCCTAACCCTAGCCCGAACCCTAACCCTAACCCTTCCCCGAAGCCTGACCCTCACCCGTCCCCTAATCCTAACCCGTACGCTGACACTAACCCGCGCCCTCACACGTCCTCTCCCCCTAAAGCGTTGTCGTACCCTCACCTGGACCCTAAACCGTCCCCGTCCCCTAATCCTAACCCTAGCCCGAATCCTAACCCTAACCCTTCCCCGAAGCCTGACCCTCACCCGTCCCCTAATCCTAACCCGTACGCTGACACTAACCCGCGCCCTCACACGTCCGCTCCCCCTAAAGCGTTGTCGTACCCTCACCTGGACCTAAACCGTCCCCGTCCCCTAACCCTAACCCTAGCCCGAACCCTAACCCTAACCCTTCCCCGAAGCCTGACCCTCACCCGACCCTAATCCTAACCCGTACGCTGACACTATACCGCGCCCTCACACGTACGCTCCCCCTAAAGCATTGTCGTACCCTCACCTGGACCCTAAACCGTCCCCGTCCCGTAACCCTAACCCTAGCCCGAACACAAACCCTAACCCTTCCCCGAAGCCTGACCCTCACCCTTCCCCTATCCTAACCCGTACGCTGACACTAACCCACGCCCTCACACGTACGCTCCCTCTAAAGCGTTGTCGTACCCTCACCTGGACCCTAAACCGTCCCCGTCCCCTAACCCTAACCCTAGCCCGAACCCTAACCCTAAACCTTCCCCGAAGCCTGACCCTCACCCGTCCCCTAATCCTAACCCGTACGCTGACACTAACACGCGCCCTCACACCTCCGCTCCCCCTAAAGCGTTGTCGTACCCTCACCTGGACCCTAAACCGTCCCCGTCCCCTAACCCTAACCCTAGCCCGAACCCTAACCCTAACCCTTCCCCGAAGCCTGACCCTCACCCGTCCCCTAATCCTAACCCGTACGCTGACACTAAGCCGCGCCCTCACACGTCCGCTCCCCCTAAAGCGTTGTCGTACCCTCACCTGGACCCTAAACCGTCCCCGTCCCCTAACCCTAACCCTAGCCCAAACCCTAACCCTAACCCTTCCCCGAAGCCTGACCCTCACCCGTCCCCTAATCCTAACCCGTACGCTGACACTAACCCGCGCCCTCACACGTCCTCTCCCCCTAAAGCATTGTCGTACCCTCACCTGGACCCTAAACCGTCCCCGTCCCCTAATCCTAACCCTAGCCCGAACCCTAACCCTAACTCTTCCCCGAAGCCTGACCCTCACCCGTCCCCTAATCCTAACCCGTACGCTGACACTAACCCGCGCCCTCACACGTCCGCTCCCCCTAAAGCGTTGTCGTACCCTCACCTGTACCTAAACCGTCCCCGTCCCCTAACCCTAACCCTAACCCGAACCCTAACCCTAACCCTTCCCCGAAGCCTGACCCTCACCCGACCCTAATCCTAACCCATACGCTGACACTATCCCGCGCCCTCACACGTACGCTCCCCCTAAAGCATTGTCGTACCCTCACCTGGACCCTAAACCGTCCCCGTCCCGTAACCCTAACCCTAGCCCGAACCCAAACCCTAACCCTTCCCCGAAGCCTGACCCTCACCCTTCCCCTATCCTAACCCGTACGCTGACACTAACCCACGCCCTCACACGTACGCTCCCTCTCAAGCGTTGTCGTACCCTCACCTGGACCCTAAACCGTCCCCGTCCCCTAACCCTAACCCTAGCCCGAACCCTAACCCTAACCCTTCCCCGAAGCCTGACGCTCACCCGTCCCCTAATCTTAACCCGTACGCTGACACTAACCCGCGCCCTCACACGTACGCTCCCCCTAAAGCGTTGTCGTACCCTCACCTGGACCCTAACCCGTCCCCGTCCCCTAACCCTAACCCTAGCCCGAACCCTAACCCTAACCCTTCCCCGAAGCCTGACCCTCACCCGTCCCCTAATCCTAACCCGTACGCTGACACTAACCCGCGCCCTCACACGTACGCTCCCCCTAAAGCATTGTCGTACCCTCACCTGGACCCTAACCCGTCCCCGTCCCCTAACCCTAACCCTAGCCCGAACCCTGACCCTAACCCTTTCCCGAAGCCTGACCCTCACCCGTCCCCTAATCCTAACCCGTACGCTGACACTAACCCGCGCCCTCACACGTCCGCTCACCCTAAAGTGTTGTCGTACCCTCACCTGGACCCTAACCCGTCCCTGTCCCCTAACCCTAACCCTAGCCCGAACCCTAACCCTAAACCTTCTCCGAAGCCTGACCCTCACCCGTCCCCTAATCCTAACCCGTATGCTGACACTAACCCGCGCCCTCACACCTCCGCTCCCCCTAAAGCGTTGTCGTACCCTCACCTGGAACCTAACCCTTCCCCGTCCCCTAACCCTAACCCTAGCCCGAACCCTAACCCTAACCCTTCCCCGAAGCCTGACCCTCACCCGTCCCCTAATCCTAACCCGTACCCTGACACTAACCCGCACCCTCACACGTACGCTCCCCCTAAAGCGTTGTCGTACCCTCACCTGGACCCTAAACCGTCCCCGTCCCCTAACCCTAACCCTAGCTCGAACCCTAACCCTAACCCTTCCCCGAAGCCTGACCCTCACCCGTCCCCTAATCCTAACCCCTACGCTGACACTAACCCGCGCCCTCACACGTCCGCTCCCCCTAAAGCGTTGTCGTACCCTCACCTGGACCCTAAACCGTCCCCGTCCCCTAACCCTAACCCTAGCCCGAACCCTAACCCTAACCCTTCCCCGAAGCCTGACCCTCACCCGTCCCCTAATCCTAACCCGTACGCTGACACTAACCCGCGCCCTCACACGTCCGCTCCCCCTAAAGCGTTGTCGTACCCTCACCTGGACCCTAAACCGTCCCCGTCCCCTAACCCTAAACCTAGCCCAAACCCTAACCCTAACCCTTCCCCGAAGCCTGACCCTCACCCGTCCCCTAATCCTAACCCGTACGCTGACACTAAGCCGCGCCCTCACACGTCCGCTCCCCCTAAAGCGTTGTCGTACCCTCACCTGGACCCTAAACCGTCCCCGTCCCCTAACCCTAACCCTAGCCCAAACCCTAACCCTAACCCTTCCCCGAAGCCTGACCCTCACCCGTCCCCTAATCCTAACCCGTACGCTGACACTAACCCGCGCCCTCACACGTCCGCTCCCCCTAAAGCGTTGTCGTACCCTCACCTGGACCCTAAACCGTCCCCGTCCCCTAACCCTAACCCTAGCCCGAACCCTAACCCTAACCCTTCCCCGAAGCCTGACCCTCACCCGTCCCCTAATCCTAACCCGTACGCTGACACTAACCTGCGCCCTCACACGTACGCTCCCCCTAAAGCGTTGTCGTACCCTCACCTGGACCCTAAACCGTCCCCGTCCCCTAACCCTAACCCTAACCCGAACCCTAACCCTAACACTTCCCCGAAGCCTGACCCTCACCCGTCCCCTAATCCTAACCCGTACGCTGACACTAACCTGCGCCCTCACACGTACTCTCCCCCTAAGCGTTGTCGTACCCTCACCTGGACCCTAAACCGTCCCCGTCCCCTAACCCTAACCCTAGCACGAACCCTAACCCTAACCCTTCCCCGAAGCCTGACCCTCACCCATCCCCTAATCCTAACCCGTACGCTGACACTAACCCGCGCCCTCACACGTACGCTCCCCCTAAAGCGTTGTCGTACCCTCACCTGGACCCTAAACCGTCCCCGTCCCCTAACCCTAACCCTAGCCCGAACCCTAACCCTAACCCTTCCCCGAAGCCTGACCCTCACCCGTCCCAAAATCCTAACCCGTACGCTGACACAAACCCGCGCCCTCACACGTACGCTCCCCCTAAAGCGTTGTCGTACCCTCACCTGGACCCTAAACCGTCCCCGTCCCCTAACCCTAACCCTAACCCGAACCCTAACCCTAACACTTCCCCGAAGCCTGACCCTCACCCGTCCCCTAATCCTAACCCGTACGCTGACACTAACCTGCGCCCTCACACGTACTCTCCCCCTAAGCGTTGTCGTACCCTCACCTGGACCCTAAACCGTCCCCGTCCCCTAACCCTAACCCTAGCACGAACCCTAACCCTAACCCTTCCCCGAAGCCTGACCCTCACCCGTCCCCTAATCCTAACCCGTACGCTGACACTAACCCGCGCCCTCACACGTACGCTCCCCCTAAAGCGTTGTCGTACCCTCACCTGGACCCTAAACCGTCCCCATTCCCTAACCCTAACCCTAGCCCGAACCCTAACCCTAAACCTTCCCCGAAGCCTGACCCTCACCCGTCCCCTAATCCTAACCCGTACGCTGACACTAACCCGCGCCCTCACACCTACGCTCCCCCTAAAGCGTTGTCGTACCCTCACCTGGACCCTAACCCGTCCCCGTCCCCTAACCCTAACCCTAGCCAGAAGCCTAACCCTAACACTTCCCCGAAGCCTGACCCTCAGCCGTCCCCTAATCCTAACCCGTTAGCTGACACTAACCTGCGCCCTCACACGTCCGCTCCCCCTAAAGCGTTGTTGTACCCTCACCTGGACCCTAACCCGTCCCCGTCCCCTAACCCTAACCCTAGCCCGAACCCTAACCCTAACCCTTCCCCGAAGCCTGACCCTCACCCGTCCCCTAATCCTAACCCGTACCCTGACACTAACCCGCGCCCTCACACGTACGCTCCCCCTAAAGCGTTGTCGTACCCTCACCTGGACCCTAAACCGTCCCCGTCCCCTAACCCTAACCCTAGCTCGAACCCTAACCCTAACCCTTCCCCGAAGCCTGACCCTCACCCGTCCCCTAATCCTAACCCGTACGCTGACACTAACCCGCGCCCTCACACGTCCGCTCCCCCTAAAGCGTTGTCGTACCCTCACCTGGACCCTAACCCGTCCCCGTCCCCTAACCCTAACCCTAGCCCAAACCCTAACCCTAACCCTTCCCCGAAGCCTGACCCTCACCCGTCCCCTAATCCTAACCCGTACGCTGACACTAAGCCGCGCCCTCACACGTCCGCTCCCCCTAAAGCGTTGTCGTACCCTCACCTGGACCCTAAACCGTCCCCGTCCCCTAACCCTAACCCTAGCCCAAACCCTAACCCTAACCCTTCCCCGAAGCCTGACCCTCACCCGTCCCCTAATCCTAACCCGTACGCTGACACTAACCCGCGCCCTCACACGTCCTCTCCCCCTAAAGCGTTGTCGTACCCTCACCTGGACCCTAAACCGTCCCCGTCCCCTAATCCTAACCCTAGCCCGAATCCTAACCCTAACCCTTCCCCGAAGCCTGACCCTCACCCGTCCCCTAATCCTAACCCGTACGCTGACACTAACCCGCGCCCTCACACGTCCGCTCCCCCTAAAGCGTTGTCGTACCCTCACCTGGACCTAAACCGTCCCCGTCCCCTAACCCTAACCCTTGCCCGAACCCTAACCCTAACCCTTCCCCGAAGCCTGACCCTCACCCGACCCTAATCCTAACCCGTACGCTGACACTATCCCGCGCCCTCACACGTACGCTCCCCCTAAAGCGTTGTCGTACCCTCACCTGGACCCTAAACCGTCCCCGTCCCGTAACCCTAACCCTAGCCCGAACCCAAACCCTAACCCTTCCCCGAAGCCTGACCCTCACCCTTCCCCTATCCTAACCCGTACGCTGACACTAACCCACGCCCTCACACGTACGCTCCCTCTAAAGCGTTGTCGTACCCTCACCTGGACCCTAAACCGTCCCCGTCCCCTAACCCTAACCCTAGCCCGAACCCTAACCCTAAACCTTCCCCGAAGCCTGACCCTCACCCGTCCCCTAATCCTAACCCGTACGCTGACACTAACCCGCGCCCTCACACGTACGCTCCCTCTCAAGCGTTGTCGTACCCTCACCTGGACCCTAAACCGTCCCCGTCCCCTAACCCTAACCCTAGCCCGAACCCTAACCCTAACCCTTCCCCGAAGCCTGACCCTCACCCGTCCCCTAATCCTAACCCGTACGCTGACACTAAGCCGCGCCCTCACACCTCCGCTCCCCCTAAAGCGTTGTCGTACCCTCACCTGGACCCTAAACCGTCCCCGTCCCCTAACCCTAACCCTAGCCCGAACCCTAACCCTAACCCTTCCCCGAAGCCTGACCCTCACCCGTCCCCTAATCCTAACCCGTACGCTGACACTAACCCGCGCCCTCACACGTCCTCTCCCCCTAAAGCGTTGTCGTACCCTCACCTGGACCCTAAACCGTCCCCGTCCCCTAATCCTAACCCTAGCCCGAACCCTAACCCTAACTCTTCCCCGAAGCCTGACCCTCACCCGTCCCCTAATCCTAACCCGTACGCTGACACTAACCCGCGCCCTCACACGTCCGCTCCCCCTAAAGCGTTGTCGTACCCTCACCTGTACCTAAACCGTCCCCGTCCCCTAACCCTAACCCTAACCCGAACCCTAACCCTAACCCTTCCCCGAAGCCTGACCCTCACCCGACCCTAATCCTAACCCATACGCTGACACTATCCCGCGCCCTCACACGTACGCTCCCCCTAAAGCATTGTCGTACCCTCACCTGGACCCTAAACCGTCCCCGTCCCGTAACCCTAACCCTAGCCCGAACCCAAACCCTAAACCTTCCCCGAAGCCTGACCCTCACCCTTCCCCTATCCTAACCCGTACGCTGACACTAACCCACGCCCTCACACGTACGCTCCCTCTCAAGCGTTGTCGTACCCTCACCTGGACCCTAAACCGTCCCCGTCCCCTAACCCTAACCCTAGCCCGAACCCTAACCCTAAACCTTCCCCGAAGCCTGACCCTCACCCGTCCCCTAATCCTAACCCGTACGCTGACACTAACCCGCGCCCTCACACCTCCGCTCCCCCTAAAGCGTTGTCGTACCCTCACCTGGACCCTAAACCGTCCCCGTCCCCTAACCCTAACCCTAGCCCGAACCCTAACCCTTCCCCGAAGCCTGACCCTCACCCGTCCCCTAATCCTAACCCGTACGCTGACACTAACCCGCGCCCTCACACGTCCGCTCCCCCTAAAGCGTTGTCGTACCCTCACCTGGACCCTAAACCGTCCCCGTTCCCTAACCCTAACCGTACCCCGAACCCTGACCCTAACCCTTCCCCGAAGCCTGACCCTCACCCGTCCCCTAATCCTAACCCGTACGCTGACACTAACCCGCGCCCTCACACGTATGCTCCCCCTAAAGCGTTGTCGTACCCTCACCTGGACCCTAACCCTTCCCCGTCCCCTAAACCTAACCGTAGCCCGAACCCTAACCCTAAACCTTCCCCGAAGCCTGACCCTCACCCGTCCCCTAATCCTAACCCGTACCCTGACACTAACCCGCGCCCTCACACGTACGCTCCCACTAAAGTGTTGTCATACCCTCACCTGGACCCTAAACCGTCCCCGTCCCCTAACCCTAACCCTAGCCCGAACCCTAACCCTAACCCTTCCCCGAAGCCTGACCCTCACCCGTCCCCTAATCCTAACCAGTACGCTGACACTAACCCGCGCCCTCACACGTCCGCTCCCCCTAAAGCGTTGTCGTACCCTCACCTGGACCCTAAACCGTCCCCGTCCCCTAACCCTAACCCTAGCCCGAACCCTAACCCTAACCCTTCCCCGAAGCCTGACCCTCACCCGTCCCCTAATCCTAACCCGTATGCTGACACTAACACGCGTCCTCACACGTACACTCCCCCTAAAGCGTTTTCATACCCTCACCTGGACCCTAAACCGTCCCCGTCCCCTAACCCTAACCCTAGCCCGAACCCTAACCCTAACCCTTCCCCAAAGCCTGACCCTCACCCATCCCCTAATCCTAACCCGTACGCTGACACTAACCCGCGCCCTCACACGTACGCTCCCCCGAAAGCGTTGTCGTACCCTCACCTGGACCCTAAACCGTCCCCGTCCCCTAACACTAACCCTAGCCCGAACCCTAACCCTAACCCTTCCCCGAAGCCTGACCCTCACCCGTCCCCTAATCCTAACCCGTACGCTGACACTAACCCGCGCCCTCACACGTACGCTCCCCCTAAAGCGTTGTCGTACCCTCACCTGGACCCTAACCCGTCCCCGTCCCCTAACCCTAACCCTAGCCAGAAGCCTAACCCTAACACTTCCCCGAAGCCTGACCCTCAGCCGTCCCCTAATCCTAACCCGTTAGCTGACACTAACCTGCGCCCTCACACGTACGCTCCCCCTAAAGCGTTGTCGTACCCTCACCTGGACCCTAAACCGTCCCCGTCCCCTAACCCTAACCCTAGCCCGAACCCTAACCCTAACCCTTCCCCGAAGCCTGACCCTCACCCGTCCCCTAATCCTAACCCGTACGCTGACACTAACCTGCGCCCTCACACGTACGCTCCCCCTAAGCGTTGTCGTACCCTCACCTGGACCCTAAACCGTCCCCGTCCCCTAACCCTAACCCTAGCCCGAACCCTAACCCTAACCCTTCCCCGAAGCCTGACCCTCACCCGTCCCCTAATCCTAACCCGTACTCTGACACTAACCCGCGCCCTCACACGTCCGCTCCCCCTAAAGCGTTGTCGTACCCTCACCTGGACCCTAAACCGTCCCCGTCCCCTAACCCTAACCCTAGCCCGAACCCTAACCCTAACCCTTCCCCGAAGCCTGACCCTCACCCGTCCCCTAATCCTAACCCGTGCGCTGACACTAACCCGCGCCCTCCCACGTATGCTCCCCTTAAAGCGTTGTCGTACCCTCACCTGGACCCTAAACCGTCCCCGTCCCGTAACCCTAACCCTAGCCCGAACCCTAAGCCTAACCCTTCCCCGAAGCCTGACCCTCACCCGTCCCCTAATCCTAACCCGTACGCTGACACTAACCCGCGCCCTCACACGTATGCTCCCCCTAAAGCGTTGTCGTACCCTCACCTGGACCCTAAACCGTCCCCGTCCCCTAACCCTAACCCTAGCCCGAACCCTAACCCTAACCCTTCCCCGAAGCCTGACCCTCACCCGTCCCCTAATCCTAACCCGTACGCTGACACTAACCCGCGCCCTCACACGTCCGCTCCCCCTAAAGCGTTGTCGTACCCTCACCTGGACCCTAAACCGTCCCCGTCCCCTAACCCTAACCCTAGCCCGAATCCTAACCCTAACCCTTCCCCGAAGCCTGACCCTCACCCGTCCCCTAATCCTAACCCGTACGCTGACACTAACCCGCGCCCTCACACGTCCGCTCCCCCTAAAGTGTTGTCGTACCCTCACCTGGACCTAAACCGTCCCCGTCCCCTAACCCTAACCCTAGCCCGAACCCTAACCCTAACCCTTCCCCGAAGCCTGACCCTCACCCGTCCCCTAATCCTAACCCGTACGCTGACACTATCCCGCGCCCTCACACGTACGCTCCCCCTAAAGCATTGTCGTACCCTCACCTGGACCCTAAACCGTCCCCGTCCCCTAACCCTAACCCTAGCCCGAACCCTAACCCTAACCCTTCCCCGAAGCCTGACCCTCACCCTTCCCCTATCCTAACCCGTACGCTGACACTAACCCACGCCCTCACACGTACGCTCGCTCTAAAGCGTTGTCGTACCCTCACCTGGACCCTAAACCGTCCCCGTCCCCTAACCCTAACCCTAGCCCGAACCCTAACCCTAAACCTTCCCCGAAGCCTGACCCTCACCCGTCCCCTAATCCTAACCCGTACGCTGACACTAACCCGCGCCCTCACACCTCCGCTCCCCCTAAAGCGTTGTCGTACCCTCACCTGGACCCTAAACCGTCCCCGTCCCCTAACCCTAACCCTAGCCCGAACCCTAACCCTAACCCTTCCCCGAAGCCTGACCCTCACCCGTCCCCTAATCCTAACCCGTACGCTGACACTAAGCCGCGCCCTCACACGTCCGCTCCCCCTAAAGCGTTGTCGTACCCTCACCTGGACCCTAAACCGTCCCCGTCCCCTAACCCTAACCCTAGCCCGAACCCTGACCCTAACCCTTCCCCGAAGCCTGACCCTCACCCGTCCCCTAATCCTAACCCGTACGCTGACACTAACCCGCGCCCTCACACGTCCGCTCCCCCTAAAGCGTTGTCGTACCCTCACCTGGACCCTAAACCGTCCCCGTCCCCTAACCCTAACCCTAGCCCGAACCCTAACCCTAACCCTTCCCCGAAGCCTGACGCTCACCCGTCCCGTAATCCTAACCCGTACGCTGACACTAACCCACGCCCTCACACGTACGCTCCCCCTAAAGCATTGTCGTACCCTCACCTGGACCCTAAACCGTCCCCGTCCCCTAACCCTAACCCTAGCCCGAACCGTAACCCTAACCCTTCCCCGAAGCCTGACCCTCACCCTTCCCCCATCCTAACCCGTACGCTGACACTAACCCACGCCCTCACACGTACGCTCCCTCTAAAGCGTTGTCGTACCCTCACCTGAACCCTAAACCGTCCCCGTCCCCTAACCCTAACCCTAGCCCGAACCATAACCCTAACCCTTCCCCGAAGCCTGACCCTCACCCGTCCCCTAATCCTAACCCGTACGCTGACACTAACCCGCGCCCTCACACGTCCGCTCCCCCTAAAGCGTTGTCGTACCCTCACCTGGACCCTAAACCGTCCCCGTCCCCTAACCCTAACCCTAGCCCGAACCCTAACCCTAACCCTTCCCCGAAGCCTGACCCTCACCCGTCCCCTAATCCTAACCCGTACGCTGACACTAACCCGCACCCTCACACGTCCGCTCCCCCTAAAGCGTTGTCGTACCCTCACCTGGACCCTAACCCGTCCCCGTCCCCTAACCCTAACCCTAGCCCGAACCCTAACCCTAACCCTTCCCCGAAGCCTGACCCTCACCCGTCCCCTAATCCTAACCCGTACGCTGACACTAACCCGCGCCCTCACACGTACGCTCCCCCTAAAGCGTTGTCGTACCCTCACCTGGACCCTAACCCTTCCCCGTCCCCTAACCCTAACCCTAGCCCGAACCCTAAGCCTAACCCTTCCCTGAAGCCTGACCCTCACCCGTCCCCTAATCCTAACCCGTACGCTGACACTAACCCGCGCCCTCACACGTACGCTCCCCCTAAAGCGTTGTCGTACCCTCACCTGGACCCTAAACCGTCCCCGTCCCCTAACACTAACCCTAGCCCGAACCCTAACCCTAACACTTCCCCGAAGCCTGACCCTCACCCGTCCCCTAATCCTAACCCGTACGCTGACACTAACCCACGCCCTCACACGTACGCTCCCCCTAAAGCGTTGTCGTACCCTCACCTGGACCCTAAACCATCCCCGTCCCCTAACCCTAACCCTAGCCCGAACCCTAACCCTAACCCTTCCCCGAAGCCTGACCCTCACCCGTCCCCTAATCCTAAACCGTACGCTGACACTAACCCGCGCCCTCACACGTCCGCTCCCCCTAAAGCGTTGTCGTACCCTCACCTGGACCCTAACCCTTCCCCGTCCCCTAACCCTAACCCTAGCCCGAACCCTAAGCCTAACCCTTCCCCGAAGCCTGACCCTCACCCGTCCCCTAATCCTAACCCGTACGCTGACACTAACCCGCGTCCTCACACGTACGCTCCCCCTAAAGCGTTGTCGTACCCTCACCTGGACCCTAACCCGTCCCCGTCCCCTAACCCTAACCCTAGCCCGAACCCTAACCCTAACCCTTCCCCGAAGCCTGACCCTCACCCGTCCCCTAATCCTAACCCGTACGCTGACACTAACCCGCGCCCTCACACGTACGCTCCCCCTAAAGCGTTGTCGTACCCTCACCTGGACCCTAAACCGTCCCCGTCCCCTAACCCTAACCCTAGCCCGAACCCTAACCCTAACCCTTCCCCGAAGCCTGACCCTCACCCGTCCCCTAATCCTAACCCGTACGCTGACACTAACCCGCGCCCTCACACGTCCGCTCCCCCTAAAGCGTTGTCGTACCCTCACCTGGACCCTAAACCGTCCCCGTCCCCTAACCCTAACCCTAGCCCGAATCCTAACCCTAACCCTTCCCCGAAGCCTGACCCTCACCCGTCCCCTAATCCTAACCCGTACGCTGACACTAACCCGCGCCCTCACACGTCCGCTCCCCCTAAAGTGTTGTCGTACCCTCACCTGGACCTAAACCGTCCCCGTCCCCTAACCCTAACCCTAGCCCGAACCCTAACCCTAACCCTTCCCCGAAGCCTGACCCTCACCCGTCCCCTAATCCTAACCCGTACGCTGACACTATCCCGCGCCCTCACACGTACGCTCCCCCTAAAGCATTGTCGTACCCTCACCTGGACCCTAAACCGTCCCCGTCCCCTAACCCTAACCCTAGCCCGAACCCTAACCCTAACCCTTCCCCGAAGCCTGACCCTCACCCTTCCCCTATCCTAACCCGTACGCTGACACTAACCCACGCCCTCACACGTACGCTCCCTCTAAAGCGTTGTCGTACCCTCACCTGGACCCTAAACCGTCCCCGTCCCCTAACCCTAACCCTAGCCCGAACCCTAACCCTAAACCTTCCCCGAAGCCTGACCCTCACCCGTCCCCTAATCCTAACCCGTACGCTGACACTAACCCGCGCCCTCACACCTCCGCTCCCCCTAAAGCGTTGTCGTACCCTCACCTGGACCCTAAACCGTCCCCGTCCCCTAACCCTAACCCTAGCCCGAACCCTAACCCTAACCCTTCCCCGAAGCCTGACCCTCACCCGTCCCCTAATCCTAACCCGTACGCTGACACTAAGCCGCGCCCTCACACGTCCGCTCCCCCTAAAGCGTTGTCGTACCCTCACCTGGACCCTAAACCGTCCCCGTCCCCTAACCCTAACCCTAGCCCGAACCCTGACCCTAACCCTTCCCCGAAGCCTGACCCTCACCCGTCCCCTAATCCTAACCCGTACGCTGACACTAACCCGCGCCCTCACACGTCCGCTCCCCCTAAAGCGTTGTCGTACCCTCACCTGGACCCTAAACCGTCCCCGTCCCCTAACCCTAACCCTAGCCCGAACCCTAACCCTAACCCTTCCCCGAAGCCTGACGCTCACCCGTCCCGTAATCCTAACCCGTACGCTGACACTAACCCACGCCCTCACACGTACGCTCCCCCTAAAGCATTGTCGTACCCTCACCTGGACCCTAAACCGTCCCCGTCCCCTAACCCTAACCCTAGCCCGAACCGTAACCCTAACCCTTCCCCGAAGCCTGACCCTCACCCTTCCCCTATCCTAACCCGTACGCTGACACTAACCCACGCCCTCACACGTACGCTCCCTCTAAAGCGTTGTCGTACCCTCACCTGAACCCTAAACCGTCCCCGTCCCCTAACCCTAACCCTAGCCCGAACCCTAACCCTAACCCTTCCCCGAAGCCTGACCCTCACCCGTCCCCTAATCCTAACCCGTACGCTGACACTAACCCGCGCCCTCACACGTCCGCTCCCCCTAAAGCGTTGTCGTACCCTCACCTGGACCCTAAACCGTCCCCGTCCCCTAACCCTAACCCTAGCCCGAACCCTAACCCTAACCCTTCCCCGAAGCCTGACCCTCACCCGTCCCCTAATCCTAACCCGTACGCTGACACTAACCCGCACCCTCACACGTCCGCTCCCCCTAAAGCGTTGTCGTACCCTCACCTGGACCCTAACCCGTCCCCGTCCCCTAACCCTAACCCTAGCCCGAACCCTAACCCTAACCCTTCCCCGAAGCCTGACCCTCACCCGTCCCCTAATCCTAACCCGTACGCTGACACTAACCCGCGCCCTCACACGTACGCTCCCCCTAAAGCGTTGTCGTACCCTCACCTGGACCCTAACCCTTCCCCGTCCCCTAACCCTAACCCTAGCCCGAACCCTAAGCCTAACCCTTCCCCGAAGCCTGACCCTCACCCGTCCCCTAATCCTAACCCGTACGCTGACACTAACCCGCGCCCTCACACGTACGCTCCCCCTAAAGCGTTGTCGTACCCTCACCTGGACCCTAAACCGTCCCCGGCCCCTAACACTAACCCTAGCCCGAACCCTAACCCTAACACTTCCCCGAAGCCTGACCCTCACCCGTCCCCTAATCCTAACCCGTACGCTGACACTAACCCACGCCCTCACACGTACGCTCCCCCTAAAGCGTTGTCGTACCCTCACCTGGACCCTAAACCATCCCCGTCCCCTAACCCTAACCCTAGCCCGAACCCTAACCCTAACCCTTCCCCGAAGCCTGACCCTCACCCGTCCCCTAATCCTAAACCGTACGCTGACACTAACCCGCGCCCTCACACGTCCGCTCCCCCTAAAGCGTTGTCGTACCCTCACCTGGACCCTAACCCTTCCCCGTCCCCTAACCCTAACCCTAGCCCGAACCCTAAGCCTAACCCTTCCCCGAAGCCTGACCCTCACCCGTCCCCTAATCCTAACCCGTACGCTGACACTAACCCGCGTCCTCACACGTACGCTCCCCCTAAAGCGTTGTCGTACCCTCACCTGGACCCTAACCCGTCCCCGTCCCCTAACCCTAACCCTAGCCCGAACCCTAACCCTAACCCTTCCCCGAAGCCTGACCCTCACCCGTCCCCTAATCCTAACCCGTACTCTGACACTAACCCGCGCCCTCACACGTCCGCTCCCCCTAAAGCGTTGTCGTACCCTCACCTGGACCCTAAACCGTCCCCGTCCCCTAACCCTAACCCTAGACCAAACCCTAAGCCTAACCCTTCCCCGAAGCCTGACCCTCACCCGTCCCCTAATCCTAAGCCGTACGCTGACACTAACCCGCGCCCTCACACGTCCGCTCCCCCTAAAGCGTTGTCGTACCCTCATCTGGACCCTAAACCGTCCCCGTCCCCTAACCCTAACCCTAGCCCGAACCCTAACCCTTACCCTTCCCCGAAGCCTGACCCTCACCCGTCCCCTAATCCTAACCCGTACGCTGACACTAACCTGCGCCCTCACACGTCCGCTGCCCCTAAAGCGTTGTCGTACCCTGACCTGGACACTAAACCATCCCCGTCCCCGTCCCCTAACCCTAGCCCGAACCCTAACCCTAACCCTTCCCCGAAACCTGACCCTCACCCGTCCCCTAATCCTAAGCCGTACGCTGACACTAACCCGCGCCCTCACACCTCCGCTCCCCCTAAAGCGTTGTCGTACTCTCACCTGGACCCTAAACCGTCCCCGTCCCCTAACCCTAACCCTAGCCCAAACCCTAACCCTAACCCTTCCCCGAAGCCTGACCCTCACCCGTCCCCTAATCCTAAGCCGTACGCTGACACTAACCCGCGCCCTCACACGTCCGCTCCCCCTAAAGCGTTGTCGTACCCTCACCTGGACCCTAAACCGTCCCCGTCCCCTAACCCTAACCCTAGCCCGAACCCTAACCCTAACCCTTCCCCGAAGCCTGACCCTCACCCGTCCCCTAATCCTAACCCGTACGCTGACACTAACCCGTGCCCTCACACGTCCGCTCCCCCTAAAGCGTTGTCGTACCCTCACCTGGACCCTAAACCGTCCCCGTCCCCTAACCCTAACCCTAGCCCGAACCCTAACCCTAACCCTTCCCCGAAGCCTGACCCTCACCCGTCCCCTAATCGTAAGCCGTACGCTGACACTAACCCGCGCCCTCACACGTCCGCTCCCCCTAAAGCGTTGTCGTACCCTCACCTGGACCCTAAACCGTCCCCGTCCCCTAACCCTAACCCTAGCCCGAACCCTAACCCTAACCCTTCCCCGAAGCCTGACCCTCACCCGTCCCCTAATCCTAACCCGTACGCTGACACTAACCCGCGCCCTCACACGTACGCTCCCTCTAAAGCGTTGTCGTACCCTCACCTGGACCCTAAACCGTCCCCGTCCCCTAACCCTAACCCTAGCCCGAACCCTAACCCTAAAACTTCCCCGAAGCCTGACCCTCACCCGTCCGCTAATCCTAACCCATACGCTGACACTAACCCGCGCCCTCACACGTACGCTCCCCCTAAAGCGTTGTCGTACCCTCACCTGGACCCTAACCCGTCCCTGTCCCCTAACCCTAACCCTAGCCCGAACAATAACCCTAAAACTTCCCCGAAGCCTGACCCTCACCCGTCCCCTAATACTAACCCGTACGCTGACACTAACCCGCGCCCTCACACGTACGCTCCCCCTAAAGCGTTGTCGTACCCTCACCTGGACCCTAACCCGTCCCCGTCCCCTAACCCTAACCCTAGCCCGAACCCTGACCCCAACCCTTCCCCGAAGCCTGACCCTCACCCGTCCCCTAATCCTAACCCGTACGATGACACTAACCCGCGCTCTCACACGTACGCTCCCCCTAAAGCGTTGTCGTACCCTCACCTGCACCCTAAACCGTCCCCGTCCCCTAACCCTAACCCTAGCCCGAACCCTAACCCTAACACTTCCCCGAATCCTGACCCTCACCCGTCCCCTAATCCTAACCCGTACGCTGACACTAACCTGCGCCCTCACACGTACGCTCCCCCTAATGCGTTGTCGTACCCTCAACTGGACCCTAACCCGTCCCCGTCCCCTAACCCTAACCCTAGCCCGAACCCTAACCCTAACCCTTCCCCGAAGCCTGACCCTCACCCGTCCCCTAATCCTAACCCGTACGCTGACACTAACCCGCGCCCTCACACGTACGCTCCCCCTAAAGCATTGTCGTACCCTCACCTGGACCCTAAACCGTCCCCGTCTCCTAACACTAACCCTAGCCCGAACCCTAACCCTAACTCTTCCCCGAAGCCTGACCCTCACCCTTCCCCTATCCTAACCCGTACGCTGACACTAACCCACGCCCTCACACGTACGCTCCCTCTAAAGCGTTGTCGTACCCTCACCTGGACCCTAAACCGTCCCCGTCCCCTAACCCTAACCCTAGCCCGAACCCTAACCCTAACCCTTCCCCGAAGCCTGACCCTCACCCGTCCCCTAATCCTAACCCGTACGCTGACACTAACCCGCGCCCTCACACGTCCGCTCCCCCTAAAGCGTTGTCGTACCCTCACCTGGACCCTAACCCGTCCCCGTCCCCTAACCCTAACCCTAGCCCGAACCCTAACCCTAACCCTTCCCCGTAGCCTGACCCTCACCCGTCCCCTAATCCTAACCCGTACGCTGACACTAACCCGCGCCCTCACACGTCCGCTCCCCCTAAAGCGTTGTCGTACCCTCACCTGGACCCTAAACCGTCCCCGTCCCCTAGCCCGAACACTAACACTAACACTTCCCCGAAGCCT
Source organism: Pseudorca crassidens (assembly GCF_039906515.1). Lineage (NCBI taxonomy): Eukaryota > Metazoa > Chordata > Mammalia > Artiodactyla > Delphinidae > Pseudorca > Pseudorca crassidens. Next base: position 3,645,445 of record NW_027136302.1, on the reverse strand, counting down.
GACCCTCACCCTTCCCCTATCCTAACCCGTACGCTGACACTAACCCGCGCCCTCACACGTACGCTCCCTCTAAAGCGTTGTCGTACCCTCACCTGGACCCTAACCCGTCCCCGTCCCCTAACCCTAACCCTAGCCCGAACCCTAACCCTAACCCTTCCCCGAAGCCTGACCCTCACCCGTCCCCTAATCCTAACCCGTACGCTGACACTAACCCGCGCCCTCACACCTCCACTCCCCCTAAAGCGTTGTCGTACCCTCACCTGGAACCTAACCCTTTCCGGTCCCCTAACCCTAACCCTAGCCCGAACCCTAACCCTAACCCTTCCCCGAAGCCTGACCCTCACCCGTCCCCTAATCCTAACCCGTACCCTGACACTAACCCGCACCCTCACACGTACGCTCCCCCTAAAGCGTTGTCGTACCCTCACCTGGACCCTAAACCGTCCCCGTCCCCTAACCGTAACCCTAGCCCGAACCCTAACCCTAACCCTTCCCCGAAGCCTGACGCTCACCCGTCCCCTAATCTTAACCCGTACGCTGACACTAACCCGCGCCCTCACACGTACGCTCCCCCTAAACCGTTGTCGTACCCTCACCTGGACCCTAACCCGTCCCCATCCCCTAACCCTAACCCTAGCCCGAACCCTAACACTAACCCTTCCCCGAAGCCTGACCCTCACCCGTCCCCTAATCCTAACCCGTACGCTGACACTAACCCGCGCCCTCACACGTACGCTCCCCCTAAAGCGTTGTTGTACCCTCACCTGGACCCTAACCCGTCCCCGTCCCCTAACCCTAACCCTAGCCCGAACCCTGACCCTAACACTTTCCCGAAGCCTGACCCTCACCCGTGCCCTAATCCTAACCCGTACGCTGACACTAACCCGCGCCCTCACACGTCCGCTCACCCTAAAGCGTTGTCGTACCCTCACCTGGACCCTAACCCGTCCCCGTCCCCTAACCCTAACCCTAGCCCGAACCCTAACCCTAACCCTTCCCCGAAGCCTGACCCTCACCCGTCCCCTAATCCTAACCCGTACGCTGACACTAACCCGCGCCCTCACACCTCCGCTCCCCCTAAAGCGTTGTCGTACCCTCACCTGGAACCTAACCCTTCCCCGTCCCCTAACCCTAACCCTAGCCCGAACCCTAACCCTAACCCTTCCCCGAAGCCTGACCCTCACCCGTCCCCTAATCCTAACCCGTGCGCTGACACTAACCCGCGCCCTCCAACGTATGCTCCCCCTAAAGCGTTGTCGTACCCTCACCTGGACCCTAAACCGTCCCCGTCCCCTAACCCTAACCCTAGCTCGAACCCTAACCCTAACCCTTCCCCGAAGCCTGACCCTCACCCGTCCCCTAATCCTAACCCCTACGCTGACACTAACCCGCGCCCTCACACGTCCGCTCCCCCTAAAGCGTTGTCGTACCCTCACCTGGACCCTAAACCGTCCCCGTCCCCTAACCCTAACCCTAGCCCGAACCCTAACCCTAACCCTTCCCCGAAGCCTGACCCTCACCCGTCCCCTAATCCTAACCCGTACGCTGACACTAACCCGCGCCCTCACACGTCCGCTCCCCCTAAAGCGTTGTCGTACCCTCACCTGGACCCTAAACCGTCCCCGTCCCCTAACCCTAACCCTAGCCCGAACCCTAACCCTAACCCTTCCCCGAAGTCTGACCCTCACCCGTCCCCTAATCCTAACCCGTACGCTGACACTAAGCCGCGCCCTCACACGTCCGCTCCCCCTAAAGCGTTGTCGTACCCTCACCTGAACCCTAAACCGTCCCCGTCCCCTAACCCTAACCCTAGCCCGAACCCTAACCCTAACCCTTCCCCGAAGCCTGACCCTCACCCGTCCCCTAATCCTAACCCGTACGCTGAAACTAACCCGCGCCCTCACACGTCCGCTCCCCCTAAAGCGTTGTCGTACCCTCACCTGGACCCTAAACCGTCCCCGTCCCCTAACCCTAATCCTAGCCCGAACACTAACCCTAACACTTCCCCGAAGCCTGACCCTCACCCTTCCCCTATCCTAACCCGTACGCTGACACTAAGCCGCGCCCTCACACGTACGCTCCCTCTAAAGCGTTGTCGTACCCTCACCTGGACCCTAAACCGTCCCCGTCCCCTAACCCTAACCCTAGACCGAACCCTAACCATAACCCTTCCCCGAAGCCTGACCCTCACCCGTCCCCTAATCCTAACCCGTACGCTGACACTAACCCGCGCCCTCACACGTCCGCTCCCCCTAAAGCGTTGTCGTACCCTCACCTGGACCCTAAACCGTCCCCGTCCCCTAACCCTAACCCTAGCCCGAACCCTAACCCTAACCCTTCCCCGAAGCCTGACCCTCACCCGTCCCCTAATCCTAACCCGTACGCTGACACTAACCCGCGCCCTCACACGTACGCTCCCTCTAAAGCGTTGTCGTACCCTCACCTGGACCCTAAACCGTCCCCGTCCCCTAACCCTAACCCTAGCCCGAACCCTAACCCTAAAACTTCCCCGAAGCCTGACCCTCACCCGTCCGCTAATCCTAACCCATACGCTGACACTAACCCGCGCCCTCACACGTACGCTCCCCCTAAAGCGTTGTCGTACCCTCACCTGGACCCTAACCCGTCCCTGTCCCCTAACCCTAACCCTAGCCCGAACAATAACCCTAAAACTTCCCCGAAGCCTGACCCTCACCCGTCCCCTAATACTAACCCGTACGCTGACACTAACCCGCGCCCTCACACGTACGCTCCCCCTAAAGCGTTGTCGTACCCTCACCTGGACCCTAACCCGTCCCCGTCCCCTAACCCTAACCCTAGCCCGAACCCTGACCCCAACCCTTCCCCGAAGCCTGACCCTCACCCGTCCCCTAATCCTAACCCGTACGATGACACTAACCCGCGCTCTCACACGTACGCTCCCCCTAAAGCGTTGTCGTACCCTCACCTGCACCCTAAACCGTCCCCGTCCCCTAACCCTAACCCTAGCCCGAACCCTAACCCTAACACTTCCCCGAAGCCTGACCCTCACCCGTCCCCTAATCCTAACCCGTACGCTGACACTAACCTGCGCCCTCACACGTACGCTCCCCCTAATGCGTTGTCGTACCCTCAACTGGACCCTAACCCGTCCCCGTCCCCTAACCCTAACCCTAGCCCGAACCCTAACCCTAACCCTTCCCCGAAGCCTGACCCTCACCCGTCCCCTAATCCTAACCCGTACGCTGACACTAACCCGCGCCCTCACACGTACGCTCCCCCTAAAGCATTGTCGTACCCTCACCTGGACCCTAAACCGTCCCCGTCTCCTAACACTAACCCTAGCCCGAACCCTAACCCTAACTCTTCCCCGAAGCCTGACCCTCACCCTTCCCCTATCCTAACCCGTACGCTGACACTAACCCACGCCCTCACACGTACGCTCCCTCTAAAGCGTTGTCGTACCCTCACCTGGACCCTAAACCGTCCCCGTCCCCTAACCCTAACCCTAGCCCGAACCCTAACCCTAACCCTTCCCCGAAGCCTGACCCTCACCCGTCCCCTAATCCTAACCCGTACGCTGACACTAACCCGCGCCCTCACACGTCCGCTCCCCCTAAAGCGTTGTCGTACCCTCACCTGGACCCTAACCCGTCCCCGTCCCCTAACCCTAACCCTAGCCCGAACCCTAACCCTAACCCTTCCCCGTAGCCTGACCCTCACCCGTCCCCTAATCCTAACCCGTACGCTGACACTAACCCGCGCCCTCACACGTCCGCTCCCCCTAAAGCGTTGTCGTACCCTCACCTGGACCCTAAACCGTCCCCGTCCCCTAGCCCGAACACTAACACTAACACTTCCCCGAAGCCTGACCCTCACCCTTCCCCTATCCTAACCCGTACGCTGACACTAACCCGCGCCCTCACACGTACGCTCCCTCTAAAGCGTTGTCGTACCCTCACCTGGACCCTAACCCGTCCCCGTCCCCTAACCCTAACCCTAGCCCGAACCCTAACCCTAACCCTTCCCCGAAGCCTGACCCTCACCCGTCCCCTAATCCTAACCCGTACGCTGACACTAACCCGCGCCCTCACACCTCCACTCCCCCTAAAGCGTTGTCGTACCCTCACCTGGAACCTAACCCTTCCCGGTCCCCTAACCCTAACCCTAGCCCGAACCCTAACCCTAACCCTTCCCCGAAGCCTGACCCTCACCCGTCCCCTAATCCTAACCCGTACCCTGACACTAACCCGCACCCTCACACGTACGCTCCCCCTAAAGCGTTGTCGTACCCTCACCTGGACCCTAAACCGTCCCCGTCCCCTAACCGTAACCCTAGCCCGAACCCTAACCCTAACCCTTCCCCGAAGCCTGACGCTCACCCGTCCCCTAATCTTAACCCGTACGCTGACACTAACCCGCGCCCTCACACGTACGCTCCCCCTAAAGCGTTGTCGTACCCTCACCTGGACCCTAACCCGTCCCCGTCCCCTAACCCTAACCCTAGCCCGAACCCTAACCCTAACACTTCCCCGAAGCCTGACACTCACCCGTCCCCTAATCCTAACCCGTACGCTGACACTAACCCGCGCCCTCACACGTCCGCTCCCCCTAAAGCGTTGTCGTACCCTCACCTGGACCCTAACCCGTCCCCGTCCCCTAACCCTAACCCTAGCCCGAACCCTGACCCTAACCCTTTCCCGAAGCCTGACCCTCACCCGTCCCCTAATCCTAACCCGTACGCTGACACTAACCCGCGCCCTCACACGTCCGCTCACCCTAAAGCGTTGTCGTACCCTCACCTGGACCCTAACCCGTCCCCGTCCCCTAACCCTAACCCTAGCCCGAACCCTAACCCTAACCCTTCCCCGAAGCCTGACCCTCACCCGTCCCCTAATCCTAACCCGTACGCTGACACTAACCCGCGCCCTCACACCTCCACTCCCCCTAAAGCGTTGTCGTACCCTCACCTGGAACCTAACCCTTCCCGGTCCCCTAACCCTAACCCTAGCCCGAACCCTAACCCTAACCCTTCCCCGAAGCCTGACCCTCACCCGTCCCCTAATCCTAACCCGTACCCTGACACTAACCCGCACCCTCACACGTACGCTCCCCCTAAAGCGTTGTCGTACCCTCACCTGGACCCTAAACCGTCCCCGTCCCCTAACCGTAACCCTAGCCCGAACCCTAACCCTAACCCTTCCCCGAAGCCTGACGCTCACCCGTCCCCTAATCTTAACCCGTACGCTGACACTAACCCGCGCCCTCACACGTACGCTCCCCCTAAAGCGTTGTCGTACCCTCACCTGGACCCTAACCCGTCCCCGTCCCCTAACCCTAACCCTAGCCCGAACCCTAACACTAACCCTTCCCCGAAGCCTGACCCTCACCCGTCCCCTAATCCTAACCCGTACGCTGACACTAACCCGCGCCCTCACACGTACGCTCCCCCTAAAGCGTTGTTGTACCCTCACCTGGACCCTAACCCGTCCCCGTCCCCTAACCCTAATCCTAGCCCGAACACTAACCCTAACACTTCCCCGAAGCCTGACCCTCACCCTTCCCCTATCCTAACCCGTACGCTGACACTAAGCCGCGCCCTCACACGTACGCTCCCTCTAAAGCGTTGTCGTACCCTCACCTGGACCCTAAACCGTCCCCGTCCCCTAACCCTAACCCTAGACCGAACCCTAACCATAACCCTTCCCCGAAGCCTGACCCTCACCCGTCCCCTAATCCTAACCCGTACGCTGACACTAACCCGCGCCCTCACACGTCCGCTCCCCCTAAAGCGTTGTCGTACCCTCACCTGGACCCTAAACCGTCCCCGTCCCCTAACCCTAACCCTAGCCCGAACCCTAAACCTAACCCTTCCCCGAAGCCTGACCCTCACCCGTCCCCTAATCCTAACCCGTACGCTGACACTAACCCGCGCCCTCACACGTACGCTCCCTCTAAAGCGTTGTCGTACCCTCACCTGGACCCTAAACCGTCCCCGTCCCCTAACCCTAACCCTAGCCCGAACCCTAACCCTAACCCTTCCCCGAAGCCTGACCCTCACCCGTCCCCTAATCCTAACCCGTACGCTGACACTAACCCGCGCCCTCACACGTACGCTCCCTCTAAAGCGTTGTCGTACCCTCACCTGGACCCTAAACCGTCCCCGTCCCCTAACCCTAACCCTAGCCCGAACCCTAACCCTAAAACTTCCCCGAAGCCTGACCCTAACCCGTCCGCTAATCCTAACCCATACGCTGACACTAACCCGCGCCCTCACACGTACGCTCCCCCTAAAGCGTTGTCGTACCCTCACCTGGACCCTAACCCGTCCCTGTCCCCTAACCCTAACCCTAGCCCGAACAATAACCCTAAAACTTCCCCGAAGCCTGACCCTCACCCGTCCCCTAATACTAACCCGTACGCTGACACTAACCCGCGCCCTCACACATACGCTCCCCCTAAAGCGTTGTCGTACCCTCACCTGGACCCTAACCCGTCCCCGTCCCCTAACCCTAACCCTAGCCCGAACCCTGACCCCAACCCTTCCCCGAAGCCTGACCCTCACCCGTCCCCTAATCCTAACCCGTACGATGACACTAACCCGCGCTCTCACACGTACGCTCCCCCTAAAGCGTTGTCGTACCCTCACCTGGACCCTAAACCGTCCCCGTCCCCTAACCCTAACCCTAGCCCGAACCCTAAACCTAACCCTTCCCCGAAGCCTGACCCTCACCCGTCCCCTAATCCTAACCCGTACGCTGACACTAACCCGCGCCCTCACACGTACGCTCCCTCTAAAGCGTTGTCGTACCCTCACCTGGACCCTAAACCGTCCCCGTCCCCTAACCCTAACCCTAGCCCGAACCCTAACCCTAACCCTTCCCCGAAGCCTGACCCTCACCCGTCCCCTAATCCTAACCCGTACGCTGACACTAACCCGCGCCCTCACACGTACGCTCCCTCTAAAGCGTTGTCGTACCCTCACCTGGACCCTAAACCGTCCCCGTCCCCTAACCCTAACCCTAGCCCGAACCCTAACCCTAAAACTTCCCCGAAGCCTGACCCTAACCCGTCCGCTAATCCTAACCCATACGCTGACACTAACCCGCGCCCTCACACGTACGCTCCCCCTAAAGCGTTGTCGTACCCTCACCTGGACCCTAACCCGTCCCTGTCCCCTAACCCTAACCCTAGCCCGAACAATAACCCTAAAACTTCCCCGAAGCCTGACCCTCACCCGTCCCCTAATACTAACCCGTACGCTGACACTAACCCGCGCCCTCACACATACGCTCCCCCTAAAGCGTTGTCGTACCCTCACCTGGACCCTAACCCGTCCCCGTCCCCTAACCCTAACCCTAGCCCGAACCCTGACCCCAACCCTTCCCCGAAGCCTGACCCTCACCCGTCCCCTAATCCTAACCCGTACGATGACACTAACCCGCGCTCTCACACGTACGCTCCCCCTAAAGCGTTGTCGTACCCTCACCTGCACCCTAAACCGTCCCTGTCCCCTAACCCTAACCCTAGCCCGAACCCTAACCCTAACACTTCCCCGAAGCCTGACCCTCACCCGTCCCCTAATCCTAACCCGTACGCTGACACTAACCTGCGCCCTCACACGTACGCTCCCCCTAATGCGTTGTCGTACCCTCAACTGGACCCTAACCCGTCCCCGTCCCCTAACCCTAACCCTAGCCCGAACCCTAACCCTAACCCTTCCCCGAAGCCTGACCCTCACCCGTCCCCTAATCCTAACCCGTACGCTGACACTAACCCGCGCCCTCACACGTACGCTCCCCCTAAAGCATTGTCGTACCCTCACCTGGACCCTAAACCGTCCCCGTCTCCTAACACTAACCCTAGCCCGAACCCTAACCCTAACTCTTCCCCGAAGCCTGACCCTCACCCTTCCCCTATCCTAACCCGTACGCTGACACTAACCCACGCCCTCACACGTACGCTCCCTCTAAAGCGTTGTCGTACCCTCACCTGGACCCTAAACCGTCCCCGTCCCCTAACCCTAACCCTAGCCCGAACCCTAACCCTAACCCTTCCCCGAAGCCTGACCCTCACCCGTCCCCTAATCCTAACCCGTACGCTGACACTAACCCGCGCCCTCACACGTCCGCTCCCCCTAAAGCGTTGTCGTACCCTCACCTGGACCCTAACCCGTCCCCGTCCCCTAACCCTAACCCTAGCCCGAACCCTAACCCTAACCCTTCCCCGTAGCCTGACCCTCACCCGTCCCCTAATCCTAACCCGTACGCTGACACTAACCCGCGCCCTCACACGTCCGCTCCCCCTAAAGCGTTGTCGTACCCTCACCTGGACCCTAAACCGTCCCCGTCCCCTAGCCCGAACACTAACACTAACACTTCCCCGAAGCCTGACCCTCACCCTTCCCCTATCCTAACCCGTACGCTGACACTAACCCGCGCCCTCACACGTACGCTCCCTCTAAAGCGTTGTCGTACCCTCACCTGGACCCTAACCCGTCCCCGTCCCCTAGCCCTAACCCTAGCCCGAACCCTAACCCTAACCCTTCCCCGAAGCCTGACCCTCACCCGTCCCCTAATCCTAACCCGTACGCTGACACTAACCCGCGCCCTCACACCTCCACTCCCCCTAAAGCGTTGTCGTACCCTCACCTGGAACCTAACCCTTCCCGGTCCCCTAACCCTAACCCTAGCCCGAACCCTAACCCTAACCCTTCCCCGAAGCCTGACCCTCACCCGTCCCCTAATCCTAACCCGTACCCTGACACTAACCCGCACCCTCACACGTACGCTCCCCCTAAAGCGTTGTCGTACCCTCACCTGGACCCTAAACCGTCCCCGTCCCCTAACCGTAACCCTAGCCCGAACCCTAACCCTAACCCTTCCCCGAAGCCTGACGCTCACCCGTCCCCTAATCTTAACCCGTACGCTGACACTAACCCGCGCCCTCACACGTACGCTCCCCCTAAAGCGTTGTCGTACCCTCACCTGGACCCTAACCCGTCCCCGTCCCCTAACCCTAACCCTAGCCCGAACCCTAACCCTAACACTTCCCCGAAGCCTGACACTCACCCGTCCCCTAATCCTAACCCGTACGCTGACACTAACCCGCGCCCTCACACGTACGCTCCCCCTAAAGCGTTGTCGTACCCTCACCTGGACCCTAACCCGTCCCCGTCCCCTAACCCTAACCCTAGCCCGAACCCTGACCCTAACCCTTTCCCGAAGCCTGACCCTCACCCGTCCCCTAATCCTAACCCGTACGCTGACACTAACCCGCGCCCTCACACGTCCGCTCACCCTAAAGCGTTGTCGTACCCTCACCTGGACCCTAACCCGTCCCCGTCCCCTAACCCTAACCCTAGCCCGAACCCTAACCCTAACCCTTCCCCGAAGCCTGACCCTCACCCGTCCCCTAATCCTAACCCGTACGCTGACACTAACCCGCGCCCTCACACCTCCACTCCCCCTAAAGCGTTGTCGTACCCTCACCTGGAACCTAACCCTTCCCGGTCCCCTAACCCTAACCCTAGCCCGAACCCTAACCCTAACCCTTCCCCGAAGCCTGACCCTCACCCGTCCCCTAATCCTAACCCGTACCCTGACACTAACCCGCACCCTCACACGTACGCTCCCCCTAAAGCGTTGTCGTACCCTCACCTGGAACCTAACCCTTCCCCGTCCCCTAACCGTAACCCTAGCCCGAACCCTAACCCTAACCCTTCCCCGAAGCCTGACGCTCACCCGTCCCCTAATCTTAACCCGTACGCTGACACTAACCCGCGCCCTCACACGTACGCTCCCCCTAAAGCGTTGTCGTACCCTCACCTGGACCCTAACCCGTCCCCGTCCCCTAACCCTAACCCTAGCCCGAACCCTAACACTAACCCTTCCCCGAAGCCTGACCCTCACCCGTCCCCTAATCCTAACCCGTACGCTGACACTAACCCGCGCCCTCACACGTACGCTCCCCCTAAAGCGTTGTTGTACCCTCACCTGGACCCTAACCCGTCCCCGTCCCCTAACCCTAACCCTAGCCCGAACCCTGACCCTAACACTTTCCCGAAGCCTGACCCTCACCCGTGCCCTAATCCTAACCCGTACGCTGACACTAACCCGCGCCCTCACACGTCCGCTCCCCCTAAAGCGTTGTCGTACCCTCACCTGGACCCTAAACCGTCCCCGTCCCCTAGCCCGAACACTAACACTAACACTTCCCCGAAGCCTGACCCTCACCCTTCCCCTATCCTAACCCGTACGCTGACACTAACCCGCGCCCTCACACGTACGCTCCCTCTAAAGCGTTGTCGTACCCTCACCTGGACCCTAACCCGTCCCCGTCCCCTAGCCCTAACCCTAGCCCGAACCCTAACCCTAACCCTTCCCCGAAGCCTGACCCTCACCCGTCCCCTAATCCTAACCCGTACGCTGACACTAACCCGCGCCCTCACACCTCCACTCCCCCTAAAGCGTTGTCGTACCCTCACCTGGAACCTAACCCTTCCCGGTCCCCTAACCCTAACCCTAGCCCGAACCCTAACCCTAACCCTTCCCCGAAGCCTGACCCTCACCCGTCCCCTAATCCTAACCCGTACCCTGACACTAACCCGCACCCTCACACGTACGCTCCCCCTAAAGCGTTGTCGTACCCTCACCTGGACCCTAAACCGTCCCCGTCCCCTAACCGTAACCCTAGCCCGAACCCTAACCCTAACCCTTCCCCGAAGCCTGACGCTCACCCGTCCCCTAATCTTAACCCGTACGCTGACACTAACCCGCGCCCTCACACGTACGCTCCCCCTAAAGCGTTGTCGTACCCTCACCTGGACCCTAACCCGTCCCCGTCCCCTAACCCTAACCCTAGCCCGAACCCTAACCCTAACACTTCCCCGAAGCCTGACACTCACCCGTCCCCTAATCCTAACCCGTACGCTGACACTAACCCGCGCCCTCACACGTACGCTCCCCCTAAAGCGTTGTCGTACCCTCACCTGGACCCTAACCCGTCCCCGTCCCCTAACCCTAACCCTAGCCCGAACCCTGACCCTAACCCTTTCCCGAAGCCTGACCCTCACCCGTCCCCTAATCCTAACCCGTACGCTGACACTAACCCGCGCCCTCACATGTCCGCTCACCCTAAAGCGTTGTCGTACCCTCACCTGGACCCTAACCCGTCCCCGTCCCCTAACCCTAACCCTAGCCCGAACCCTAACCCTAACCCTTCCCCGAAGCCTGACCCTCACCCGTCCCCTAATCCTAACCCGTACGCTGACACTAACCCGCGCCCTCACACCTCCACTCCCCCTAAAGCGTTGTCGTACCCTCACCTGGAACCTAACCCTTCCCGGTCCCCTAACCCTAACCCTAGCCCGAACCCTAACCCTAACCCTTCCCCGAAGCCTGACCCTCACCCGTCCCCTAATCCTAACCCGTACCCTGACACTAACCCGCACCCTCACACGTACGCTCCCCCTAAAGCGTTGTCGTACCCTCACCTGGAACCTAACCCTTCCCCGTCCCCTAACCGTAACCCTAGCCCGAACCCTAACCCTAACCCTTCCCCGAAGCCTGACGCTCACCCGTCCCCTAATCTTAACCCGTACGCTGACACTAACCCGCGCCCTCACACGTACGCTCCCCCTAAAGCGTTGTCGTACCCTCACCTGGACCCTAACCCGTCCCCGTCCCCTAACCCTAACCCTAGCCCGAACCCTAACACTAACCCTTCCCCGAAGCCTGACCCTCACCCGTCCCCTAATCCTAACCCGTACGCTGACACTAACCCGCGCCCTCACACGTACGCTCCCCCTAAAGCGTTGTTGTACCCTCACCTGGACCCTAACCCGTCCCCGTCCCCTAACCCTAACCCTAGCCCGAACCCTGACCCTAACACTTTCCCGAAGCCTGACCCTCACCCGTGCCCTAATCCTAACCCGTACGCTGACACTAACCCGCGCCCTCACACGTCCGCTCACCCTAAAGCGTTGTCGTACCCTCACCTGGACCCTAACCCGTCCCCGTCCCCTAACCCTAACCCTAGCCCGAACCCTAACCCTAACCCTTCCCCGAAGCCTGACCCTCACCCGTCCCCTAATCCTAACCCGTACGCTGACACTAACCCGCGCCCTCACACCTCCGCTCCCCCTAAAGCGTTGTCGTACCCTCACCTGGAACCTAACCCTTCCCCGTCCCCTAACCCTAACCCTAGCCCGAACCCTAACCCTAACCCTTCCCCGAAGCCTGACCCTCACCCGTCCCCTAATCCTAACCCGTACCCTGACACTAACCCGCACCCTCACACGTACGCTCCCCCTAAAGCGTTGTCGTACCCTCACCTGGACCCTAAACCGTCCCCGTCCCCTAACCGTAACCCTAGCCCGAACCCTAACCCTAACCCTTCCCCGAAGCCTGACGCTCACCCGTCCCCTAATCTTAACCCGTACGCTGACACTAACCCGCGCCCTCACACGTACGCTCCCCCTAAAGCGTTGTCGTACCCTCACCTGGACCCTAACCCGTCCCCGTCCCCTAACCCTAACCCTAGCCCGAACCCTAACCCTAACACTTCCCCGAAGCCTGACACTCACCCGTCCCCTAATCCTAACCCGTACGCTGACACTAACCCGCGCCCTCACACGTACGCTCCCCCTAAAGCGTTGTCGTACCCTCACCTGGACCCTAACCCGTCCCCGTCCCCTAACCCTAACCCTAGCCCGAACCCTGACCCTAACCCTTTCCCGAAGCCTGACCCTCACCCGTCCCCTAATCCTAACCCGTACGCTGACACTAACCCGCGCCCTCACACGTCCGCTCACCCTAAAGCGTTGTCGTACCCTCACCTGGACCCTAACCCGTCCCCGTCCCCTAACCCTAACCCTAGCCCGAACCCTAACCCTAACCCTTCCCCGAAGCCTGACCCTCACCCGTCCCCTAATCCTAACCCGTACGCTGACACTAACCCGCGCCCTCACACCTCCACTCCCCCTAAAGCGTTGTCGTACCCTCACCTGGAACCTAACCCTTCCCGGTCCCCTAACCCTAACCCTAGCCCGAACCCTAACCCTAACCCTTCCCCGAAGCCTGACCCTCACCCGTCCCCTAATCCTAACCCGTACCCTGACACTAACCCGCACCCTCACACGTACGCTCCCCCTAAAGCGTTGTCGTACCCTCACCTGGAACCTAACCCTTCCCCGTCCCCTAACCGTAACCCTAGCCCGAACCCTAACCCTAACCCTTCCCCGAAGCCTGACGCTCACCCGTCCCCTAATCTTAACCCGTACGCTGACACTAACCCGCGCCCTCACACGTACGCTCCCCCTAAAGCGTTGTCGTACCCTCACCTGGACCCTAACCCGTCCCCGTCCCCTAACCCTAACCCTAGCCCGAACCCTAACACTAACCCTTCCCCGAAGCCTGACCCTCACCCGTCCCCTAATCCTAACCCGTACGCTGACACTAACCCGCGCCCTCACACGTACGCTCCCCCTAAAGCGTTGTTGTACCCTCACCTGGACCCTAACCCGTCCCCGTCCCCTAACCCTAACCCTAGCCCGAACCCTGACCCTAACACTTTCCCGAAGCCTGACCCTCACCCGTGCCCTAATCCTAACCCGTACGCTGACACTAACCCGCGCCCTCACACGTCCGCTCACCCTAAAGCGTTGTCGTACCCTCACCTGGACCCTAACCCGTCCCCGTCCCCTAACCCTAACCCTAGCCCGAACCCTAACCCTAACCCTTCCCCGAAGCCTGACCCTCACCCGTCCCCTAATCCTAACCCGTACGCTGACACTAACCCGCGCCCTCACACCTCCGCTCCCCCTAAAGCGTTGTCGTACCCTCACCTGGAACCTAACCCTTCCCCGTCCCCTAACCCTAACCCTAGCCCGAACCCTAACCCTAACCCTTCCCCGAAGCCTGACCCTCACCCGTCCCCTAATCCTAACCCGTGCGCTGACACTAACCCGCGCCCTCCAACGTATGCTCCCCCTAAAGCGTTGTCGTACCCTCACCTGGACCCTAAACCGTCCCCGTCCCCTAACCCTAACCCTAGCTCGAACCCTAACCCTAACCCTTCCCCGAAGCCTGACCCTCACCCGTCCCCTAATCCTAACCCCTACGCTGACACTAACCCGCGCCCTCACACGTCCGGTCCCCCTAAAGCGTTGTCGTACCCTCACCTGGACCCTAAACCGTCCCCGTCCCCTAACCCTAACCCTAGCCCGAACCCTAACCCTAACCCTTCCCCGAAGCCTGACCCTCACCCGTCCCCTAATCCTAACCCGTACGCTGACACTAACCCGCGCCCTCACACGTCCGCTCCCCCTAAAGCGTTGTCGTACCCTCACCTGGACCCTAAACCGTCCCCGTCCCCTAACCCTAACCCTAGCCCGAACCCTAACCCTAACCCTTCCCCGAAGTCTGACCCTCACCCGTCCCCTAATCCTAACCCGTACGCTGACACTAAGCCGCGCCCTCACACGTCCGCTCCCCCTAAAGCGTTGTCGTACCCTCACCTGAACCCTAAACCGTCCCCGTCCCCTAACCCTAACCCTAGCCCGAACCCTAACCCTAACCCTTCCCCGAAGCCTGACCCTCACCCGTCCCCTAATCCTAACCCGTACGCTGAAACTAACCCGCGCCCTCACACGTCCGCTCCCCCTAAAGCGTTGTCGTACCCTCACCTGGACCCTAAACCGTCCCCGTCCCCTAACCCTAATCCTAGCCCGAACACTAACCCTAACACTTCCCCGAAGCCTGACCCTCACCCTTCCCCTATCCTAACCCGTACGCTGACACTAAGCCGCGCCCTCACACGTACGCTCCCTCTAAAGCGTTGTCGTACCCTCACCTGGACCCTAAACCGTCCCCGTCCCCTAACCCTAACCCTAGACCGAACCCTAACCATAACCCTTCCCCGAAGCCTGACCCTCACCCGTCCCCTAATCCTAACCCGTACGCTGACACTAACCCGCGCCCTCACACGTCCGCTCCCCCTAAAGCGTTGTCGTACCCTCACCTGGACCCTAAACCGTCCCCGTCCCCTAACCCTAACCCTAGCCCGAACCCTAACCCTAACCCTTCCCCGAAGCCTGACCCTCACCCGTCCCCTAATCCTAACCCGTACGCTGACACTAACCCGCGCCCTCACACGTACGCTCCCTCTAAAGCGTTGTCGTACCCTCACCTGGACCCTAAACCGTCCCCGTCCCCTAACCCTAACCCTAGCCCGAACCCTAACCCTAAAACTTCCCCGAAGCCTGACCCTCACCCGTCCGCTAATCCTAACCCATACGCTGACACTAACCCGCGCCCTCACACGTACGCTCCCCCTAAAGCGTTGTCGTACCCTCACCTGGACCCTAACCCGTCCCTGTCCCCTAACCCTAACCCTAGCCCGAACAATAACCCTAAAACTTCCCCGAAGCCTGACCCTCACCCGTCCCCTAATACTAACCCGTACGCTGACACTAACCCGCGCCCTCACACGTACGCTCCCCCTAAAGCGTTGTCGTACCCTCACCTGGACCCTAACCCGTCCCCGTCCCCTAACCCTAACCCTAGCCCGAACCCTGACCCCAACCCTTCCCCGAAGCCTGACCCTCACCCGTCCCCTAATCCTAACCCGTACGATGACACTAACCCGCGCTCTCACACGTACGCTCCCCCTAAAGCGTTGTCGTACCCTCACCTGCACCCTAAACCGTCCCCGTCCCCTAACCCTAACCCTAGCCCGAACCCTAACCCTAACACTTCCCCGAAGCCTGACCCTCACCCGTCCCCTAATCCTAACCCGTACGCTGACACTAACCTGCGCCCTCACACGTACGCTCCCCCTAATGCGTTGTCGTACCCTCAACTGGACCCTAACCCGTCCCCGTCCCCTAACCCTAACCCTAGCCCGAACCCTAACCCTAACCCTTCCCCGAAGCCTGACCCTCACCCGTCCCCTAATCCTAACCCGTACGCTGACACTGACCCGCGCCCTCACACGTACGCTCCCCCTAAAGCATTGTCGTACCCTCACCTGGACCCTAAACCGTCCCCGTCTCCTAACACTAACCCTAGCCCGAACCCTAACCCTAACTCTTCCCCGAAGCCTGACCCTCACCCTTCCCCTATCCTAACCCGTACGCTGACACTAACCCACGCCCTCACACGTACGCTCCCTCTAAAGCGTTGTCGTACCCTCACCTGGACCCTAAACCGTCCCCGTCCCCTAACCCTAACCCTAGCCCGAACCCTAACCCTAACCCTTCCCCGAAGCCTGACCCTCACCCGTCCCCTAATCCTAACCCGTACGCTGACACTAACCCGCGCCCTCACACGTCCGCTCCCCCTAAAGCGTTGTCGTACCCTCACCTGGACCCTAACCCGTCCCCGTCCCCTAACCCTAACCCTAGCCCGAACCCTAACCCTAACCCTTCCCCGTAGCCTGACCCTCACCCGTCCCCTAATCCTAACCCGTACGCTGACACAAACCCGCGCCCTCACACGTCCGCTCCCCCTAAAGCGTTGTCGTACCCTCACCTGGACCCTAAACCGTCCCCGTCCCCTAGCCCGAACACTAACACTAACACTTCCCCGAAGCCTGACCCTCACCCTTCCCCTATCCTAACCCGTACGCTGACACTAACCCGCGCCCTCACACGTACGCTCCCTCTAAAGCGTTGTCGTACCCTCACCTGGACCCTAACCCGTCCCCGTCCCCTAACCCTAACCCTAGCCCGAACCCTAACCCTAACCCTTCCCCGAAGCCTGACCCTCACCCGTCCCCTAATCCTAACCCGTACGCTGACACTAACCTGCGCCCTCACACGTACGCTCCCCCTAAGCGTTGCCGTACCCTCACCTGGACCCTAAACCGTCCCCGTCCCCTAACCCTAACCCTAGCCCGAACCCTAACCCTAACCCTTCCCCGAAGCCTGACCCTCACCCGTCCCCTAATCCTAACCCGTACGCTGACACTAACCCGCGCCCTCACACGTCCGCTCCCCCTAAAGCGTTGTCGTACCCTCACCTGGACCCTAAACCGTCCCCGTCCCCTAACCCTAACCCTAGCCCGAACCCTAACCCTAACCCTTCCCCGAAGCCTGACCCTCACCCATCCCCTAATCCTAACCCGTACGCTGACACTAACCCGCGCCCTCACACGTACGCTCCCCCTAAAGCGTTGTCGTACCCTCACCTGGACCCTAACCCGTCCCCGTCCCCTAACACTAACCCTAGCCCGAACCCTAACCCTAACCCTTCCCCGAAGCCTGACCCTCACCCGTCCCAAAATCCTAACCCGTACGCTGACACAAACCCGCGCCCTCACACGTACGCTCCCCCTAAAGCGTTGTCGTACCCTCACCTGGACCCTAAACCGTCCCCGTCCCCTAACCCTAACCCTAACCCGAACCCTAACCCTAACACTTCCCCGAAGCCTGACCCTCACCCGTCCCCTAATCCTAACCCGTACGCTGACACTAACCTGCGCCCTCACACGTACTCTCCCCCTAAGCGTTGTCGTAACCTCACCTGGACCCTAAACCGTCCCCGTCCCCTAACCCTAACCCTAGCCCGAACCCTAACCCTAACCCTTCCCCGAAGCCTGACCCTCACCCGTCCCCTAATCCTAACCCGTACGCTGACACTAACCCGCGCCCTCACACGTTCGCTCCCCCTAAAGCGTTGTCGTACCCTCACCTGGACCCTAAACCGTCCCCGTTCCCTAACCCTAACCCTAGCCGGAACCCTAACCCTAACCCTTCCCCGAAGCCTGACCCTCACCCGTCCCCTAATCCTAACCCGTGCGCTGACACTAACCCGCGCCCTCCCACGTATGCTCCCCTTAAAGCGTTGTCGTACCCTCACCTGGACCCTAAACCGTCCCCGTCCCCTAACCCTAACCCTAGCCCGAACCCTAACCCTAACCCTTCCCCGAAGCCTGACCCTCACCCCTCCCTTAATCCTAACCCCTACGCTGACACTAACCCGCGCCCTCACACGTACGCTCCCCCTAAAGCGTTGTCGTACCCTCACCTGGACCCTAACCCGTCCCCGTCCCCTAACCCTAACCCTAGCCAGAACCCTAACCCTAACCCTTCCCCGAAGCCTGACCCTCACCCGTTCCCTAATCCTAACCCGTTACCTGACACTAACCTGCGCCCTCACACGTACGCTCCCCCTAAAGCGTTGTCGTATCCTCACCTGGATCCTAACCCGTCCCCGTCCCCTAACCCTAACCCTAGCCCGAACCCTAACCCTAACCCTTCCCCGAAGCCTGACCCTCACCCGTCCCCTAATCCTAACCCGTACGCTGACACTAACCCGCGCCCTCACACGTCCGCTCCCCCTAAAGCGTTGTCGTACCCTCACCTGGACCCTAAACCGTCCCCGTCCCCTAACCCTAACCCTAGCCCGAACCCTAACCCTAACCCTTCCCCGAAGCCTGACCCTCACCCCTCCCTTAATCCTAACCCGTACGCTGACACTAACCCGCGCCCTCACACGTATGCTCCCCTTAAAGCGTTGTCGTACCCTCACCTGGACCCTAAACCGTCCCCATCCCCTAACCCTAACCCTAGCCTGAACCCTAAACCTAACCCTTCCCCGAAGCCTGACCCTCACCCGTCCCTTAATCCTAACCCTTACGCTGACACTAACCCGCCCCCTCACACGTACGCTCCCCCTAAAGCGTTGTCGTACACTCACCTGGACCCTAAACCGTCCCCGTCCAGTAACCCTAACCCTAGCCTGAACCCTAACCCTAACCCTTCCCCGAAGCCTGACCCTCACCCGTCCCCTAATCCTAACCCGTATGCTGACACTAACACGCGTCCTCACACGTACACTCCCCCTAAAGCGTTTTCATACCCTCACCTGGACCCTAAACCGTCCCAGTCCCCTAACCCTAACCCTAGCCCGAACCCTAACCCTAACCCTTCCCCAAAGCCTGACCCTCACCCATCCCCTAATCCTAACCCGTACGCTGACACTAACCCGCGCCCTCACACGTACGCTCCCCCTAAAGCGTTGTCGTACCCTCACCTGGACCCTAAACCGTCCCCGACCCTAACCCTAACCCTAGCCCGAACCCTAACACTAACCCTTCCCCGAAGCCTGACCCTCACCCGTCCCCTAATCCTAACCCGTACGCTGACACTAACCCGCGCCCTCACACGTACGCTCCCCCTAAAGCGTTGTCGTACCCTCACCTGGACCCTAACCCGTCCCCGTCCCCTAACCCTAACCCTAGCCAGAAGCCTAACCCTAACACTTCCCCGAAGCCTGACCCTCAGCCGTCCCCTAATCCTAACCCGTTAGCTGACACTAACCTGCGCCCTCACACGTACGCTCCCCCTAAAGCGTTGTCGTACCCTCACCTGGACCCTAACCCGTCCCCGTCCCCTAACCCTAACCCTAGCCCGAACCCTAACCCTAACCCTTCCCCGAAGCCTGACCCTCACCCGTCCCCTAATCCTAACCCGTACGCTGACACTAACCCGCGCCCTCACACGTCCGCTCCCCCTAAAGCGTTGTCGTACCCTCACCTGGACCCTAAACCGTCCCCGTCCCCTAACCCTAACCCTAGCCCGAACCCTAACCCTAACCCTTCCCCGAAGCCTGACCCTCACCCGTCCCCTAATCCTAACCCGTACGCTGACACTAACCTGCGCCCTCACACGTACGCTCCCCCTAAGCGTTGTCGTACCCTCACCTGGACCCTAAACCGTCCCCGTCCCCTAACCGTAACCCTAGCCCGAACCCTAACCCTAACCCTTCCCCGAAGCCTGACCCTCACCCGTCCCCTAATCCTAACCCGTACTCTGACACTAACCCGCGCCCTCACACGTCCGCTCCCCCTAAAGCGTTGTCGTACCCTCACCTGGACCCTAAACCGTCCCCGTCCCCTAACCCTAACCCTACCCCGAACCCTAACCCTAACCCTTCCCCGAAGCCTGACCCTCACCCGTCCCCTAATCCTAACCCGTGCGCTGACACTAACCCGCGCCCTCCCACGTATGCTCCCCTTAAAGCGTTGTCGTACCCTCACCTGGACCCTAAACCGTCCCCGTCCCGTAACCCTAACCCTAGCCCGAACCCTAAGCCTAACCCTTCCCCGAAGCCTGACCCTCACCCGTCCCCTAATCCTAACCCGTACGCTGACACTAACCCGCGCCCTCACAAGTATGCTCCCCCTAAAGCGTTGTCGTACCCTCACCTGGACCCTAAACCGTCCCCGTCCCCTAACCCTAACCCTAGCCCGAACCCTAACCCTAACCCTTCCCCGAAGCCTGACCCTCACCCGTCCCCTAATCCTAACCCGTACGCTGACACTAACCCGCGCCCTCACACGTACGCTCCCCCTAAAGCGTTGTCGTACCCTCACCTGGACCCTAAACCGTCCCCGTCCCCTAACCCTAACCCTAGCCCGAATCCTAACCCTAACCCTTCCCCGAAGCCTGACCCTCACCCGTCCCCTAATCCTAACCCGTACGCTGACACTAACCCGCGCCCTCACACGTCCGCTCCCCCTAAAGCGTTGTCGTACCCTCACCTGGACCCTAACCCGTCCCCGTCCCCTAACCCTAACCCTAGCCCGAACCCTAACCCTAACCCTTCCCCGAAGCCTGACCCTCACCCGTCCCCTAATCCTAACCCGTACGCTGACACTAACCCGCGCCCTCACACTTACGCTCCCCCTAAAGCGTTGTCGTACCCTCACCTGGACCCTAACCCGTCCCCGTCCCCTAACCCTAACCCTAGCCCGAAACCTAACCCTAACCCTTCCCCGAAGCCTGACCCTCACCCGTCCCGTAATCCTAACCCGTACGCTGACACTAACCCACGCCCTCACACGTACGCTCCCCCTAAAGCATTGTCGTACCCTCACCTGGACCCTAAACCGTCCCCGTCCCCTAACCCTAACCCTAGCCCGAACCGTAACCCTAACCCTTCCCCGAAGCCTGACCCTCACCCTTCCACTATCCTAACCCGTACGCTGACACTAACCCACGCCCTCACACGTACGCTCCCTCTAAAGCGTTGTCGTACCCTCACCTGAACCCTAAACCGTCCCCGTCCCCTAACCCTAACCCTAGCCCGAACCCTAACCCTAACCCTTCCCCGAAGCCTGACCCTCACCCGTCCCCTAATCCTAACCCGTACGCTGACACTAACCCGCGCCCTCACACGTCCGCTCCCCCTAAAGCGTTGTCGTACCCTCACCTGGACCCTAAACCGTCCCCGTCCCCTAACCCTAACCCTAGCCCGAACCCTAACCCTAACCCTTCCCCGAAGCCTGACCCTCACCCGTCCCCTAATCCTAACCCGTACGCTGACACTAACCCGCACCCTCACACGTCCGCTCCCCCTAAAGCGTTGTCGTACCCTCACCTGGACCCTAACCCGTCCCCGTCCCCTAACCCTAACCCTAGCCCGAACCCTAACCCTAACCCTTCCCCGAAGCCTGACCCTCACCCGTCCCCTAATCCTAACCCGTACGCTGACACTAACCCGCGCCCTCACACGTACGCTCCCCCTAAAGCGTTGTCGTACCCTCACCTGGACCCTAACCCTTCCCCGTCCCCTAACCCTAACCCTAGCCCGAACCCTAAGCCTAACCCTTCCCCGAAGCCTGACCCTCACCCGTCCCCTAATCCTAACCCGTACGCTGACACTAACCCGCGCCCTCACACGTACGCTCCCCCTAAAGCGTTGTCGTACCCTCACCTGGACCCTAAACCGTCCCCGTCCCCTAACCCTAACCCTAGCCCGAACCCTAACCCTAACACTTCCCCGAAGCCTGACCCTCACCCGTCCCCTAATCCTAACCCGTACGCTGACACTAACCCACGCGCTCACACGTACGCTCCCCCTAAAGCGTTGTCGTACCCTCACCTGGACCCTAAACCGTCCCCGTCCCCTAACCCTAACCCTAGCCCGAACCCTAACCCTAACCCTTCCCCGAAGCCTGACCCTCACCCGTCCCCTAATCCTAAACCGTACGCTGACACTAACCCGCGCCCTCACACGTCCGCTCCCCCTAAAGCGTTGTCGTACCCTCACCTGGACCCTAACCCTTCCCCGTCCCCTAACCCTAACCCTAGCCCGAACCCTAAGCCTAACCCTTCCCCGAAGCCTGACCCTCACCCGTCCCCTAATCCTAACCCGTACGCTGACACTAACCCGCGTCCTCACACGTACGCTCCCCCTAAAGCGTTGTCGTACCCTCACCTGGACCCTAACCCGTCCCCGTCCCCTAACCCTAACCCTAGCCCGAACCCTAACCCTAACCCTTCCCCGAAGCCTGACCCTCACCCGTCCCCTAATCCTAACCCGTACGCTGACACTAACCCGCGCCCTCACACGTCCGCTCCCCCTAAAGCGTTGTCGTACCCTCACCTGGACCCTAAACCGTCCCCGTCCCCTAACCCTAACCCTAGACCAAACCCTAAGCCTAACCCTTCCCCGAAGCCTGACCCTCACCCGTCCCCAAATCCTAAGCCGTACGCTGACACTAACCCGCGCCCTCACACGTCCGCTCCCCCTAAAGCGTTGTCGTACACTCACCTGGACCCTAAACCGTCCCCGTCCCCTAACCCTTACCCTAGCCCGAACCCTAACCCTTACACTTCCCCGAAGCCTGACCCTCACCCGTCCCCTAATCCTAACCCGTACGCTGACACTAACCTGCGCCCTCACACGTCCGCTGCCCCTAAAGCGTTGTCGTACCCTGACCTGGACACTAAACCGTCCCCGTCCCCGTCCCCTAACCCTAGCCCGAACCCTAACCCTAACCCTTCCCCGAAACCTGACCCTCACCTGTCCCCTAATCCTAAGCCGTACGCTGACACTAACCCGCGCCCTCACACCTCCGCTCCCCCTAAAGCGTTGTCGTACCCTCACCTGGACCCTAAACCGTCCCCGTCCCCTAACCCTAACCGTAGCCCGAACCCTAACCCTAACCCTTCCCCGAAGCCTGACCCTCACCCGTCCCCTAATCCTAAGCCGTACGCTGACACTAATCCGCGCCCTCACACGTCCGCTCCCCCTAAAGCGTTGTCGTACCCTCACCTGGACCCTAAACCGTCCCCGTCCCCTAACCCTAACCCTAGCCCGAACCCTAACCCTAACCCTTCCCCGAAGCCTGACCCTCACCCGTCCCCTAATCCTAACCCGTACGCTGACACTAACCCGTGCCCTCTCACGTCCGCTCCCCCTAAAGCATTGTCGTACCCTCACCTGGACCCTAAACCGTCCCCGTCCCCTAACCCTAACCCTAGCCCGAACCCTAACCCTAACCCTTCCCCGAAGCCTGACCCTCACCCGTCCCCTAATCCTAACCCGTACGCTGACACTAACCCGCGCCCTCACACGTACGCTCCCCCTAAAGCGTTGTCATACCCTCACCTGGACCCTAACCCTTCCCCGTCCCCTAACCCTAACCCTAGCCCGAACCCTAAGCCTAACCCTTCCCCGAAGCCTGACCCTCACCCGTCCCCTAATCCTAACCCGTACGCTGACACTAACCCGCGCCCTCACACGTACGCTCCCCCTAAAGCGTTGTCGTACCCTCACCTGGACCCTAAACCGTCCCCGTCCCCTAACCCTAACCCTAGCCCGAACCCTAACCCTAACACTTCCCCGAAGCCTGACCCTCACCCGTCCCCTAATCCTAACCCGTACGCTGACACTAACCCACGCGCTCACACGTACGCTCCCCCTAAAGCGTTGTCGTACCCTCACCTGGACCCTAAACCATCCCCGTCCCCTAACCCTAACCCTAGCCCGAACCCTAACCCTAACCCTTCCCCGAAGCCTGACCCTCACCCGTCCCCTAATCCTAAACCGTACGCTGACACTAACCCGCGCCCTCACACGTCCGCTCCCCCTAAAGCGTTGTCGTACCCTCACCTGGACCCTAACCCTTCCCCGTCCCCTAACCCTAACCCTAGCCCGAACCCTAAGCCTAACCCTTCCCCGAAGCCTGACCCTCACCCGTCCCCTAATCCTAACCCGTACGCTGACACTAACCTGCGTCCTCACACGTACGCTCCTCCTAAAGCGTTGTCGTACCCTCACCTGGACCCTAACCCATCCCCGTCCCCTAACCCTAACCCTAGCCCGAACCCTAACCCTAACCCTTCCCCGAAGCCTGACCCTCACCCGTCCCCTAATCCTAACCCGTACGCTGACACTAACCCGCGCCCTCACACGTCCGCTCCCCCTAAAGCGTTGTCGTACCCTCATCTGGACCCTAAACCGTCCCCGTCCCCTAACCCTAACCCTAGACCAAACCCTAAGCCTAACCCTTCCCCGAAGCCTGACCCTCACCCGTCCCCTAATCCTAAGCCGTACGCTGACACTAACCCGCGCCCTCACACGTCCGCTCCCCCTAAAGCGTTGTCGTACCCTCACCTGGACCCTAAACCGTCCCCGTCCCCTAACCCTAACCCTAGCCCGAACCCTAACCCTAACCCTTCCCCGAAGCCTGACCCTCACCCGTCCCCTAATCCTAACCCGTACGCTGACACTAACCCGTGCCCTCACACGTCCGCTCCCCCTAAAGCGTTGTCGTACCCTCACCTGGACCCTAAACCGTCCCCGTCCCCTAACCCTAACCCTAGCCCGAACCCTAACCCTAACCCTTCCCCGAAGCCTGACCCTCACCCGTCCCCTAATCCTAAGCCGTACGCTGACACTAACCCGCGCCCTCACACGTCCGCTCCCCCTAAAGCGTTGTCGTACCCTCACCTGGACCCTAAACCGTCCCCGTCCCCTAACCCTAACCCTAGCCCGAACCCTAACCCTAACCCTTCCCCGAAGCCTGACCCTCACCCGTCCCCTAATCCTAACCCGTACGCTGACACTAACCCGCGCCCTCACACGTCCGCTCCCCCTAAAGCGTTGTCGTACCCTCACCTGGACCTAACCCGTCCCCGTCCCCTAACCCTAACCCTAGCCCGAACCCTAACCCTAACCCTTCCCCGAAGCCTGACCCTCACCCGTCCCGTAATCCTAACCCGTACGCTGACACTAACCCACGCCCTCACACGTACGCTCCCCCTAAAGCATTGTCGTACCCTCACCTGGACCCTAAACCGTCCCCGTCCCCTAACCCTAACCCTAGCCCGAACCGTAACCCTAACCCTTCCCCGAAGCCTGACCCTCACCCTTCCCCTATCCTAACCCGTATGCTGACACTAACCCACGCCCTCACACGTACGCTCCCTCTAAAGCGTTGTCGTACCCTCACCTGAACCCTAAACCGTCCCCGTCCCCTAACCCTAACCCTAGCCCGAACCCTAACCCTAACCCTTCCCCGAAGCCTGACCCTCACCCGTCCCCTAATCCTAACCCGTACGCTGACACTAACCCGCGCCCTCACACGTCCGCTCCCCCTAAAGCGTTGTCGTACCCTCACCTGGACCCTAAACCGTCCCCGTCCCCTAACCCTAACCCTAGCCCGAACCCTAACCCTAACCCTTCCCCGAAGCCTGACCCTCACCCGTCCCCTAATCCTAACCCGTACGCTGACACTAACCCGCGCCCTCACACGTACGCTCCCCCTAAAGCGTTGTCGTACCCTCACCTGGACCCTAACCCTTCCCCGTCCCCTAACCCTAACCCTAGCCCGAACCCTAAGCCTAACCCTTCCCCGAAGCCTGACCCTCACTCGTCCCCTAATCCTAACCCGTACGCTGACACTAACCCGCGCCCTCACACGTACGCTCCCCCTAAAGCGTTGTCGTACCCTCACCTGGACCCTAAACCGTCCCCGTCCCCTAACCCTAACCCTAGCCCGAACCCTAACCCTAACACTTCCCCGAAGCCTGACCCTCACCCGTCCCCTAATCCTAACCCGTACGCTGACACTAACCCACGTGCTCACACGTACGCTCCCCCTAAAGCGTTGTCGTACCCTCACCTGGACCCTAAACCATCCCCGTCCCCTAACCCTAACCCTAGCCCGAACCCTAACCCTAACCCTTCCCCGAAGCCTGACCCTCACCCGTCCCCTAATCCTAAACCGTACGCTGACACTAACCCGCGCCCTCACACGTCCGCTCCCCCTAAAGCGTTGTCGTACCCTCACCTGGACCCTAACCCTTCCCCGTCCCCTAACCCTAACCCTAGCCCGAACCCTAAGCCTAACCCTTCCCCGAAGCCTGACCCTCACCCGTCCCCTAATCCTAACCCGTACGCTGACACTAACCCGCGTCCTCACACGTACGCTCCCCCTAAAGCGTTGTCGTACCCTCACCTGGACCCTAACCCGTCCCCGTCCCCTAACCCTAACCCTAGCCCGAACCCTAACCCTAACCCTTCCCCGAAGCCTGACCCTCACCCGTCCCCTAATCCTAACCCGTACGCTGACACTAACCCGCGCCCTCACACGTCCACTCCCCCTAAAGCGTTGTCGTACCCTCACCTGGACCCTAAACCATCCCCGTCCCCTAACCCTAACCCTAGACCAAACCCTAAGCCTAACCCTTCCCCGAAGCCTGACCCTCACCCGTCCCCTAATCCTAAGCCGTACGCTGACACTAACCCGGGCCCTCACACGTCCGCTCCCCCTAAAGCGTTGTCGTACCCTCACCTGGACCCTAAACCGTCCCCGTCCCCTAACCCTAACCCTAGCCCGAACCCTAACCCTAACCCTTCCCCGAAGCCTGACCCTCACCCTTCCCCTATCCTAACCCGTACGCTGACACTAACCCACGCCCTCACACGTACGCTCCCTCTAAAGCGTTGTCGTACCCTCACCTGGACCCTAAACCGTCCCCGTCCCCTAACCCTAACCCTAGCCCGAACCCTAACCCTAAACCTTCCCCGAAGCCTGACCCTCACCCGTCCCCTAATCCTAACACGTACGCTGACACTAACCCGCGCCCTCACACCTCCGCTCCCCCTAAAGCGTTGTCGTACCCTCACCTGGACCCTAAACCGTCCCCGTCCCCTAACCCTAACCCTAGCCCGAACCCTAACCCTAACCCTTCCCCGAAGCCTGACCCTCACCCGTCCCCTAATCGTAACCCGTACGCTGACACTAACCCGCGCCCTCACACGTCCGCTCCCCCTAAAGCGTTGTCGTACCCTCACCTGGACCCTAAACCGTCCCCGTTCCCTAACCCTAACCGTACCCCGAACCCTGACCCTAACCCTTCCCCGAAGCCTGACCCTCACCCGTCCCCTAATCCTAAACCGTACGCTCACACTAACCCGCGCCCTCACACGTATGCTCCCCCTAAAGCGTTGTCGTACCCTCACCTGGACCCTAACCCTTCCCCGTCCCCTAAACCTAACCTTAGCCCGAACCCTAACCCTAAACCTTCCCCGAAGCCTGACCCTCACCCGTCCCCTAATCCTAACCCGTACCCTGACACTAACCCGCGCCCTCACACGTACGCTCCCACTAAAGCGTTGTCATACCCTCCCCTGGACCCTAAACCGTCCCCGTCCCCTAACCCTAACCCTAGCCCGAACCCTAACCCTAACCCTTCCCCGAAGCCTGACCCTCACCCGTCCCCTAATCCTAACCAGTACGCTGACACTAACCCGCGCCCTCACACGTCCGCTCCCCCTAAATCGTTGTCGTACCCTCACCTGGACCCTAAACCGTCCCCGTCCCCTAACCCTAACCCTAGCCCGAACCCTAACCCTAACCCTTCCCCGAAGCCTGACCCTCACCCGTCCCCTAATCCTAACCCGTACGCTGACACTAACCCGTGCCCTCACACGTACGCTCCCCCTAAAGCGTTGTCGTACCCTCACCTGGACCCTAAACCGTCCCCGTCCCCTAACCCTAACCCTAGCCCGAACCCTAACACTAACCCTTCCCCGAAGCCTGACCCTCACCCGTCCCCTAATCCTAACCCGTACGCTGACACTAACCCGCGCCCTCACACGTCCGCTCCCCCTAAAGCGTTGTCGTACCCTCACCTGGACCCTAACCCGTCCCCGTCCCCTAACCCTAACCCTAGCCCGAACCCTAACCCTAACCCTTCCCCGAAGCCTGACCCTCACCCGTCCCCTAATCCTAACCCGTACGCTGACACTAACCCACGCCCTCACACATATGCTCCCCCTAAAGCGTTGTCGTAACCTCACCTGGACCCTAACCCGTCCCCGTCCCCTAACCCTAACCCTAGCCCGAACCCTAACCCTAACCCTTCCCCGAAGCCTGACCCTCACCCGTCCCCTAATTCTAACCCGTACGCTGACACTAACCCGCGCCCTCACACGTACGCTCCCCCTAAAGCGTTGTCGAACCCTCAGCTGGACCCTAACCCTTCCCCGTCCCCTAACCCTAACCCTAGCCCGAACGCTAACCCTAACCCTTCCCCGAAGCCTGACCCTCACCCGTCCCCTAATCCTAACCCGTACCCTGACACTAACCCGCGCCCTCACACGTACGCTCCCCCTAAAGCGTTGTCGTACCCTCACCTGGACCCTAAACCGTCCCCGTCCCCTAACCCTAACCCTAGCTCGAACCCTAACCCTAACCCTTCCCCGAAGCCTGACCCTCACCCGTCCCCTAATCCTAACCCGTACGCTGACACTAACCCGCGCCCTCACACGTCCGCTCCCCCTAAAGCGTTGTCGTACCCTCACCTGGACCCTAACCCGTCCCCGTCCCCTAACCCTAACCCTAGCCCAAACCCTAACCCTAACCCTTCCCCGAAGCCTGACCATCACCCGTCCCCTAATCCTAACCCGTACGCTGACACTAAGCCGCGCCCTCACACGTCCGCTCCCCCTAAAGCGTTGTCGTACCCTCACCTGGACCCTAAACCGTCCCCGTCCCCTAACCCTAACCCTAGCCCAAACCCTAACCCTAACCCTTCCCCGAAGCCTGACCCTCACCCGTCCCCTAATCCTAACCCGTACGCTGACACTAACCCGCGCCCTCACACGTCCGCTCCCCCTAAAGCGTTGTCGTACCCTCACCTGGACCCTAAACCGTCCCCGTCCCCTAACCCTAACCCTAGCCCGAATCCTAACCCTAACCCTTCCCCGAAGCCTGACCCTCACCCGTCCCCTAATCCTAACCCGTACGCTGACACTAACCCGCGCCCTCACACGTCCGCTCCCCCTAAAGCGTTGTCGTACCCTCACCTGGACCTAAACCGTCCCCGTCCCCTAACCCTAACCCTAGCCCGAACCCTAACCCTAACCCTTCCCCGAAGCCTGACCCTCACCCGACCCTAATCCTAACCCGTACGCTGACACTATCCCGCGCCCTCACACGTACGCTCCCCCTAAAGCATTGTCGTACCCTCACCTGGACCCTAAACCGTCCCCGTCCCGTAACCCTAACCCTAGCCCGAACCCTAACCCTAACCCTTCCCCGAAGCCTGACCCTCACCCTTCCCCTATCCTAACCCGTACGCTGACACTAACCCACGCCCTCACACGTACGCTCCCTCTAAATCGTTGTCGTACCCTCACCTGGACCCTAAACCGTCCCCGTCCCCTAACCCTAACCCTAGCCCGAACCCTAACCCTAAACCTTCCCCGAAGCCTGACCCTCACCCGTCAACCTAATCCTAACTCGTACGCTGACACTAACCCGCGCCCTCACACCTCCGCTCCCCCTACAGCGTTGTCGTACCCTCACCTGGACCCTAAACCGTCCCCGTCCCCTAACCCTAACCCTAGCCCGAACCCTAACCCTAACCCTTCCCCGAAGCCTGACCCTCACCCGTCCCCTAATCCTAACCCGTACGCTGACACTAACCCGCGCCCTCACACGTCCGCTCCCCCTAAAGCGTTGTCGTACCCTCACCTGGACCAAAAACCGTCCCCGTTCCCTAACCCTAACCGTACCCCGAACCCTGACCCTAACCCTTCCCCGAAGCCTGACCCTCACCCGTCCCCTAATCCTAACCCGTACGCTGACACTAACCCGCGCCCTCACACGTATGCTCCCCCTAAAGCGTTGTCGTACCCTCACCTGGACCCTAACCCTTCCCCGTCCCCTAAACCTAACCCTAGCCCGAACCCTAACCCTAAACCTTCCCCGAAGCCTGACCCTCACCCGTCCCCTAATCCTAACCCGTACCCTGACACTAACCCGCGCCCTCACACGTACGCTCCCACTAAAGCGTTGTCATACCCTCACCTGGACCCTAAACCGTCCCCGTCCCCTAACCCTAACCCTAGCCCGAACCCTAACCCTAACCCTTCCCCGAAGCCTGACCCTCACCCGTCCCCTAATCCTAACCAGTACGTTGACACTAACCCGCGCCCTCACACGTCCGCTCCCCCTAAAGCGTTGTCGTACCTTCACCTGGACCCTAAACCGTCCCCGTCCCCTAACCCTAACCCTAGCCCGAACCCTAACCCTAACCCTTCCCCGAAGCCTGACGCTCACCCGTCCCATAATCTTAACCCGTACGCTGACACTAACCCGCGCCCTCACACCTCCGCTCCCCCTAAAGCGTTGTCGTACCCTCACCTGGACCCTAACCCGTCCCCGTCCCCTAACCCTAACCCTAGCCCGAACCCTAACCCTTCCCCGAAGCCTGACCCTCACCCGTCCCCTAATCCTAAGCCGTACGCTGACACTAACCCGCGCCCTCACACGTACGCTCCCCCTAAAGCGTTGTCGTACCCTCACCTGGACCCTAAACCGTCCCCGTCCCCTAACCCTAACCCTAGCCCGAACCCTAACTCTAACCCTTCCCCGAAGCCTGACCCTCACCCGTCCCCTAATCCTAACCCGTACGCTGACACTAACCCGCGCCCTCACACGTCCGCTCCCCCTAAAGCGTTGTCGTACCCTCACCTGGACCCTAAACCGTCCCCGTCCCCTAACCCTAACCCTAGCCCGAACCCTAACACTAACCCTTCCCCGAAGCCTGACCCTCACCCGTCCCCTAATCCTAACCCGTACGCTGACACTAACCCGCGCCCTCACACGTACGCTCCCCCTAAAGCGTTGTCGTACCCTCACCTGGACCCTAAACCATCCCCGTCCCCTAACCCTAACCCTAGACCAAACCCTAAGCCTAACCCTTCCCCGAAGCCTGACCCTCACCCGTCCCCTAATCCTAAGCCGTACGCTGACACTAACCCGGGCCCTCACACGTCCGCTCCCCCTAAAGCGTTGTCGTACCCTCACCTGGACCCTAAACCGTCCCCGTCCCCTAACCCTAACCCTAGCCCGAACCCTAACCCTAACCCTTCCCCGAAGCCTGACCCTCACCCTTCCCCTATCCTAACCCGTACGCTGACACTAACCCACGCCCTCACACGTACGCTCCCTCTAAAGCGTTGTCGTACCCTCACCTGGACCCTAAACCGTCCCCGTCCCCTAACCCTAACCCTAGCCCGAACCCTAACCCTAAACCTTCCCCGAAGCCTGACCCTCACCCGTCCCCTAATCCTAACACGTACGCTGACACTAACCCGCGCCCTCACACCTCCGCTCCCCCTAAAGCGTTGTCGTACCCTCACCTGGACCCTAAACCGTCCCCGTCCCCTAACCCTAACCCTAGCCCGAACCCTAACCCTAACCCTTCCCCGAAGCCTGACCCTCACCCGTCCCCTAATCCTAACCCGTACGCTGACACTAACCCGCGCCCTCACACGTCCGCTCCCCCTAAAGCGTTGTCGTACCCTCACCTGGACCCTAAACCGTCCCCGTTCCCTAACCCTAACCGTACCCCGAACCCTGACCCTAACCCTTCCCCGAAGCCTGACCCTCACCCGTCCCCTAATCCTAAACCGTACGCTCACACTAACCCGCGCCCTCACACGTATGCTCCCCCTAAAGCGTTGTCGTACCCTCACCTGGACCCTAACCCTTCCCCGTCCCCTAAACCTAACCTTAGCCCGAACCCTAACCCTAAACCTTCCCCGAAGCCTGACCCTCACCCGTCCCATAATCCTAACCCGTACCCTGACACTAACCCGCGCCCTCACACGTACGCTCCCACTAAAGCGTTGTCATACCCTCCCCTGGACCCTAAACCGTCCCCGTCCCCTAACCCTAACCCTAGCCCGAACCCTAACCCTAACCCTTCCCCGAAGCCTGACCCTCACCCGTCCCCTAATCCTAACCAGTACGCTGACACTAACCCGCGCCCTCACACGTCCGCTCCCCCTAAATCGTTGTCGTACCCTCACCTGGACCCTAAACCGTCCCCGTCCCCTAACCCTAACCCTAGCCCGAACCCTAACCCTAACCCTTCCCCGAAGCCTGACCCTCACCCGTCCCCTAATCCTAACCCGTACGCTGACACTAACCCGCGCCCTCACACGTACGCTCCCCCTAAAGCGTTGTCGTACCCTCACCTGGACCCTAAACCGTCCCCGTCCCCTAACCCTAACCCTAGCCCGAACCCTAACACTAACCCTTCCCCGAAGCCTGACCCTCACCCGTCCCCTAATCCTAACCCGTACGCTGACACTAACCCGCGCCCTCACACGTCCGCTCCCCCTAAAGCGTTGTCGTACCCTCACCTGGACCCTAACCCGTCCCCGTCCCCTAACCCTAACCCTAGCCCGAACCCTAACCCTAACCCTTCCCCGAAGCCTGACCCTCACCCGTCCCCTAATCCTAACCCGTACGCTGACACTAACCCACGCCCTCACACATATGCTCCCCCTAAAGCGTTGTCGTAACCTCACCTGGACCCTAACCCGTCCCCGTCCCCTAACCCTAACCCTAGCCCGAACCCTAACCCTAACCCTTCCCCGAAGCCTGACCCTCACCCGTCCCCTAATCCTAACCCGTACGCTGACACTAACCCGCGCCCTCACACGTACGCTCCCCCTAAAGCGTTGTCGAACCCTCAGCTAGACCCTAACCCTTCCCCGTCCCCTAACCCTAACCCTAGCCCGAACGCTAACCCTAACCCTTCCCCGAAGCCTGACCCTCACCCGTCCCCTAATCCTAACCCGTACCCTGACACTAACCCGCGCCCTCACACGTACGCTCCCCCTAAAGCGTTGTCGTACCCTCACCTGGACCCTAAACCGTCCCCGTCCCCTAACCCTAACCCTAGCTCGAACCCTAACCCTAACCCTTCCCCGAAGCCTGACCCTCACCCGTCCCCTAATCCTAACCCGTACGCTGACACTAACCCGCGCCCTCACACGTCCGCTCCCCCTAAAGCGTTGTCGTACCCTCACCTGGACCCTAACCCGTCCCCGTCCCCTAACCCTAACCCTAGCCCAAACCCTAACCCTAACCCTTCCCCGAAGCCTGACCATCACCCGTCCCCTAATCCTAACCCGTACGCTGACACTAAGCCGCGCCCTCACACGTCCGCTCCCCCTAAAGCGTTGTCGTACCCTCACCTGGACCCTAAACCGTCCCCGTCCCCTAACCCTAACCCTAGCCCAAACCCTAACCCTAACCCTTCCCCGAAGCCTGACCCTCACCCGTCCCCTAATCCTAACCCGTACGCTGACACTAACCCGCGCCCTCACACGTCCGCTCCCCCTAAAGCGTTGTCGTACCCTCACCTGGACCCTAAACCGTCCCCGTCCCCTAACCCTAACCCTAGCCCGAATCCTAACCCTAACCCTTCCCCGAAGCCTGACCCTCACCCGTCCCCTAATCCTAACCCGTACGCTGACACTAACCCGCGCCCTCACACGTCCGCTCCCCCTAAAGCGTTGTCGTACCCTCACCTGGACCTAAACCGTCCCCGTCCCCTAACCCTAACCCTAGCCCGAACCCTAACCCTAACCCTTCCCCGAAGCCTGACCCTCACCCGACCCTAATCCTAACCCGTACGCTGACACTATCCCGCGCCCTCACACGTACGCTCCCCCTAAAGCATTGTCGTACCCTCACCTGGACCCTAAACCGTCCCCGTCCCGTAACCCTAACCCTAGCCCGAACCCTAACCCTAACCCTTCCCCGAAGCCTGACCCTCACCCTTCCCCTATCCTAACCCGTACGCTGACACTAACCCACGCCCTCACACGTACGCTCCCTCTAAATCGTTGTCGTACCCTCACCTGGACCCTAAACCGTCCCCGTCCCCTAACCCTAACCCTAGCCCGAACCCTAACCCTAAACCTTCCCCGAAGCCTGACCCTCACCCGTCAACCTAATCCTAACTCGTACGCTGACACTAACCCGCGCCCTCACACCTCCGCTCCCCCTAAAGCGTTGTCGTACCCTCACCTGGACCCTAAACCGTCCCCGTCCCCTAACCCTAACCCTAGCCCGAACCCTAACCCTAACCCTTCCCCGAAGCCTGACCCTCACCCGTCCCCTAATCCTAACCCGTACGCTGACACTAACCCGCGCCCTCACACGTCCGCTCCCCCTAAAGCGTTGTCGTACCCTCACCTGGACCAAAAACCGTCCCCGTTCCCTAACCCTAACCGTACCCCGAACCCTGACCCTAACCCTTCCCCGAAGCCTGACCCTCACCCGTCCCCTAATCCTAACCCGTACGCTGACACTAACCCGCGCCCTCACACGTATGCTCCCCCTAAAGCGTTGTCGTACCCTCACCTGGACCCTAACCCTTCCCCGTCCCCTAAACCTAACCCTAGCCCGAACCCTAACCCTAAACCTTCCCCGAAGCCTGACCCTCACCCGTCCCCTAATCCTAACCCGTACCCTGACACTAACCCGCGCCCTCACACGTACGCTCCCACTAAAGCGTTGTCATACCCTCACCTGGACCCTAAACCGTCCCCGTCCCCTAACCCTAACCCTAGCCCGAACCCTAACCCTAACCCTTCCCCGAAGCCTGACCCTCACCCGTCCCCTAATCCTAACCAGTACGTTGACACTAACCCGCGCCCTCACACGTCCGCTCCCCCTAAAGCGTTGTCGTACCTTCACCTGGACCCTAAACCGTCCCCGTCCCCTAACCCTAACCCTAGCCCGAACCCTAACCCTAACCCTTCCCCGAAGCCTGACGCTCACCCGTCCCATAATCTTAACCCGTACGCTGACACTAACCCGCGCCCTCACACCTCCGCTCCCCCTAAAGCGTTGTCGTACCCTCACCTGGACCCTAACCCGTCCCCGTCCCCTAACCCTAACCCTAGCCCGAACCCTAACCCTTCCCCGAAGCCTGACCCTCACCCGTCCCCTAATCCTAAGCCGTACGCTGACACTAACCCGCGCCCTCACACGTACGCTCCCCCTAAAGCGTTGTCGTACCCTCACCTGGACCCTAACCCGTCCCCGTCCCCTAACCCTAACCCTAGCCCGAACCCTAACTCTAACCCTTCCCCGAAGCCTGACCCTCACCCGTCCCCTAATCCTAACCCGTACGCTGACACTAACCCGCGCCCTCACACGTCCGCTCCCCCTAAAGCGTTGTCGTACCCTCACCTGGACCCTAAACCGTCCCCGTCCCCTAACCCTAACCCTAGCCCGAACCCTAACACTAACCCTTCCCCGAAGCCTGACCCTCACCCGTCCCCTAATCCTAACCCGTACGCTGACACTAACCCGCGCCCTCACACGTACGCTCCCCCTAAAGCGTTGTCGTACCCTCAGCTGGACCCTAACCCTTCCCCGTCCCCTAACCCTAACCCTAGCCCGAACCCTAACCCTAACCCTTCCCCGAAGCCTGACACTCACCCGTCCCCTAATCCTAACCCGTACCCTGACACTAACCCGCGCCCTCACACGTACGCTCCCCCTAAAGCGTTGTCGTACCCTCACCTGGACCCTAACCCGTCCCCGTCCCCTAACCCTAACCCTAGCTCGAACCCTAACCCTAACCCTTCCCCGAAGCCTGACCCTCATCCGTCCCCTAATCCTAACCCGTACGCTGACACTAACCCGCGCCCTCACACGTCCGCTCCCCCTAAAGCGTTGTCGTACCCTCACCTGGACCCTAACCCGTCCCCGTCCCCTAACCCTAACCCTAGCCCAAACCCTAACCCTAACCCTTCCCCGAAGCCTGACCCTCACCCGTCCCCTAATCCTAACCCGTACGCTGACACTAAGCCGCGCCCTCACACGTCCGCTCCCCCTAAAGCGTTGTCGTACCCTCACCTGGACCCTAAACCGTCCCCGTCCCCTAACCCTAACCCTAGCCCGAATCCTAACCCTAACCCTTCCCCGAAGCCTGACCCTCACCCGTCCCCTAATCCTAACCCGTACGCTGACACTAACCCGCGCCCTCACACGTCCGCTCCCCCTAAAGCGTTGTCGTACCCTCACCTGGACCTAAACCGTCCCCGTCCCCTAACCCTAACCCTAGCCCGAACCCTAACCCTAACCCTTCCCCGAAGCCTGACCCTCACCCGTCCCCTAATCCTAACCCGTACGCTGACACTATCCCGCGCCCTCACACGTACGCTCCCCCTAAAGCATTGTCGTACCCTCACCTGGACCCTAAACCGTCCCCGTCCCCTAACCCTAACCCTAGCCCTAACCCTAACCCTAACCCTTCCCCGAAGCCTGACCCTCACCCTTCCCCTATCCTAACCCGTACGCTGACACTAACCCACGCCCTCACACGTACGCTCCCTCTAAAGCGTTGTCGTACCCTCACCTGGACCCTAAACCGTCCCCGTCCCCTAACCCTAACCCAGGCCCGAACCCTAACCCTAAACCTTCCCCGAAGCCTGACCCTCACCCGTCCCCTAATCCTAACCCGTACGCTGACACTAACCCGCGCCCTCACACCTCCGCTCCCCCTAAAGCGTTGTCGTACCCTCACCTGGACCCTAAACCGTCCCCGTCCCCTAACCCTAACCCTAGCCCGAACCCTAACCCTAAACCTTCCCCGAAGCCTGACCCTCACCCGTCCCCTAATCCTAACCCGTACGCTGACACTAACCCGCGCCCTCACACGTCCGCTCCCCCTAAAGCGTTGTCGTACCCTCACCTGGACCCTAAACCGTCCCCGTTCCCTAACCCTAACCGTACCCCGAACCCTGACCCTAACCCTTCCCCGAAGCCTGACCCTCACCCGTCCCCTAATCCTAAACCGTACGCTCACACTAACCCGCGCCCTCACACGTATGCTCCCCCTAAAGCGTTGTCGTACCCTCACCTGGACCCTAACCCTTCCCCGTCCCCTAAACCTAACCCTAGCCCGAA
The DNA here is from genome assembly GCF_039906515.1 of Pseudorca crassidens. Taxonomy (NCBI): domain Eukaryota; kingdom Metazoa; phylum Chordata; class Mammalia; order Artiodactyla; family Delphinidae; genus Pseudorca; species Pseudorca crassidens. Next base: position 3,608,431 of record NW_027136302.1, on the reverse strand, counting down.
CCCTAACCCTAAACCTTCCCCGAAGCCTGACCCTCACCCGTCCCCTAATCCTAACCCGTACCCTGACACTAACCCGCGTCCTCACACGTACGCTCCCACTAAAGCGTTGTCATACCCTCACCTGGACCCTAAACCGTCCCCGTCCCCTAACCCTAACCCTAGCCCGAACCCTAACCCTAACCCTTCCCCGAAGCCTGACCCTCACCCGTCCCCTAATCCTAACCAGTACGCTGACACTAACCCGCGCCCTCACACGTCCGCTCCCCCTAAATCGTTGTCGTACCCTCACCTGGACCCTAAACCGTCCCCGTCCCCTAACCCTAACCCTAGCCCGAACCCTAACCCTAACCCTTCCCCGAAGCCTGACGCTCACCCGTCCCATAATCTTAACCCGTACGCTGACACTAACCCGCGCCCTCACACCTCCGCTCCCCCTAAAGCGTTGTCGTACCCTCACCTGGACCCTAACACGTCCCCGTCCCCTAACCCAAACCCTAGCCCGAACCCTAACCCTAACCCTTCCCCGAAGCCTGACCCTCACCCGTCCCCTAATCCTAACCCGTACGCTGACACTAACCCGCGCCCTCACACGTACGCTCCCCCTAAAGCGTTGTCGTACCCTCACCAGGACCCTAACCCGTCCCCGTCCCCTAACCCTAACCCTAGCCCGAACCCTAACTCTAACCCTTCCCCGAAGCCTGACCCTCACCCGTCCCCTAATCCTAACCCGTACGCTGACACTAACCCGCGCCCTCACACGTCCGCTCCCCCTAAAGCGTTGTCGTACCCTCACCTGGACCCTAAACCGTCCCCGTCCCCTAACCCTAACCCTAGCCCGAACCCTAACACTAACCCTTCCCCGAAGCCTGACCCTCACCCGTCCCCTAATCCTAACCCGTACGCTGACACTAACCCGCGCCCTCACACGTACACTCCCCCTAAAGCGTTGTCGTACCCTCAGCTGGACCCTAACCCTTCCCCGTCCCCTAACCCTAACCCTAGCCCGAACCCTAACCCTAACCCTTCCCCGAAGCCTGACCCTCACCCGTCCCCTAATCCTAACCCGTACCCTGACACTAACCCGCGCCCTCACACGTACGCTCCCCCTAAAGCGTTGTCGTACCCTCACCTGGACCCTAACCCGTCCCCGTCCCCTAACCCTAACCCTAGCTCGAACCCTAACCCTAACCCTTCCCCGAAGCCTGACCCTCACCCGTCCCCTAATCCTAACCCGTACGCTGACACTAACCCGCGCCCTCACACGTCCGCTCCCCCTAAAGCGTTGTCGTACCCTCACCTGGACCCTAACCCGTCCCCGTCCCCTAACCCTAACCCTAGCCCAAACCCTAACCCTAACCCTTCCCCGAAGCCTGACCCTCACCCGTCCCCTAATCCTAACCCGTACGCTGACACTAAGCCGCGCCCTCACACGTCCGCTCCCCCTAAAGCGTTGTCGTACCCTCACCTGGACCCTAAACCGTCCCCGTCCCCTAACCCTAACCCTAGCCCAAACCCTAACCCTAACCCTTCCCCGAAGCCTGACCCTCACCCGTCCCCTAATCCTAACCTGTACGCTGACACTAACCCGCGCCCTCACACGTCCGCTCCCCCTAAAGCGTTGTCGTACCCTCACCTGGACCCTAAACCGTCCCCGTCCCCTAACCCTAACCCTAGCCCGAATCCTAACCCTAACCCTTCCCCGAAGCCTGACCCTCACCCGTCCCCTAATCCTAACCCGTACGCTGACACTAACCCGCGCCCTCACACGTCCGCTCCCCCTAAAGCGTTGTCGTACCCTCACCTGGACCTAAACCGTCCCCGTCCCCTAACCCTAACCCTAGCCCGAACCCTAACCCTAACCCTTCCCCGAAGCCTGACCCTCACCCGTCCCCTAATCCTAACCCGTACGCTGACACTATCCCGCGCCCTCACACATACGCTCCCCCTAAAGCATTGTCGTACCCTCACCTGGACCCTAAACCGTCCCCGTCCCCTAACCCTAACCCTAGCCCGAACCCTAACCCTAACCCTTCCCCGAAGCCTGACCCTCACCCTTCCCCTATCCTAACCCGTACGCTGACACTAACCCACGCCCTCACACGTACGCTCCCTCTAAAGCGTTGTCGTACCCTCACCTGGACCCTAAACCGTCCCCGTCCCCTAACCCTAACCCTAGCCCGAACCCTAACCCTAAACCTTCCCCGAAGCCTGACCCTCACCCGTCCCCTAATCCTAACCCGTACGCTGACACTAACCCGCGCCCTCACACCTCCGCTCCCCCTAAAGCGTTGTCGTACCCTCACCTGGACCCTAAACCGTCCCCGACCCCTAACCCTAACCCTAGCCCGAACCCTAACCCTAACCCTTCCCCGAAGCCTGACCCTCACCCGTCCCCTAATCCTAACCCGTACGCTGACACTAACCCGCGCCCTCACACGTCCGCTCCCCCTAAAGCGTTGTCGTACCCTCACCTGGACCCTAAACCGTCCCCGTTCCCTAACCCTAACCGTACCCCGAACCCTGACCCTAACCCTTCCCCGAAGCCTGACCCTCACCCGTCCCCTAATCCTAAACCGTACGCTCACACTAACCCGCGCCCTCACACGTATGCTCCCCCTAAAGCGTTGTCGTACCCTCACCTGGACCCTAACCCGTCTCCGTCCCCTAACCCTAACCCTAGCCCGAACCCTAACCCTAACCCTTCCCCGAAGCCTGACCCTCACCCGTCCCCTAATCCTAACCCGTACGCTGACACTAACCCGCGCCCTCACACGTACGCTCCCCCTAAAGCGTTGTCGTACCCTCACCTGGACCCTAACCCGTCCCCGTCCCCTAACCCTAACCCTAGCCCGAACCCTAACCCTAACCCTTCCCCGAAGCCTGACCCTCACCCGTCCCCTAATCCTAACCCGTACGTTGACACTAACCCGCGCCCTCACACGTACGCTCCCCCTAAAGCGTTGTCGTACCCTCAGCTGGACCCTAACCCTTCCCCGTCCCCTAACCCTAACCCTAGCCCGAACCCTAACCCTAACCCTTCCCCGAAGCCTGACCCTCACCCGTCCCCTAATCCTAACCCGTAAACTGACACTAACCCGCGCCCTCACACGTACGCTCCCCCTAAAGCGTTGTCGTACCCTCACCTGGACCCTAAACCGTCCCCGTCCCCTAACCCTATCCCTAGCTCGAACCCTAACCCTAACCCTTTCCCGAAGCCTGACCCTCACCCGTCCCCTAATCCTAACCCGTACGCTGACACTAACCCGCGCCCTCACACGTCCGCTCCCCCTAAAGCGTTGTCGTACCCTCACCTGGACCCTAACCCGTCCCCGTCCCCTAACCCTAACCCTAGCCCGAACCCTAACCCTAACCCTTCCCCGAAGCCTGACCCTCACCCGTCCCCTAATCCTAACCCATACGCTGACACTAAGCCGCGCCCTCACACGTCCGCTCCCCCTAAAGCGTTGTCGTACCCTCACCTGGACCCTAAACCGTCCCCGTCCCCTAACCCTAACCCTAGCCCGAACCCTAACCCTAACCCTTCCCCGAAGCCTGACCCTCACCCGTCCCCTAATCCTAACCCATACGCTGACACTAACCCGCGCCCTCACACGTCCGCTCCCCCTAAAGCTTTGTCTTACCCTCACCTGGACCCTAAACCGTCCCCGTCCCCTAACCCTAACCCTAGCCCGAACCCTAACCCTAACCCTTCCCCGAAGCCTGACCCTCACCCGTCCCCTAATCCTAACCCGTACGCTGACACTAACCCGCGCCCTCACACGTCCGCTCCCCCTAAAGCGTTGTCGTACCCTCACCTGGACCTAAACCGTCCCCGTCCCCTAACCCTAACCCTAGCCCGAACCCTAACCCTAACACTTCCCCGAAGCCTGACCCTCACCCGTCCCCTAATCCTAACCCGTACGCTGACACTATCCCGCGCCCTCACACGTACGCTCCCCCTAAAGCATTGTCGTACCCTCACCTGGACCCTAAACCGTCCCCTAACCCTAACCCTAACCCTAGCCCGAACCCTAACCCTAACCCTTCTCCGAAGCCTGACCCTCACCCTTCCCCTATCCTAACCCGTACGCTGACACTAACCCACGCCCTCACACGTACGCTCCCTCTAAAGCGTTGTCGTACCCTCACCTGGACCCTAAACCGTCCCCGTCCCCTAACCCTAACCCTAGCCCGTACCCTAACCCTAAACCTTCCCCGAAGCCTGACCCTCACCCGTCCCCTAATCCTAACCCGTACGCTGACACTAACCCGCGCCCTCACACCTCCGCTCCCCCTAAAGCGTTGTCGTACCCTCACCTGGACCCTAAACCGTCCCCGTCCCCTAACCCTAACCCTAGCCCGAACCCTAACCCTAACCCTTCCCCGAAGCCTGACCCTCACCCGTCCCCTAATCCTAACCCGTACGCTGACACTAACCCGCGCCCTCACACGTCCGCTCCCCCTAAAGCGTTGTCGTACCCTCACCTGGACCCTAAACCGTCCCCGTCCCCTAACCCTAACCCTAGCCCGAACCCTGACCCTAACCCTTCCCCGAAGCCTGACCCTCACCCGTCCCCTAATCCTAACCCGTACGCTGACACTAACCCGCGCCCTCACACGAATGCTCCCCCTAAAGCGTTGTCGTACCCTCACCTGGACCCTAACCCTTCCCCGTCCCCTAAACCTAACCCTAGCCCGAACCCTAACCCTAACCCTTCCCCGAAGCCTGACCCTCACCCGTCCCCTAATCCTAACCCGTACGCTGACACTAACCCGCGCCCTCACACGTACGCTCCCCCTAAAGCGTTGTCGTACCCTCACCTGGACCCTAAACCGTCCCCGTCCCCTAACCGTAACCCTAGCCCGAACCCTAACCCTAACCCTTCCCCGAAGCCTGACGCTCACCCGTCCCCTAATCTTAACCCGTACGCTGACACTAACCCGCGCCCTCACACGTACGCTCCCCCTAAAGCGTTGTCGTACCCTCACCTGGACCCTAAACCGTCCCCGTCCCCTAACCCTAACCCTAGCTCGAACCCTAACCCTAACCCTTCCCCGAAGCCTGACCCTCACCCGTCCCCTAATCCTAACCCCTACGCTGACACTAACCTGCGCCCTCACACGTCCGCTCCCCCTAAAGCGTTGTCGTACCCTCACCTGGACCCTAAACCGTCCCCGTCCCCTAACCCTAACCCTAGCCCGAACCCTAACCCTAACCCTTCCCCGAAGCCTGACCCTCACCCGTCCCCTAATCCTAACCCGTACGCTGACACTAACCCGCGCCCTCACACGTCCGCTCCCCCTAAAGCGTTGTCGTACCCTCACCTGGACCCTAAACCGTCCCCGTCCCCTAACCCTAACCCTAGCCCGAACCCTAACCCTAACCCTTCCCCGAAGCCTGACCCTCACCCGTCCCCTAATCCTAACCCGTACGCTGACACTAAGCCGCGCCCTCACACGTCCGCTCCCCCTAAAGCGTTGTCGTACCCTCACCTGGACCCTAAACCGTCCCCGTCCCCTAACCCTAACCCTAGCCCAAACCCTAACCCTAACCCTTCCCCGAAGCCTGACCCTCACCCGTCCCCTAATCCTAACCCGTAGGCTGACACTAACCCGCGCCCTCACACGTCCGCTCCCCCTAAAGCGTTGTCGTACCCTCACCTGGACCCTAAACCGTCCCCGTCCCCTAACCCTAACCCTAGCCCGAACCCTAACCCTAACCCTTCCCCGAAGCCTGACCCTCACCCGTCCCCTAATCCTAACCCGTACGCTGACACTAACCTGCGCCCTCACACGTACGCTCCCCCTAAGCGTTGTCGTACCCTCACCTGGACCCTAAACCGTCCCCGTCCCCTAACCCTAACCCTAGCCCGAACCCTAACCCTAACCCTTCCCCGAAGCCTGACCCTCACCCGTCCCCTAATCCTAACCCGTACGCTGACACTAACCCGCGCCCTCACTCGTACACTCCCCCTAAAGTGTTGTCGTACCCTCACCTGGACCCTAAACCGTCCCCGTCCCCTAACCCTAACCCTAGCCCGAACCCTAACCCTAACCCTTCCCCGAAGCCTGACCCTCACCCATGCCCTAATCCTAACCCGTACGCTGACACTAACCCGCGCCCTCACACGTACGCTCCCCCTAAAGCGTTGTCGTACCCTCACCTGGACCCTAAACCGTCCCCGTCCCCTAACCCTAACCCTAGCCCGAACCCTAACCCTAACCCTTCCCCGAAGCCTGACCCTCACCCGTCCCAAAATCCTAACCCGTACGCTGACACAAACCCGCGCCCTCACACGTACGCTCCCCCTAAAGCGTTGTCGTACCCTCACCTGGACCCTAAACCGTCCCCGTCCCCTAACCCTAACCCTAACCCGAACCCTAACCCTAACACTTCCCCGAAGCCTGACCCTCACCCGTCCCCTAATCCTAACCCGTACGCTGACACTAACCTGCGCCCTCACACGTACTCTCCCCCTAAGCGTTGTCGTACCCTCACCTGGACCCTAAACCGTCCCCGTCCCCTAACCCTAACCCTAGCCCGAACCCTAACCCTAACCCTTCCCCGAAGCCTGACCCTCACCCGTCCCCTAATCCTAACCCGTACGCTGACACTAACCCGCGCCCTCACACGTACGCTCCCCCTAAAGCGTTGTCGTACCCTCACCTGGACCCTAAACCGTCCCCGTTCCCTAACCCTAACCCTAGCCCGAACCCTAACCCTAACCCTTCCCCGAAGCCTGACCCTCACCCGTCCCCTAATCCTAACCCGTACGCTGACACTAACCCGCGCCCTCACACCTACGCTCCCCCTAAAGCGTTGTCGTACCCTCACCTGGACCCTAACCCGTCCCCGTCCCCTAACCCTAACCCTAGCCAGAAGCCTAACCCTAACACTTCCCCGAAGCCTGACCCTCAGCCGTTCCCTAATCCTAACCCGTTAGCTGACACTAACCTGCGCCCTCACACGTACGCTCCCACTAAAGCGTTGTCGTACCCTCACCTGGACCCTAACCCGTCCCCGTCCCCTAACCCTAACCCTAGCCCGAACCCTAACCCTAACCCTTCCCCGAAGCCTGACCCTCACCCGTCCCCTAATCCTAACCCGTACCCTGACACTAACCCGCGCCCTCACACGTACGCTCCCCCTAAAGCGTTGTCGTACCCTCACCTGGACCCTAAACTGTCCCCGTCCCCTAACCCTAACCCTAGCTCGAACCCTAACCCTAACCCTTCCCCGAAGCCTGACCCTCACCCGTCCCCTAATCCTAACCCGTACGCTGACACTAACCCGCGCCCTCACACGTCCGCTCCCTCTAAAGCGTTGTCGTACCCTCACCTGGACCCTAACCCGTCCCCGTCCCCTAACCCTAACCCTAGCCCAAACCCTAACCCTAACCCTTCCCCGAAGCCTGACCCTCACCCGTCCCCTAATCCTAACCCGTACGCTGACACTAAGCCGCGCCCTCACACGTCCGCTCCCCCTAAAGCGTTGTCGTACCCTCACCTGGACCCTAAACCGTCCCCGTCCCCTAACCCTAACCCTAGCCCAAACCCTAACCCTAACCCTTCCCCGAAGCCTGACCCTCACCCGTCCCCTAATCCTAACCCGTACGCTGACACTAACCCGCGCCCTCACACGTCCTCTCCCCCTAAAGCGTTGTCGTACCCTCACCTGGACCCTAAACCGTCCCCGTCCCCTAATCCTAACCCTAGCCCGAATCCTAACCCTAACCCTTCCCCGAAGCCTGACCCTCACCCGTCCCCTAATCCTAACCCGTACGCTGACACTAACCCGCGCCCTCACACGTCCGCTCCCCCTAAAGCGTTGTCGTACCCTCACCTGGACCTAAACCGTCCCCGTCCCCTAACCCTAACCCTAGCCCGAACCCTAACCCTAACCCTTCCCCGAAGCCTGACCCTCACCCGACCCTAATCCTAACCCGTACGCTGACACTATACCGCGCCCTCACACGTACGCTCCCCCTAAAGCATTGTCGTACCCTCACCTGGACCCTAAACCGTCCCCGTCCCGTAACCCTAACCCTAGCCCGAACCCAAACCCTAACCCTTCCCCGAAGCCTGACCCTCACCCTTCCCCTATCCTAACCCGTACGCTGACACTAACCCACGCCCTCACACGTACGCTCCCTCTAAAGCGTTGTCGTACCCTCACCTGGACCCTAAACCGTCCCCGTCCCCTAACCCTAACCCTAGCCCGAACCCTAACCCTAAACCTTCCCCGAAGCCTGACCCTCACCCGTCCCCTAATCCTAACCCGTACGCTGACACTAACACGCGCCCTCACACCTCCGCTCCCCCTAAAGCGTTGTCGTACCCTCACCTGGACCCTAAACCGTCCCCGTCCCCTAACCCTAACCCTAGCCCGAACCCTAACCCTAACCCTTCCCCGAAGCCTGACCCTCACCCGTCCCCTAATCCTAACCCGTACGCTGACACTAAGCCGCGCCCTCACACGTCCGCTCCCCCTAAAGCGTTGTCGTACCCTCACCTGGACCCTAAACCGTCCCCGTCCCCTAACCCTAACCCTAGCCCAAACCCTAACCCTAACCCTTCCCCGAAGCCTGACCCTCACCCGTCCCCTAATCCTAACCCGTACGCTGACACTAACCCGCGCCCTCACACGTCCTCTCCCCCTAAAGCGTTGTCGTACCCTCACCTGGACCCTAAACCGTCCCCGTCCCCTAATCCTAACCCTAGCCCGAACCCTAACCCTAACTCTTCCCCGAAGCCTGACCCTCACCCGTCCCCTAATCCTAACCCGTACGCTGACACTAACCCGCGCCCTCACACGTCCGCTCCCCCTAAAGCGTTGTCGTACCCTCACCTGTACCTAAACCGTCCCCGTCCCCTAACCCTAACCCTAACCCGAACCCTAACCCTAACCCTTCCCCGAAGCCTGACCCTCACCCGACCCTAATCCTAACCCATACGCTGACACTATCCCGCGCCCTCACACGTACGCTCCCCCTAAAGCATTGTCGTACCCTCACCTGGACCCTAAACCGTCCCCGTCCCGTAACCCTAACCCTAGCCCGAACCCAAACCCTAACCCTTCCCCGAAGCCTGACCCTCACCCTTCCCCTATCCTAACCCGTACGCTGACACTAACCCACGCCCTCACACGTACGCTCCCTCTCAAGCGTTGTCGTACCCTCACCTGGACCCTAAACCGTCCCCGTCCCCTAACCCTAACCCTAGCCCGAACCCTAACCCTAACCCTTCCCCGAAGCCTGACGCTCACCCGTCCCCTAATCTTAACCCGTACGCTGACACTAACCCGCGCCCTCACACGTACGCTCCCCCTAAAGCGTTGTCGTACCCTCACCTGGACCCTAACCCGTCCCCGTCCCCTAACCCTAACCCTAGCCCGAACCCTAACCCTAACCCTTCCCCGAAGCCTGACCCTCACCCGTCCCCTAATCCTAACCCGTACGCTGACACTAACCCGCGCCCTCACACGTACGCTCCCCCTAAAGCATTGTCGTACCCTCACCTGGACCCTAACCCGTCCCCGTCCCCTAACCCTAACCCTAGCCCGAACCCTGACCCTAACCCTTTCCCGAAGCCTGACCCTCACCCGTCCCCTAATCCTAACCCGTACGCTGACACTAACCCGCGCCCTCACACGTCCGCTCACCCTAAAGTGTTGTCGTACCCTCACCTGGACCCTAACCCGTCCCTGTCCCCTAACCCTAACCCTAGCCCGAACCCTAACCCTAAACCTTCTCCGAAGCCTGACCCTCACCCGTCCCCTAATCCTAACCCGTATGCTGACACTAACCCGCGCCCTCACACCTCCGCTCCCCCTAAAGCGTTGTCGTACCCTCACCTGGAACCTAACCCTTCCCCGTCCCCTAACCCTAACCCTAGCCCGAACCCTAACCCTAACCCTTCCCCGAAGCCTGACCCTCACCCGTCCCCTAATCCTAACCCGTACCCTGACACTAACCCGCACCCTCACACGTACGCTCCCCCTAAAGCGTTGTCGTACCCTCACCTGGACCCTAAACCGTCCCCGTCCCCTAACCCTAACCCTAGCTCGAACCCTAACCCTAACCCTTCCCCGAAGCCTGACCCTCACCCGTCCCCTAATCCTAACCCCTACGCTGACACTAACCCGCGCCCTCACACGTCCGCTCCCCCTAAAGCGTTGTCGTACCCTCACCTGGACCCTAAACCGTCCCCGTCCCCTAACCCTAACCCTAGCCCGAACCCTAACCCTAACCCTTCCCCGAAGCCTGACCCTCACCCGTCCCCTAATCCTAACCCGTACGCTGACACTAACCCGCGCCCTCACACGTCCGCTCCCCCTAAAGCGTTGTCGTACCCTCACCTGGACCCTAAACCGTCCCCGTCCCCTAACCCTAAACCTAGCCCAAACCCTAACCCTAACCCTTCCCCGAAGCCTGACCCTCACCCGTCCCCTAATCCTAACCCGTACGCTGACACTAAGCCGCGCCCTCACACGTCCGCTCCCCCTAAAGCGTTGTCGTACCCTCACCTGGACCCTAAACCGTCCCCGTCCCCTAACCCTAACCCTAGCCCAAACCCTAACCCTAACCCTTCCCCGAAGCCTGACCCTCACCCGTCCCCTAATCCTAACCCGTACGCTGACACTAACCCGCGCCCTCACACGTCCGCTCCCCCTAAAGCGTTGTCGTACCCTCACCTGGACCCTAAACCGTCCCCGTCCCCTAACCCTAACCCTAGCCCGAACCCTAACCCTAACCCTTCCCCGAAGCCTGACCCTCACCCGTCCCCTAATCCTAACCCGTACGCTGACACTAACCTGCGCCCTCACACGTACGCTCCCCCTAAAGCGTTGTCGTACCCTCACCTGGACCCTAAACCGTCCCCGTCCCCTAACCCTAACCCTAACCCGAACCCTAACCCTAACACTTCCCCGAAGCCTGACCCTCACCCGTCCCCTAATCCTAACCCGTACGCTGACACTAACCTGCGCCCTCACACGTACTCTCCCCCTAAGCGTTGTCGTACCCTCACCTGGACCCTAAACCGTCCCCGTCCCCTAACCCTAACCCTAGCACGAACCCTAACCCTAACCCTTCCCCGAAGCCTGACCCTCACCCATCCCCTAATCCTAACCCGTACGCTGACACTAACCCGCGCCCTCACACGTACGCTCCCCCTAAAGCGTTGTCGTACCCTCACCTGGACCCTAAACCGTCCCCGTCCCCTAACCCTAACCCTAGCCCGAACCCTAACCCTAACCCTTCCCCGAAGCCTGACCCTCACCCGTCCCAAAATCCTAACCCGTACGCTGACACAAACCCGCGCCCTCACACGTACGCTCCCCCTAAAGCGTTGTCGTACCCTCACCTGGACCCTAAACCGTCCCCGTCCCCTAACCCTAACCCTAACCCGAACCCTAACCCTAACACTTCCCCGAAGCCTGACCCTCACCCGTCCCCTAATCCTAACCCGTACGCTGACACTAACCTGCGCCCTCACACGTACTCTCCCCCTAAGCGTTGTCGTACCCTCACCTGGACCCTAAACCGTCCCCGTCCCCTAACCCTAACCCTAGCACGAACCCTAACCCTAACCCTTCCCCGAAGCCTGACCCTCACCCGTCCCCTAATCCTAACCCGTACGCTGACACTAACCCGCGCCCTCACACGTACGCTCCCCCTAAAGCGTTGTCGTACCCTCACCTGGACCCTAAACCGTCCCCATTCCCTAACCCTAACCCTAGCCCGAACCCTAACCCTAAACCTTCCCCGAAGCCTGACCCTCACCCGTCCCCTAATCCTAACCCGTACGCTGACACTAACCCGCGCCCTCACACCTACGCTCCCCCTAAAGCGTTGTCGTACCCTCACCTGGACCCTAACCCGTCCCCGTCCCCTAACCCTAACCCTAGCCAGAAGCCTAACCCTAACACTTCCCCGAAGCCTGACCCTCAGCCGTCCCCTAATCCTAACCCGTTAGCTGACACTAACCTGCGCCCTCACACGTCCGCTCCCCCTAAAGCGTTGTTGTACCCTCACCTGGACCCTAACCCGTCCCCGTCCCCTAACCCTAACCCTAGCCCGAACCCTAACCCTAACCCTTCCCCGAAGCCTGACCCTCACCCGTCCCCTAATCCTAACCCGTACCCTGACACTAACCCGCGCCCTCACACGTACGCTCCCCCTAAAGCGTTGTCGTACCCTCACCTGGACCCTAAACCGTCCCCGTCCCCTAACCCTAACCCTAGCTCGAACCCTAACCCTAACCCTTCCCCGAAGCCTGACCCTCACCCGTCCCCTAATCCTAACCCGTACGCTGACACTAACCCGCGCCCTCACACGTCCGCTCCCCCTAAAGCGTTGTCGTACCCTCACCTGGACCCTAACCCGTCCCCGTCCCCTAACCCTAACCCTAGCCCAAACCCTAACCCTAACCCTTCCCCGAAGCCTGACCCTCACCCGTCCCCTAATCCTAACCCGTACGCTGACACTAAGCCGCGCCCTCACACGTCCGCTCCCCCTAAAGCGTTGTCGTACCCTCACCTGGACCCTAAACCGTCCCCGTCCCCTAACCCTAACCCTAGCCCAAACCCTAACCCTAACCCTTCCCCGAAGCCTGACCCTCACCCGTCCCCTAATCCTAACCCGTACGCTGACACTAACCCGCGCCCTCACACGTCCTCTCCCCCTAAAGCGTTGTCGTACCCTCACCTGGACCCTAAACCGTCCCCGTCCCCTAATCCTAACCCTAGCCCGAATCCTAACCCTAACCCTTCCCCGAAGCCTGACCCTCACCCGTCCCCTAATCCTAACCCGTACGCTGACACTAACCCGCGCCCTCACACGTCCGCTCCCCCTAAAGCGTTGTCGTACCCTCACCTGGACCTAAACCGTCCCCGTCCCCTAACCCTAACCCTTGCCCGAACCCTAACCCTAACCCTTCCCCGAAGCCTGACCCTCACCCGACCCTAATCCTAACCCGTACGCTGACACTATCCCGCGCCCTCACACGTACGCTCCCCCTAAAGCGTTGTCGTACCCTCACCTGGACCCTAAACCGTCCCCGTCCCGTAACCCTAACCCTAGCCCGAACCCAAACCCTAACCCTTCCCCGAAGCCTGACCCTCACCCTTCCCCTATCCTAACCCGTACGCTGACACTAACCCACGCCCTCACACGTACGCTCCCTCTAAAGCGTTGTCGTACCCTCACCTGGACCCTAAACCGTCCCCGTCCCCTAACCCTAACCCTAGCCCGAACCCTAACCCTAAACCTTCCCCGAAGCCTGACCCTCACCCGTCCCCTAATCCTAACCCGTACGCTGACACTAACCCGCGCCCTCACACGTACGCTCCCTCTCAAGCGTTGTCGTACCCTCACCTGTACCCTAAACCGTCCCCGTCCCCTAACCCTAACCCTAGCCCGAACCCTAACCCTAACCCTTCCCCGAAGCCTGACCCTCACCCGTCCCCTAATCCTAACCCGTACGCTGACACTAAGCCGCGCCCTCACACCTCCGCTCCCCCTAAAGCGTTGTCGTACCCTCACCTGGACCCTAAACCGTCCCCGTCCCCTAACCCTAACCCTAGCCCGAACCCTAACCCTAACCCTTCCCCGAAGCCTGACCCTCACCCGTCCCCTAATCCTAACCCGTACGCTGACACTAACCCGCGCCCTCACACGTCCTCTCCCCCTAAAGCGTTGTCGTACCCTCACCTGGACCCTAAACCGTCCCCGTCCCCTAATCCTAACCCTAGCCCGAACCCTAACCCTAACTCTTCCCCGAAGCCTGACCCTCACCCGTCCCCTAATCCTAACCCGTACGCTGACACTAACCCGCGCCCTCACACGTCCGCTCCCCCTAAAGCGTTGTCGTACCCTCACCTGTACCTAAACCGTCCCCGTCCCCTAACCCTAACCCTAACCCGAACCCTAACCCTAACCCTTCCCCGAAGCCTGACCCTCACCCGACCCTAATCCTAACCCATACGCTGACACTATCCCGCGCCCTCACACGTACGCTCCCCCTAAAGCATTGTCGTACCCTCACCTGGACCCTAAACCGTCCCCGTCCCGTAACCCTAACCCTAGCCCGAACCCAAACCCTAAACCTTCCCCGAAGCCTGACCCTCACCCTTCCCCTATCCTAACCCGTACGCTGACACTAACCCACGCCCTCACACGTACGCTCCCTCTCAAGCGTTGTCGTACCCTCACCTGGACCCTAAACCGTCCCCGTCCCCTAACCCTAACCCTAGCCCGAACCCTAACCCTAAACCTTCCCCGAAGCCTGACCCTCACCCGTCCCCTAATCCTAACCCGTACGCTGACACTAACCCGCGCCCTCACACCTCCGCTCCCCCTAAAGCGTTGTCGTACCCTCACCTGGACCCTAAACCGTCCCCGTCCCCTAACCCTAACCCTAGCCCGAACCCTAACCCTAACCCTTCCCCGAAGCCTGACCCTCACCCGTCCCCTAATCCTAACCCGTACGCTGACACTAACCCGCGCCCTCACACGTCCGCTCCCCCTAAAGCGTTGTCGTACCCTCACCTGGACCCTAAACCGTCCCCGTTCCCTAACCCTAACCGTACCCCGAACCCTGACCCTAACCCTTCCCCGAAGCCTGACCCTCACCCGTCCCCTAATCCTAACCCGTATGCTGACACTAACACGCGTCCTCACACGTACACTCCCCCTAAAGCGTTTTCATACCCTCACCTGGACCCTAAACCGTCCCCGTCCCCTAACCCTAACCCTAGCCCGAACCCTAACCCTAACCCTTCCCCAAAGCCTGACCCTCACCCATCCCCTAATCCTAACCCGTACGCTGACACTAACCCGCGCCCTCACACGTACGCTCCCCCGAAAGCGTTGTCGTACCCTCACCTGGACCCTAAACCGTCCCCGTCCCCTAACACTAACCCTAGCCCGAACCCTAACCCTAACCCTTCCCCGAAGCCTGACCCTCACCCGTCCCCTAATCCTAACCCGTACGCTGACACTAACCCGCGCCCTCACACGTACGCTCCCCCTAAAGCGTTGTCGTACCCTCACCTGGACCCTAACCCGTCCCCGTCCCCTAACCCTAACCCTAGCCAGAAGCCTAACCCTAACACTTCCCCGAAGCCTGACCCTCAGCCGTCCCCTAATCCTAACCCGTTAGCTGACACTAACCTGCGCCCTCACACGTACGCTCCCCCTAAAGCGTTGTCGTACCCTCACCTGGACCCTAAACCGTCCCCGTCCCCTAACCCTAACCCTAGCCCGAACCCTAACCCTAACCCTTCCCCGAAGCCTGACCCTCACCCGTCCCCTAATCCTAACCCGTACGCTGACACTAACCTGCGCCCTCACACGTACGCTCCCCCTAAGCGTTGTCGTACCCTCACCTGGACCCTAAACCGTCCCCGTCCCCTAACCCTAACCCTAGCCCGAACCCTAACCCTAACCCTTCCCCGAAGCCTGACCCTCACCCGTCCCCTAATCCTAACCCGTACTCTGACACTAACCCGCGCCCTCACACGTCCGCTCCCCCTAAAGCGTTGTCGTACCCTCACCTGGACCCTAAACCGTCCCCGTCCCCTAACCCTAACCCTAGCCCGAACCCTAACCCTAACCCTTCCCCGAAGCCTGACCCTCACCCGTCCCCTAATCCTAACCCGTGCGCTGACACTAACCCGCGCCCTCCCACGTATGCTCCCCTTAAAGCGTTGTCGTACCCTCACCTGGACCCTAAACCGTCCCCGTCCCGTAACCCTAACCCTAGCCCGAACCCTAAGCCTAACCCTTCCCCGAAGCCTGACCCTCACCCGTCCCCTAATCCTAACCCGTACGCTGACACTAACCCGCGCCCTCACACGTATGCTCCCCCTAAAGCGTTGTCGTACCCTCACCTGGACCCTAAACCGTCCCCGTCCCCTAACCCTAACCCTAGCCCGAACCCTAACCCTAACCCTTCCCCGAAGCCTGACCCTCACCCGTCCCCTAATCCTAACCCGTACGCTGACACTAACCCGCGCCCTCACACGTCCGCTCCCCCTAAAGCGTTGTCGTACCCTCACCTGGACCCTAAACCGTCCCCGTCCCCTAACCCTAACCCTAGCCCGAATCCTAACCCTAACCCTTCCCCGAAGCCTGACCCTCACCCGTCCCCTAATCCTAACCCGTACGCTGACACTAACCCGCGCCCTCACACGTCCGCTCCCCCTAAAGTGTTGTCGTACCCTCACCTGGACCTAAACCGTCCCCGTCCCCTAACCCTAACCCTAGCCCGAACCCTAACCCTAACCCTTCCCCGAAGCCTGACCCTCACCCGTCCCCTAATCCTAACCCGTACGCTGACACTATCCCGCGCCCTCACACGTACGCTCCCCCTAAAGCATTGTCGTACCCTCACCTGGACCCTAAACCGTCCCCGTCCCCTAACCCTAACCCTAGCCCGAACCCTAACCCTAACCCTTCCCCGAAGCCTGACCCTCACCCTTCCCCTATCCTAACCCGTACGCTGACACTAACCCACGCCCTCACACGTACGCTCGCTCTAAAGCGTTGTCGTACCCTCACCTGGACCCTAAACCGTCCCCGTCCCCTAACCCTAACCCTAGCCCGAACCCTAACCCTAAACCTTCCCCGAAGCCTGACCCTCACCCGTCCCCTAATCCTAACCCGTACGCTGACACTAACCCGCGCCCTCACACCTCCGCTCCCCCTAAAGCGTTGTCGTACCCTCACCTGGACCCTAAACCGTCCCCGTCCCCTAACCCTAACCCTAGCCCGAACCCTAACCCTAACCCTTCCCCGAAGCCTGACCCTCACCCGTCCCCTAATCCTAACCCGTACGCTGACACTAAGCCGCGCCCTCACACGTCCGCTCCCCCTAAAGCGTTGTCGTACCCTCACCTGGACCCTAAACCGTCCCCGTCCCCTAACCCTAACCCTAGCCCGAACCCTGACCCTAACCCTTCCCCGAAGCCTGACCCTCACCCGTCCCCTAATCCTAACCCGTACGCTGACACTAACCCGCGCCCTCACACGTCCGCTCCCCCTAAAGCGTTGTCGTACCCTCACCTGGACCCTAAACCGTCCCCGTCCCCTAACCCTAACCCTAGCCCGAACCCTAACCCTAACCCTTCCCCGAAGCCTGACGCTCACCCGTCCCGTAATCCTAACCCGTACGCTGACACTAACCCACGCCCTCACACGTACGCTCCCCCTAAAGCATTGTCGTACCCTCACCTGGACCCTAAACCGTCCCCGTCCCCTAACCCTAACCCTAGCCCGAACCGTAACCCTAACCCTTCCCCGAAGCCTGACCCTCACCCTTCCCCCATCCTAACCCGTACGCTGACACTAACCCACGCCCTCACACGTACGCTCCCTCTAAAGCGTTGTCGTACCCTCACCTGAACCCTAAACCGTCCCCGTCCCCTAACCCTAACCCTAGCCCGAACCATAACCCTAACCCTTCCCCGAAGCCTGACCCTCACCCGTCCCCTAATCCTAACCCGTACGCTGACACTAACCCGCGCCCTCACACGTCCGCTCCCCCTAAAGCGTTGTCGTACCCTCACCTGGACCCTAAACCGTCCCCGTCCCCTAACCCTAACCCTAGCCCGAACCCTAACCCTAACCCTTCCCCGAAGCCTGACCCTCACCCGTCCCCTAATCCTAACCCGTACGCTGACACTAACCCGCACCCTCACACGTCCGCTCCCCCTAAAGCGTTGTCGTACCCTCACCTGGACCCTAACCCGTCCCCGTCCCCTAACCCTAACCCTAGCCCGAACCCTAACCCTAACCCTTCCCCGAAGCCTGACCCTCACCCGTCCCCTAATCCTAACCCGTACGCTGACACTAACCCGCGCCCTCACACGTACGCTCCCCCTAAAGCGTTGTCGTACCCTCACCTGGACCCTAACCCTTCCCCGTCCCCTAACCCTAACCCTAGCCCGAACCCTAAGCCTAACCCTTCCCTGAAGCCTGACCCTCACCCGTCCCCTAATCCTAACCCGTACGCTGACACTAACCCGCGCCCTCACACGTACGCTCCCCCTAAAGCGTTGTCGTACCCTCACCTGGACCCTAAACCGTCCCCGTCCCCTAACACTAACCCTAGCCCGAACCCTAACCCTAACACTTCCCCGAAGCCTGACCCTCACCCGTCCCCTAATCCTAACCCGTACGCTGACACTAACCCACGCCCTCACACGTACGCTCCCCCTAAAGCGTTGTCGTACCCTCACCTGGACCCTAAACCATCCCCGTCCCCTAACCCTAACCCTAGCCCGAACCCTAACCCTAACCCTTCCCCGAAGCCTGACCCTCACCCGTCCCCTAATCCTAAACCGTACGCTGACACTAACCCGCGCCCTCACACGTCCGCTCCCCCTAAAGCGTTGTCGTACCCTCACCTGGACCCTAACCCTTCCCCGTCCCCTAACCCTAACCCTAGCCCGAACCCTAAGCCTAACCCTTCCCCGAAGCCTGACCCTCACCCGTCCCCTAATCCTAACC
The DNA here is from genome assembly GCF_039906515.1 of Pseudorca crassidens. Taxonomy (NCBI): domain Eukaryota; kingdom Metazoa; phylum Chordata; class Mammalia; order Artiodactyla; family Delphinidae; genus Pseudorca; species Pseudorca crassidens. Next base: position 3,589,919 of record NW_027136302.1, on the reverse strand, counting down.
CGTACGCTGACACTAACCCGCGTCCTCACACGTACGCTCCCCCTAAAGCGTTGTCGTACCCTCACCTGGACCCTAACCCGTCCCCGTCCCCTAACCCTAACCCTAGCCCGAACCCTAACCCTAACCCTTCCCCGAAGCCTGACCCTCACCCGTCCCCTAATCCTAACCCGTACGCTGACACTAACCCGCGCCCTCACACGTACGCTCCCCCTAAAGCGTTGTCGTACCCTCACCTGGACCCTAAACCGTCCCCGTCCCCTAACCCTAACCCTAGCCCGAACCCTAACCCTAACCCTTCCCCGAAGCCTGACCCTCACCCGTCCCCTAATCCTAACCCGTACGCTGACACTAACCCGCGCCCTCACACGTCCGCTCCCCCTAAAGCGTTGTCGTACCCTCACCTGGACCCTAAACCGTCCCCGTCCCCTAACCCTAACCCTAGCCCGAATCCTAACCCTAACCCTTCCCCGAAGCCTGACCCTCACCCGTCCCCTAATCCTAACCCGTACGCTGACACTAACCCGCGCCCTCACACGTCCGCTCCCCCTAAAGTGTTGTCGTACCCTCACCTGGACCTAAACCGTCCCCGTCCCCTAACCCTAACCCTAGCCCGAACCCTAACCCTAACCCTTCCCCGAAGCCTGACCCTCACCCGTCCCCTAATCCTAACCCGTACGCTGACACTATCCCGCGCCCTCACACGTACGCTCCCCCTAAAGCATTGTCGTACCCTCACCTGGACCCTAAACCGTCCCCGTCCCCTAACCCTAACCCTAGCCCGAACCCTAACCCTAACCCTTCCCCGAAGCCTGACCCTCACCCTTCCCCTATCCTAACCCGTACGCTGACACTAACCCACGCCCTCACACGTACGCTCCCTCTAAAGCGTTGTCGTACCCTCACCTGGACCCTAAACCGTCCCCGTCCCCTAACCCTAACCCTAGCCCGAACCCTAACCCTAAACCTTCCCCGAAGCCTGACCCTCACCCGTCCCCTAATCCTAACCCGTACGCTGACACTAACCCGCGCCCTCACACCTCCGCTCCCCCTAAAGCGTTGTCGTACCCTCACCTGGACCCTAAACCGTCCCCGTCCCCTAACCCTAACCCTAGCCCGAACCCTAACCCTAACCCTTCCCCGAAGCCTGACCCTCACCCGTCCCCTAATCCTAACCCGTACGCTGACACTAAGCCGCGCCCTCACACGTCCGCTCCCCCTAAAGCGTTGTCGTACCCTCACCTGGACCCTAAACCGTCCCCGTCCCCTAACCCTAACCCTAGCCCGAACCCTGACCCTAACCCTTCCCCGAAGCCTGACCCTCACCCGTCCCCTAATCCTAACCCGTACGCTGACACTAACCCGCGCCCTCACACGTCCGCTCCCCCTAAAGCGTTGTCGTACCCTCACCTGGACCCTAAACCGTCCCCGTCCCCTAACCCTAACCCTAGCCCGAACCCTAACCCTAACCCTTCCCCGAAGCCTGACGCTCACCCGTCCCGTAATCCTAACCCGTACGCTGACACTAACCCACGCCCTCACACGTACGCTCCCCCTAAAGCATTGTCGTACCCTCACCTGGACCCTAAACCGTCCCCGTCCCCTAACCCTAACCCTAGCCCGAACCGTAACCCTAACCCTTCCCCGAAGCCTGACCCTCACCCTTCCCCTATCCTAACCCGTACGCTGACACTAACCCACGCCCTCACACGTACGCTCCCTCTAAAGCGTTGTCGTACCCTCACCTGAACCCTAAACCGTCCCCGTCCCCTAACCCTAACCCTAGCCCGAACCCTAACCCTAACCCTTCCCCGAAGCCTGACCCTCACCCGTCCCCTAATCCTAACCCGTACGCTGACACTAACCCGCGCCCTCACACGTCCGCTCCCCCTAAAGCGTTGTCGTACCCTCACCTGGACCCTAAACCGTCCCCGTCCCCTAACCCTAACCCTAGCCCGAACCCTAACCCTAACCCTTCCCCGAAGCCTGACCCTCACCCGTCCCCTAATCCTAACCCGTACGCTGACACTAACCCGCACCCTCACACGTCCGCTCCCCCTAAAGCGTTGTCGTACCCTCACCTGGACCCTAACCCGTCCCCGTCCCCTAACCCTAACCCTAGCCCGAACCCTAACCCTAACCCTTCCCCGAAGCCTGACCCTCACCCGTCCCCTAATCCTAACCCGTACGCTGACACTAACCCGCGCCCTCACACGTACGCTCCCCCTAAAGCGTTGTCGTACCCTCACCTGGACCCTAACCCTTCCCCGTCCCCTAACCCTAACCCTAGCCCGAACCCTAAGCCTAACCCTTCCCCGAAGCCTGACCCTCACCCGTCCCCTAATCCTAACCCGTACGCTGACACTAACCCGCGCCCTCACACGTACGCTCCCCCTAAAGCGTTGTCGTACCCTCACCTGGACCCTAAACCGTCCCCGGCCCCTAACACTAACCCTAGCCCGAACCCTAACCCTAACACTTCCCCGAAGCCTGACCCTCACCCGTCCCCTAATCCTAACCCGTACGCTGACACTAACCCACGCCCTCACACGTACGCTCCCCCTAAAGCGTTGTCGTACCCTCACCTGGACCCTAAACCATCCCCGTCCCCTAACCCTAACCCTAGCCCGAACCCTAACCCTAACCCTTCCCCGAAGCCTGACCCTCACCCGTCCCCTAATCCTAAACCGTACGCTGACACTAACCCGCGCCCTCACACGTCCGCTCCCCCTAAAGCGTTGTCGTACCCTCACCTGGACCCTAACCCTTCCCCGTCCCCTAACCCTAACCCTAGCCTGAACCCTAAGCCTAACCCTTCCCCGAAGCCTGACCCTCACCCGTCCCCTAATCCTAACCCGTACGCTGACACTAACCCGCGTCCTCACACGTACGCTCCCCCTAAAGCGTTGTCGTACCCTCACCTGGACCCTAACCCGTCCCCGTCCCCTAACCCTAACCCTAGCCCGAACCCTAACCCTAACCCTTCCCCGAAGCCTGACCCTCACCCGTCCCCTAATCCTAACCCGTACGCTGACACTAACCCGCGCCCTCACACGTCCGCTCCCCCTAAAGCGTTGTCGTACCCTCACCTGGACCCTAAACCGTCCCCGTCCCCTAACCCTAACCCTAGACCAAACCCTAAGCCTAACCCTTCCCCGAAGCCTGACCCTCACCCGTCCCCTAATCCTAAGCCGTACGCTGACACTAACCCGCGCCCTCACACGTCCGCTCCCCCTAAAGCGTTGTCGTACCCTCATCTGGACCCTAAACCGTCCCCGTCCCCTAACCCTAACCCTAGCCCGAACCCTAACCCTTACCCTTCCCCGAAGCCTGACCCTCACCCGTCCCCTAATCCTAACCCGTACGCTGACACTAACCTGCGCCCTCACACGTCCGCTGCCCCTAAAGCGTTGTCGTACCCTGACCTGGACACTAAACCATCCCCGTCCCCGTCCCCTAACCCTAGCCCGAACCCTAACCCTAACCCTTCCCCGAAACCTGACCCTCACCCGTCCCCTAATCCTAAGCCGTACGCTGACACTAACCCGCGCCCTCACACCTCCGCTCCCCCTAAAGCGTTGTCGTACTCTCACCTGGACCCTAAACCGTCCCCGTCCCCTAACCCTAACCCTAGCCCAAACCCTAACCCTAACCCTTCCCCGAAGCCTGACCCTCACCCGTCCCCTAATCCTAAGCCGTACGCTGACACTAACCCGCGCCCTCACACGTCCGCTCCCCCTAAAGCGTTGTCGTACCCTCACCTGGACCCTAAACCGTCCCCGTCCCCTAACCCTAACCCTAGCCCGAACCCTAACCCTAACCCTTCCCCGAAGCCTGACCCTCACCCGTCCCCTAATCCTAACCCGTACGCTGACACTAACCCGTGCCCTCACACGTCCGCTCCCCCTAAAGCGTTGTCGTACCCTCACCTGGACCCTAAACCGTCCCCGTCCCCTAACCCTAACCCTAGCCCGAACCCTAACCCTAACCCTTCCCCGAAGCCTGACCCTCACCCGTCCCCTAATCGTAAGCCGTACGCTGACACTAACCCGCGCCCTCACACGTCCGCTCCCCCTAAAGCGTTGTCGTACCCTCACCTGGACCCTAAACCGTCCCCGTCCCCTAACCCTAACCCTAGCCCGAACCCTAACCCTAACCCTTCCCCGAAGCCTGACCCTCACCCGTCCCCTAATCCTAACCCGTACGCTGACACTAACCCGCGCCCTCACACGTACGCTCCCCCTAAAGCGTTGTCGTACCCTCACCTGGACCCTAACCCGTCCCCGTCCCCTAACCCTAACCCTAGCCCGAACCCTAACCCTAACCCTTCCCCGAAGCCTGACCCTCACCCGTCCCGTAATCCTAACCCGTACGCTGACACTAACCCACGCCCTCACACGTACGCTCCCCCTAAAGCATTGTCGTACCCTCACCTGGACCCTAAACCGTCCCCGTCCCCTAACCCTAACCCTAGCCCGAACCGTAACCCTAACCCTTCCCCGAAGCCTGACCCTCACCCTTCCCCTATCCTAACCCGTACGCTGACACTAACCCACGCCCTCACACGTACGCTCCCTCTAAAGCGTTGTCGTACCCTCACCTGAACCCTAAACCGTCCCCGTCCCCTAACCCTAACCCTAGCCCGAACCCTAACCCTAACCCTTCCCCGAAGCCTGACCCTCACCCGTCCCCTAATCCTAACCCGTACGCTGACACTAACCCGCGCCCTCACACGTCCGATCCCCCTAAAGCGTTGTCGTACCCTCACCTGGACCCTAAACCGTCCCCGTCCCCTAACCCTAACCCTAGCCCGAACCCTAACCCTAACCCTTCCCCGAAGCCTGACCCTCACCCGTCCCCTAATCCTAACCCGTACGCTGACACTAACCCGCACCCTCACACGTCCGCTCCCCCTAAAGCGTTGTCGTACCCTCACCTGGACCCTAACCCGTCCCCGTCCCCTAACCCTAACCCTAGCCCGAACCCTAACCCTAACCCTTCCCCGAAGCCTGACCCTCACCCGTCCCCTAATCCTAACCCGTACGCTGACACTAACCCGCGCCCTCACACGTACGCTCCCCCTAAAGCGTTGTCGTACCCTCACCTGGACCCTAACCCTTCCCCGTCCCCTAACCCTAACCCTAGCCCGAACCCTAAGCCTAACCCTTCCCCGAAGCCTGACCCTCACCCGTCCCCTAATCCTAACCCGTACGCTGACACTAACCCGCTCCCTCACACGTACGCTCCCCCTAAAGCGTTGTCGTACCCTCACCTGGACCCTAAACCGTCCCCGTCCCCTAACACTAACCCTAGCCCGAACCCTAACCCTAACACTTCCCCGAAGCCTGACCCTCACCCGTCCCCTAATCCTAACCCGTACGCTGACACTAACCCACGCCCTCACACGTACGCTCCCCCTAAAGCGTTGTCGTACCCTCACCTGGACCCTAAACCATCCCCGTCCCCTAACCCTAACCCTAGCCCGAACCCTAACCCTAACCCTTCCCCGAAGCCTGACCCTCACCCGTCCCCTAATCCTAAACCGTACGCTGACACTAACCCGCGCCCTCACACGTCCGCTCCCCCTAAAGCGTTGTCGTACCCTCACCTGGACCCTAACCCTTCCCCGTCCCCTAACCCTAACCCTAGCCCGAACCCTAAGCCTAACCCTTCCCCGAAGCCTGACCCTCACCCGTCCCCTAATCCTAACCCGTACGCTGACACTAACCCGCGTCCTCACACGTACGCTCCCCCTAAAGCGTTGTCGTACCCTCACCTGGACCCTAACCCGTCCCCGTCCCCTAACCCTAACCCTAGCCCGAACCCTAACCCTAACCCTTCCCCGAAGCCTGACCCTCACCCGTCCCCTAATCCTAACCCGTACGCTGACACTAACCCGCGCCCTCACACGTCCGCTCCCCCTAAAGCGTTGTCGTACCCTCACCTGGACCCTAAACCGTCCCCGTCCCCTAACCCTAACCCTAGACCAAACCCTAAGCCTAACCCTTCCCCGAAGCCTGACCCTCACCCGTCCCCTAATCCTAAGCCGTACGCTGACACTAACCCGCGCCCTCACACGTCCGCTCCCCCTAAAGCGTTGTCGTACCCTCATCTGGACCCTAAACCGTCCCCGTCCCCTAACCCTAACCCTAGCCCGAACCCTAACCCTTACCCTTCCCCGAAGCCTGACCCTCACCCGTCCCCTAATCCTAACCCGTACGCTGACACTAACCTGCGCCCTCACACGTCCGCTGCCCCTAAAGCGTTGTCGTACCCTGACCTGGACACTAAACCATCCCCGTCCCCGTCCCCTAACCCTAGCCCGAACCCTAACCCTAACCCTTCCCCGAAACCTGACCCTCACCCGTCCCCTAATCCTAAGCCGTACGCTGACACTAACCCGCGCCCTCACACCTCCGCTCCCCCTAAAGCGTTGTCGTACTCTCACCTGGACCCTAAACCGTCCCCGTCCCCTAACCCTAACCCTAGCCCAAACCCTAACCCTAACCCTTCCCCGAAGCCTGACCCTCACCCGTCCCCTAATCCTAAGCCGTACGCTGACACTAACCCGCGCCCTCACACGTCCGCTCCCCCTAAAGCGTTGTCGTACCCTCACCTGGACCCTAAACCGTCCCCGTCCCCTAACCCTAACCCTAGCCCGAACCCTAACCCTAACCCTTCCCCGAAGCCTGACCCTCACCCGTCCCCTAATCCTAACCCGTACGCTGACACTAACCCGTGCCCTCACACGTCCGCTCCCCCTAAAGCGTTGTCGTACCCTCACCTGGACCCTAAACCGTCCCCGTCCCCTAACCCTAACCCTAGCCCGAACCCTAACCCTAACCCTTCCCCGAAGCCTGACCCTCACCCGTCCCCTAATCGTAAGCCGTACGCTGACACTAACCCGCGCCCTCACACGTCCGCTCCCCCTAAAGCGTTGTCGTACCCTCACCTGGACCCTAAACCGTCCCCGTCCCCTAACCCTAACCCTAGCCCGAACCCTAACCCTAACCCTTCCCCGAAGCCTGACCCTCACCCGTCCCCTAATCCTAACCCGTACGCTGACACTAACCCGCGCCCTCACACGTACGCTCCCCCTAAAGCGTTGTCGTACCCTCACCTGGACCCTAACCCGTCCCCGTCCCCTAACCCTAACCCTAGCCCGAACCCTAACCCTAACCCTTCCCCGAAGCCTGACCCTCACCCGTCCCGTAATCCTAACCCGTACGCTGACACTAACCCACGCCCTCACACGTACGCTCCCCCTAAAGCATTGTCGTACCCTCACCTGGACCCTAAACCGTCCCCGTCCCCTAACCCTAACCCTAGCCCGAACCGTAACCCTAACCCTTCCCCGAAGCCTGACCCTCACCCTTCCCCTATCCTAACCCGTACGCTGACACTAACCCACGCCCTCACACGTACGCTCCCTCTAAAGCGTTGTCGTACCCTCACCTGAACCCTAAACCGTCCCCGTCCCCTAACCCTAACCCTAGCCCGAACCCTAACCCTAACCCTTTCCCGAAGCCTGACCCTCACCCGTCCCCTAATCCTAACCCGTACGCTGACACTAACCCGCGCCCTCACACGTCCGCTCCCCCTAAAGCGTTGTCGTACCCTCACCTGGACCCTAAACCGTCCCCGTCCCCTAACCCTAACCCTAGCCCGAACCCTAACCCTAACCCTTCCCCGAAGCCTGACCCTCACCCGTCCCCTAATCCTAACCCGTACGCTGACACTAACCCGCACCCTCACACGTCCGCTCCCCCTAAAGCGTTGTCGTACCCTCACCTGGACCCTAACCCGTCCCCGTCCCCTAACCCTAACCCTAGCCCGAACCCTAACCCTAACCCTTCCCCGAAGCCTGACCCTCACCCGTCCCCTAATCCTAAACCGTACGCTGACACTAACCCGCGCCCTCACACGTACGCTCCCCCTAAAGCGTTGTCGTACCCTCACCTGGACCCTAACCCTTCCCCGTCCCCTAACCCTAACCCTAGCCCGAACCCTAAGCCTAACCCTTCCCCGAAGCCTGACCCTCACCCGTCCCCTAATCCTAACCCGTACGCTGACACTAACCCGCGCCCTCACACGTACGCTCCCCCTAAAGCGTTGTCGTACCCTCACCTGGACCCTAAACCGTCCCCGTCCCCTAACCCTAACCCTAGCCCGAACCCTAACCCTAACACTTCCCCGAAGCCTGACCCTCACCCGTCCCCTAATCCTAACCCGTACGCTGACACTAACCCACGCGCTCACACGTACGCTCCCCCTAAAGCGTTGTCGTACCCTCACCTGGACCCTAAACCATCCCCGTCCCCTAACCCTAACCCTAGCCCGAACCCTAACCCTAACCCTTCCCCGAAGCCTGACCCTCACCCGTCCCCTAATCCTAAACCGTACGCTGACACTAACCCGCGCCCTCACACGTCCGCTCCCCCTAAAGCGTTGTCGTACCCTCACCTGGACCCTAACCCTTCCCCGTCCCCTAACCCTAACCCTAGCCCGAACCCTAAGCCTAACCCTTCCCCGAAGCCTGACCCTCACCTGTCCCCTAATCCTAACCCGTACGCTGACACTAACCCGCGTCCTCACACGTACGCTCCCCCTAAAGCGTTGTCGTACCCTCACCTGGACCCTAACCCGTCCCCGTCCCCTAACCCTAACCCTAGCCCGAACCCTAACCCTAACCCTTCCCCGAAGCCTGACCCTCACCCGTCCCCTAATCCTAACCCGTACGCTGACACTAACCCGCGCCCTCACACGTCCGCTCCCCCTAAAGCATTGTCGTACCCTCACCTGGACCCTAAACCATCCCCGTCCCCTAACCCTAACCCTAGACCAAACCCTAAGCCTAACCCTTCCCCGAAGCCTGACCCTCACCCGTCCCCTAATCCTAAGCCGTACGCTGACACTAACCCGCGCCCTCACACGTCCGCTCCCCCTAAAGCGTTGTCGTACCCTCACCTGGACCCTAAACCGTCCCCGTCCCCTAACCCTAACCCTAGCCCGAACCCTAACCCTTACACTTCCCCGAAGCCTGACCCTCACCCGTCCCCTAATCCTAACCCGTACGCTGACACTAACCTGCGCCCTCACACGTCCGCTGCCCCTAAAGCGTTGTCGTACCCTGACCTGGACACTAAACCGTCCCCGTCCCCGTCCCCTAACCCTAGCCCGAACCCTAACCCTAACCCTTCCCCGAAACCTGACCCTCACCCGTCCCCTAATCCTAAGCCGTACGCTGACACTAACCCGCGCCCTCACACCTCCGCTCCCCCTAAAGCGTTGTCGTACCCTCACCTGGACCCTAAACCGTCCCCGTCCCCTAACCCTAACCGTAGCCCGAACCCTAACCCTAAACCTTCCCGAAGCCTGACCCTCACCCGTCCCCTAATCCTAAGCCGTACGCTGACACTAACCCGCGCCCTCACACGTCCGCTCCCCATAAAGCGTTGTCGTACCCTCACCTGGACCCTAAACCGTCCCCGTCCCCTAACCCTAACCCTAGCCCGAACCCTAACCCTAACCCTACCCCGAAGCCTGACCCTCACCCGTCCCCTAATCCTAATCCGTACGCTGACACTAACCCGCGCCCTCACACGTCCGCTCCCCCTAAAGCGTTGTCGTACCCTCACCTGGACCCTAAACCGTCCCCGTCCCCTAACCCTAACCCTAGCCCGAACCCTAACCCTAACCCTTCCCCAAAGCCTGACGCTCACCCGTCCCCTAATCCTAACCCGTACGCTGACACTAACCCGCGCCCTCACACGTCCGCTCCCCCTAAAGCGTTGTCGTACCCTCACCTGGACCCTAACCCGTCCCTGTCCCCTAACCCTAACCCTAGCCCGAACCCTAACCCTAACCCTTCCCCGAAGCCTGACCCTCACCCGTCCCCTAATCCTAACCCGTACGCTGACACTAACCCGCGCCCTCACACGTATGCTCCCCCTAAAGCGTTGTCGTACCCTCAGCTGGACCCTAACCCTTCCCCGTCCCCTAACCCTAACCCTAGCCCGAACCCTAACCCTAACCCTTCCCCGAAGCCTGACCCTCACCCGTCCCCTAATCCTAACCCGTACGCTGACACTAACCCGCGCCCTCACACGTACGTTCCCCCTAAAGCGTTGTCGTACCCTCACCTGGACCCTAAACCGTCCCCGTCCCCTAACCCTAACCCTAGCTCGAACCCTAACCCTAACCCTTCCCCGAAGCCTGACCCTCACCCGTCCCCTAATCCTAACCCGTACGCTGACACTAACCCGCGCCCTCACACGTCCACTCCCCCTAAAGCGTTGTCGTACCCTCACCTGGACCCTAACCCGTCCCCGTCCCCTAACCCTAACCCTAGCCCAAACCCTAACCCTAACCCTTCCCCGAAGCCTGACCCTCACCCGTCCCCTAATCCTAACCCGTACGCTGACACTAAGCCGCGCCCTCACACGTCCGCTCCCCCTAAAGCGTTGTCGTACCCTCACCTGGACCCTAAACCGTCCCTGTCCCCTAACCCTAACCCTAGCCCAAACCCTAACCCTAACCCTTCCCCGAAGCCTGACCCTCACCCGTCCCCTAATCCTAACCCGTACGCTGACACTAACCCGCGCCCTCACACGTCCGCTCCCCCTAAAGCGTTGTCGTACCCTCACCTGGACCCTAAACCGTCCCCGTCCCCTAACCCTAACCCTAGCCCGAATCCTAACCCTAACCCTTCCCCGAAGCCTGACCCTCACCCGTCCCCTAATCCTAACCCGTACGCTGACACTAACCCGCGCCCTCACACGTCCGCTCCCCCTAAAGCGTTGTCGTACCCTCACCTGGACCCTAAACCGTCCCCGTCCCCTAACCCTAAACCTAGCCCGAACCCTAACCCTAAACCTTCCCCGAAGCCTGACCCTCACCCGTCCCCTAATCCTAACCCGTACGCTGACACTAACCCGCGCCCTCACACGTCCGCTCCCCCTAAAGCGTTGACGTACACTCACATGGACCCTAAACCGTCCCCGTCCCCTAACCCTAACCCTAGCCCGAACCCTAACCCTAACCCTTCCCCGAAGCCTGACCCTCACCCGTCCCCTAATCCTAACCCGTACGCTGACACTAACCCGCGCCCTCACACGTACGCTCCCCCTAAAGCGTTGTCGTACCCTCACCTGGACCCTAACCCGTCCCCGTCCCCTAACCCTAACCCTAGCCCGAACCCTAACACTAACCCTTCCCCGAAGCCTGACCCTCACCCGTCCCCTAATCCTAACCCGTACGCTGACACTAACCCGCGCCCTCACACGTCCGCTCCCCCTAAAGCGTTGTCGTACCCTCACCTGGACCCTAACCCGTCCCCGTCCCCTAACCCTAACCCTAGCCCGAACCCTAACCCTAACCCTTCCCCGAAGCCTGACCCTCACCCGTCCCCTAATCCTAACCCGTACGCTGACACTAACCCACGCCCTCACACATACGCTCCCCCTAAAGCGTTGTCGTAACCTCACCTGGACCCTAACCCGTCCCCGTCCCCTAACCCTAACCCTAGCCCGAACCCTAACCCTAACCCTTCCCCGAAGCCTGACCCTCACCCGTCCCCTAATCCTAACCCGTACGCTGACACTAACCCGCGCCCTCACACGTACGCTCCCCCTAAAGCGTTGTCGAACCCTCAGCTGGACCCTAACCCTTCCCCGTCCCCTAACCCTAACCCTAGCCCGAACGCTAACCCTAACCCTTCCCCGAAGCCTGACCCTCACCCGTCCCCTAATCCTAACCCGTACCCTGACACTAACCCGCGCCCTCACACGTACGCTCCCCCTAAAGCGTTGTCGTACCCTCACCTGGACCCTAAACCGTCCCCGTCCCCTAACCCTAACCCTAGCTCGAACCCTAACCCTAACCCTTCCCCGAAGCCTGACCCTCACCCGTCCCCTAATCCTAACCCGTACGCTGACACTAACCCGCGCCCTCACACGTCCGCTCCCCCTAAAGCGTTGTCGTACCCTCACCTGGACCCTAACCCGTCCCCGTCCCCTAACCCTAACCCTAGCCCGAACCCTAACCCTAACCCTTCCCCGAAGCCTGACCCTCACCCGTCCCCTAATCCTAACCCGTACGCTGACACTAAGCCGCGCCCTCACACGTCCGCTCCCCCTAAAGCGTTGTCGTACCCTCACCTGGACCCTAAACCGTCCCCGTCCCCTAACCCTAACCCTAGCCCAAACCCTAACCCTAACCCTTCCCCGAAGCCTGACCCTCACCCGTCCCCTAATCCTAACCCGTACGCTGACACTAACCCGCGCCCTCACACGTCCGCTCCCCCTAAAGCGTTGTCGTACCCTCACCTGGACCCTAAACCGTCCCCGTCCCCTAACCCTAACCCTAGCCCGAATCCTAACCCTAACCCTTCCCCGAAGCCTGACCCTCACCCGTCCCCTAATCCTAACCCGTACGCTGACACTAACCCGCGCCCTCACACGTCCGCTCCCCCTAAAGCGTTGTCGTACCCTCACCTGGACCTAAACCGTCCCCGTCCCCTAACCCTAACCCTAGCCCGAACCCTAACCCTAACCCTTCCCCGAAGCCTGACCCTCACCCGACCCTAATCCTAACCCGTACGCTGACACTATCCCGCGCCCTCACACGTACGCTCCCCCTAAAGCATTGTCGTACCCTCACCTGGACCCTAAACCGTCCCCGTCCCGTAACCCTAACCCTAGCCCGAACCCTAACCCTAACCCTTCCCCGAAGCCTGACCCTCACCCTTCCCCTATCCTAACCCGTACGCTGACACTAACCCACGCCCTCACACGTACGCTCCCTCTAAAGCGTTGTCGTACCCTCACCTGGACCCTAAACCGTCCCCGTCCCCTAACCCTAACCCTAGCCCGAACCCTAACCCTAAACCTTCCCCGAAGCCTGACCCTCACCCGTCCCCTAATCCTAACCCGTACGCTGACACTAACCCGCGCCCTCACACCTCCGCTCCCCCTAAAGCGTTGTCGTACCCTCACCTGGACCCTAAACCGTCCCCGTCCCCTAACCCTAACCCTAGCCCGAACCCTAACCCTAACCCTTCCCCGAAGCCTGACCCTCACCCGTCCCCTAATCCTAACCCGTACGCTGACACTAACCCGCGCCCTCACACGTCCACTCCCCCTAAAGCGTTGTCGTACCCTCACCTGGACCCTAACCCGTCCCCGTCCCCTAACCCTAACCCTAGCCCAAACCCTAACCCTAACCCTTCCCCGAAGCCTGACCCTCACCCGTCCCCTAATCCTAACCCGTACGCTGACACTAAGCCGCGCCCTCACACGTCCGCTCCCCCTAAAGCGTTGTCGTACCCTCACCTGGACCCTAAACCGTCCCTGTCCCCTAACCCTAACCCTAGCCCAAACCCTAACCCTAACCCTTCCCCGAAGCCTGACCCTCACCCGTCCCCTAATCCTAACCCGTACGCTGACACTAACCCGCGCCCTCACACGTCCGCTCCCCCTAAAGCGTTGTCGTACCCTCACCTGGACCCTAAACCGTCCCCGTCCCCTAACCCTAACCCTAGCCCGAATCCTAACCCTAACCCTTCCCCGAAGCCTGACCCTCACCCGTCCCCTAATCCTAACCAGTACGCTGACACTAACCCGCGCCCTCACACGTCCGCTCCCCCTAAAGCGTTGTCGTACCCTCACCTGGACCCTAAACCGTCCCCGTCCCCTAACCCTAACCCTAGCCCGAACCCTAACCCTAACCCTTCCCCGAAGCCTGACGCTCACCCGTCCCATAATCTTAACCCGTACGCTGACACTAACCCGCGCCCTCACACCTCCGCTCCCCCTAAAGCGTTGTCGTACCCTCACCTGGACCCTAACCCGTCCCCGTCCCCTAACCCTAACCCTAGCCCGAACCCTAAACCTTCCCAGAAGCCTGACCCTCACCCGTCCCCTAATCCTAAGCCGTACGCTGACACTAACCCGCGCCCTCACACGTACGCTCCCCCTAAAGCGTTGTCGTACCCTCACCTGGACCCTAACCCGTCCCCGTCCCCTAACCCTAACCCTAGCCCGAACCCTAACTCTAACCCTTCCCCGAAGCCTGACCCTCACCCGTCCCCTAATCCTAACCCGTACGCTGACACTAACCCGCGCCCTCACACGTCCGCTCCCCCTAAAGCGTTGTCGTACCCTCACCTGGACCCTAAACCGTCCCCGTCCCCTAACCCTAACCCTAGCCCGAACCCTAACCCTAACCCTTCCCCGAAGCCTGACCCTCACCCGTCCCCTAATCCTAACCCGTACCCTGACACTAACCCGCGCCCTCACACGTACGCTCCCCCTAAAGCGTTGTCGTACCCTCACCTGGACCCTAACCCGTCCCCGTCCCCTAACCCTAACCCTAGCTCGAACCCTAACCCTAACCCTTCCCCGAAGCCTGACCCTCACCCGTCCCCTAATCCTAACCCGTACGCTGACACTAACCCGCGCCCTCACACGTCCGCTCCCCCTAAAGCGTTGTCGTACCCTCACCTGGACCCTAACCCGTCCCCGTCCCCTAACCCTAACCCTAGCCCAAACCCTAACCCTAACCCTTCCCCGAGGCCTGACCCTCACCCGTCCCCTAATCCTAACCCGTACGCTGACACTAACCCGCGCCCTCACACGTCCGCTCCCCCTAAAGCGTTGTCGTACCCTCACCTGGACCCTAAACCGTCCCCGTCCCCTAACCCTAACCCTAGCCCGAATCCTAACCCTAACCCTTCCCCGAAGCCTGACCCTCACCCGTCCCCTAATCCTAACCCGTACGCTGACACTAACCCGCGCCCTCACACGTCCGCTCCCCCTAAAGCGTTGTCGTACCCTCACCTGGACCTAAACCGTCCCCGTCCCCTAACCCTAACCCTAGCCCGAACCCTAACCCTAACCCTTCCCCGAAGCCTGACCCTCACCCGTCCCCTAATCCTAACCCGTACGCTGACACTATCCCGCGCCCTCACACGTACGCTCCCCCTAAAGCATTGTCGTACCCTCACCTGGACCCTAAACCGTCCCCGTCCCCTAACCCTAACCCTAGCCCGAACCCTAACCCTAACCCTTCCCCGAAGCCTGACCCTCACCCTTCCCCTATCCTAACCCGTACGCTGACACTAACCCACGCCCTCACACGTACGCTCCCTCTAAAGCGTTGTCGTACCCTCACCTGGACCCTAAACCGTCCCCGTCCCCTAACCCTAACCCTAGCCCGAACCCTAACCCTAAACCTTCCCCGAAGCCTGACCCTCACCCGTCCCCTAATCCTAACCCGTACGCTGACACTAACCCGCGCCCTCACACCTCCGCTCCCCCTAAAGCGTTGTCGTACCCTCACCTGGACCCTAAACCGTCCCCGTCCCCTAACCCTAACCCTAGCCCGAACCCTAACCCTAACACTTCCCCGAAGCCTGACCCTCACCCGTCCCCTAATCCTAACCCGTACGCTGACACTAACCCGCGCCCTCACACGTCCGCTCCCCCTAAAGCGTTGTCGTACCCTCACCTGGACCCTAAACCGTCCCCGTTCCCTAACACTAACCGTACCCCGAACCCTGACCCTAACCCTTCCCCGAAGCCTGACCCTCACCCGTCCCCTAATCCTAAACCGTACGCTCACACTAACCCGCGCCCTCACACGTATGCTCCCCCTAAAGTGTTGTCGTACCCTCACCTGGACCCTAACCCTTCCCCGTCCCCTAAACCTAACCCTAGCCCGAACCCTAACCCTAAACCTTCCCCGAAGCCTGACCCTCACCCGTCCCCTAATCCTAACCCGTACCCTGACACTAACCCGCGCCCTCACACGTACGCTCCCACTAAAGCGTTGTCATACCCTCACCTGGACCCTAAACCGTCCCCGTCCCCTAACCCTAACCCTAGCCCGAACCCTAACCCTAACCCTTCCCCGAAGCCTGACCCTCACCCGTCCCCTAATCCTAACCAGTACGCTGACACTAACCCGCGCCCTCACACGTCCGCTCCCCCTAAATCGTTGTCGTACCCTCACCTGGACCCTAAACCGTCCCCGTCCCCTAACCCTAACCCTAGCCCGAACCCTAACCCTAACCCTTCCCCGAAGCCTGACGCTCACCCGTCCCATAATCTTAACCCGTACGCTGACACTAACCCGCGCCCTCACACCTCCGCTCCCCCTAAAGCGTTGTCGTACCCTCACCTGGACCCTAACCCGTCCCCGTCCCCTAACCCAAACCCTAGCCCGAACCCTAACCCTAACCCTTCCCCGAAGCCTGACCCTCACCCGTCCCCTAATCCTAACCCGTACGCTGACACTAACCCGCGCCCTCACACGTACGCTCCCCCTAAAGCGTTGTCGTACCCTCACCTGGACCCTAACCCGTCCCCGTCCCCTAACCCTAACCCTAGCCCGAACCCTAACTCTAACCCTTCCCCGAAGCCTGACCCTCACCCGTCCCCTAATCCTAACCCGTACGCTGACACTAACCCGCGCCCTCACACGTCCGCTCCCCCTAAAGCGTTGTCGTACCCTCACCTGGACCCTAAACCGTCCCCGTCCCCTAACCCTAACCCTAGCCCGAACCCTAACACTAACCCTTCCCCGAAGCCTGACCCTCACCCGTCCCCTAATCCTAACCCGTACGCTGACACTAACCCGCGCCCTCACACGTACGCTCCCCCTAAAGCGTTGTCGTACCCTCAGCTGGACCCTAACCCTTCCCCGTCCCCTAACCCTAACCCTAGCCCGAACCCTAACCCTAACCCTTCCCCGAAGCCTGACCCTCACCCGTCCCCTAATCCTAACCCGTACCCTGACACTAACCCGCGCCCTCACACGTACGCTCCCCCTAAAGCGTTGTCGTACCCTCACCTGGACCCTAACCCGTCCCCGTCCCCTAACCCTAACCCTAGCTTGAACCCTAACCCTAACCCTTCCCCGAAGCCTGACCCTCACCCGTCCCCTAATCCTAACCCGTACGCTGACACTAACCCGCGCCCTCACACGTCCGCTCCCCCTAAAGCGTTGTCGTACCCTCACCTGGACCCTAACCCGTCCCCGTCCCCTAACCCTAACCCTAGCCCAAACCCTAACCCTAACGCTTCCCCGAAGCCTGACCCTCACCCGTCCCCTAATCCTAACCCGTACGCTGACACTAAGCCGCGCCCTCACACGTCCGCTCCCCCTAAAGCGTTGTCGTACCCTCACCTGGACCCTAAACCGTCCCCGTCCCCTAACCCTAACCCTAGCCCGAATCCTAACCCTAACCCTTCCCCGAAGCCTGACCCTCACCCGTCCCCTAATCCTAACCCGTACGCTGACACTAACCCGCGCCCTCACACGTCCGCTCCCCCTAAAGCGTTGTCGTACCCTCACCTGGACCTAAACCGTCCCCGTCCCCTAACCCTAACCCTAGCCCGAACCCTAACCCTAACCCTTCCCCGAAGCCTGACCCTCACCCGTCCCCTAATCCTAACCCGTACGCTGACACTATCCCGCGCCCTCACACGTACGCTCCCCCTAAAGCATTGTCGTACCCTCACCTGGACCCTAAACCGTCCCCGTCCCCTAACCCTAACCCTAGCCCGAACCCTAACCCTAACCCTTCCCCGAAGCCTGACCCTCACCCTTCCCCTATCCTAACCCGTACGCTGACACTAACCCACGCCCTCACACGTACGCTCCCTCTAAAGCGTTGTCGTACCCTCACCTGGACCCTAAACCGTCCCCGTCCCCTAACCCTAACCCTAGCCCGAACCCTAACCCTAAACCTTCCCCGAAGCCTGACCCTCACCCGTCCCCTAATCCTAACCCGTACGCTGACACTAACCCGCGCCCTCACACCTCCGCTCCCCCTAAAGCGTTGTCGTACCCTCACCTGGACCCTAAACCGTCCCCGTCCCCTAACCCTAACCCTAGCCCGAACCCTAACCCTAACCCTTCCCCGAAGCCTGACCCTCACCCGTCCCCTAATCCTAACCCGTACGCTGACACTAACCCGCGCCCTCACACGTCCGCTCCCCCTAAAGCGTTGTCGTACCCTCACCTGGACCCTAAACCGTCCCCGTTCCCTAACCCTAACCGTACCCCGAACCCTGACCCTAACCCTTCCCCGAAGCCTGACCCTCACCCGTCCCCTAATCCTAAACCGTACGCTCACACTAACCCGCGCCCTCACACGTATGCTCCCCCTAAAGCGTTGTCGTACCCTCACCTGGACCCTAACCCTTCCCCGTCCCCTAAACCTAACCCTAGCCCGAACCCTAACCCTAAACCTTCCCCGAAGCCTGACCCTCACCCGTCCCCTAATCCTAACCCGTACCCTGACACTAACCCGCGCCCTCACACGTACGCTCCCACTAAAGCGTTGTCATACCCTCACCTGGACCCTAAACCGTCCCCGTCCCCTAACCCTAACCCTAGCCCGAACCCTAACCCTAACCCTTCCCCGAAGCCTGACCCTCACCCGTCCCCTAATCCTAACCAGTACGCTGACACTAACCCGCGCCCTCACACGTCCGCTCCCCCTAAATCGTTGTCGTACCCTCACCTGGACCCTAAACCGTCCCCGTCCCCTAACCCTAACCCTAGCCCGAACCCTAACCCTAACCCTTCCCCGAAGCCTGACGCTCACCCGTCCCATAATCTTAACCCGTACGCTGACACTAACCCGCGCCCTCACACCTCCGCTCCCCCTAAAGCGTTGTCGTACCCTCACCTGGACCCTAACCCGTCCCCGTCCCCTAACCCAAACCCTAGCCCGAACCCTAACCCTAACCCTTCCCCGAAGCCTGACCCTCACCCGTCCCCTAATCCTAAGCCGTACGCTGACACTAACCCGCGCCCTCACACGTACGCTCCCCCTAAAGCGTTGTCGTACCCTCACTTGGACCCTAACCCGTCCCCGTCCCCTAACCCTAACCCTAGCCCGAACCCTAACTCTAACCCTTCCCCGAAGCCTGACCCTCACCCGTCCCCTAATCCTAACCCGTACGCTGACACTAACCCGCGCCCTCACACGTCCGCTCCCCCTAAAGTGTTGTCGTACCCTCACCTGGACCCTAAACCGTCCCCGTCCCCTAACCCTAACCCTAGCCCGAACCCTAACACTAACCCTTCCCCGAAGCCTGAACCTCACCCGTCCCCTAATCCTAACCCGTACGCTGACACTAACCCGCGCCCTCACACGTCCGCTCCCCCTAAAGCGTTGTCGTACCCTCACCTGGACCCTAACCCGTCTCCGTCCCCTAACCCTAACCCTAGCCCGAACCCTAACCCTAACCCTTCCCCGAAGCCTGACCCTCACCCGTCCCCTAATCCTAACCCGTACGCTGACACTAACCCGCGCCCTCACACGTACGCTCCCCCTAAAGCGTTGTCGTACCCTCACCTGGACCCTAACTCGTCCCCGTCCCCTAACCCTAACCCTAGCCCGAACCCTAACCCTAACCCTTCCCCGAAGCCTGACCCTCACCCGTCCCCTAATCCTAACCCGTACGCTGACACTAACCCGCGCCCTCACACGTACGCTCCCCCTAAAGCGTTGTCGTACCCTCAGCTGGACCCTAACCCTTCCCCGTCCCCTAACCCTAACCCTAGCCCGAACCCTAACCCTAACCCTTCCCCGAAGCCTGACCCTCACCCGTCCCCTAATCCTAACCCGTAACCTGACACTAACCCGCGCCCTCACACGTACGCTCCCCCTAAAGCGTTGTCGTACCCTCACCTGGACCCTAAACCGTCCCCGTCCCCTAACCCTAACCCTAGCTCGAACCCTAACCCTAACCCTTTCCCGAAGCCTGACCCTCACCCGTCCCCTAATCCTAACCCGTACGCTGACACTAACCCGCGCCCTCACACGTCCGCTCCCCCTAAAGCGTTGTCGTACCCTCACCTGGACCCTAACCCGTCCCCGTCCCCTAACCCTAACCCTAGCCCGAACCCTAACCCTAACCCTTCCCCGAAGCCTGACCCTCACCCGTCCCCAAATCCTAACCCGTACGCTGACACTAAGCCGCGCCCTCACACGTCCGCTCCCCCTAAAGCGTTGTCGTACCCTCACCTGGACCCTAAACCGTCCCCGTCCCCTAACCCTAACCCTAGCCCGAACCCTAACCCTAACCCTTCCCCGAAGCCTGACCCTCACCCGTCCCCTAATCCTAACCCGTACGCTGACACTAACCCGCGCCCTCACACGTCCGCTCCCCCTAAAGCTTTGTCTTACCCTCACCTGGACCCTAAACCGTCCCCGTCCCCTAACCCTAACCCTAGCCCGAACCCTAACCCTAACCCTTCCCCGAAGCCTGACCCTCACCCGTCCCCTAATCCTAACCCGTACGCTGACACTAACCCGCGCCCTCACACGTCCGCTCCCCCTAAAGCGTTGTCGTACCCTCACCTGGACCTAAACCGTCCCCGTCCCCTAACCCTAACCCTAGCCCGAACCCTAACCCTAACCCTTCCCCGAAGCCTGACCCTCACCCGTCCCCTAATCCTAACCCGTACGCTGACACTATCCCGCGCCCTCACACGTACGCTCCCCCTAAAGCATTGTCGTACCCTCACCTGGACCCTAAACCGTCCCCTAACCCTAACCCTAACCCTAGCCCGAACCCTAACCCTAACCCTTCCCCGAAGCCTGACCCTCACCCTTCCCCTATCCTAACCCGTACGCTGACACTAACCCACGCCCTCACACGTACGCTCCCTCTAAAGCGTTGTCGTACCCTCACCTGGACCCTAAACCGTCCCCGTCCCCTAACCCTAACCCTAGCCCGTACCCTAACCCTAAACCTTCCCCGAAGCCTGACCCTCACCCGTCCCATAATCCTAACCCGTACGCTGACACTAACCCGCGCCCTCACACCTCCGCTCCCCCTAAAGCGTTGTCGTACCCTCACCTGGACCCTAAACCGTCCCCGTCCCCTAACCCTAACCCTAGCCCGAACCCTAACCCTAACCCTTCCCCGAAGCCTGACCCTCACCCGTCCCCTAATCCTAACCCGTACGCTGACACTAACCCGCGCCCTCACACGTCCGCTCCCCCTAAAGCGTTGTCGTACCCTCACCTGGACCCTAAACCGTCCCCGTCCCCTAACCCTAACCCTAGCCCGAACCCTGACCCTAACCCTTCCCCGAAGCCTGACCCTCACCCGTCCCCTAATCCTAACCCGTACGCTGACACTAACCCGCGCCCTCACACGAATGCTCCCCCTAAAGCGTTGTCGTACCCTCACCTGGACCCTAACCCTTCCCCGTCCCCTAAACCTAACCCTAGCCCGAACCCTAACCCTAACCCTTCCCCGAAGCCTGACCCTCACCCGTCACCTAATCCTAACCCGTACGCTGACACTAACCCGCGCCCTCACACGTACGCTCCCCCTAAAGCGTTGTCGTACCCTCACCTGGACCCTAAACCGTCCCCGTCCCCTAACCGTAACCCTAGCCCGTACCCTAACCCTAAACCTTCCCCGAAGCCTGACCCTCACCCGTCCCCTAATCCTAACCCGTACGCTGACACTAACCCGCGCCCTCACACCTCCGCTCCCCCTAAAGCGTTGTCGTACCCTCACCTGGACCCTAAACCGTCCCCGTCCCCTAACCCTAACCCTAGCCCGAACCCTAACCCTAACCCTTCCCCGAAGCCTGACCCTCACCCGTCCCCTAATCCTAACCCGTACGCTGACACTAACCCGCGCCCTCACACGTCCGCTCCCCCTAAAGCGTTGTCGTACCCTCACCTGGACCCTAAACCGTCCCCGTCCCCTAACCCTAACCCTAGCCCGAACCCTGACCCTAACCCTTCCCCGAAGCCTGACCCTCACCCGTCCCCTAATCCTAACCCGTACGCTGACACTAACCCGCGCCCTCACACGAATGCTCCCCCTAAAGCGTTGTCGTACCCTCACCTGGACCCTAACCCTTCCCCGTCCCCTAAACCTAACCCTAGCCCGAACCCTAACCCTAACCCTTCCCCGAAGCCTGACCCTCACCCGTCCCCTAATCCTAACCCGTACGCTGACACTAACCCGCGCCCTCACACGTACGCTCCCCCTAAAGCGTTGTCGTACCCTCACCTGGACCCTAAACCGTCCCCGTCCCCTAACCGTAACCCTAGCCCGAACCCTAACCCTAACCCTTCCCCGAAGCCTGACGCTCACCCGTCCCCTAATCTTAACCCGTACGCTGACACTAACCCGCGCCCTCACACGTACGCTCCCCCTAAAGCGTTGTCGTACCCTCACCTGGACCCTAACCCGTCCCCGTCCCCTAACCCTAACCCTAGCCCGAACCCTAACCCTAACCCTTCCCCGAAGCCTGACCCTCACCCGTCCCCTAATCCTAACCCGTACGCTGACACTAACCCGCGCCCTCACACGTACGCTCCCCCTAAAGCATTGTCGTACCCTCACCTGGACCCTAACCCGTCCCCGTCCCCTAACCCTAACCCTAGCCCGAACCCTGACCCTAACCCTTTCCCGAAGCCTGACCCTCACCCGTCCCCTAATCCTAACCCGTACGCTGACACTAACCCGCGCCCTCACACGTCCGCTCACCCTAAAGCGTTGTCGTACCCTCACCTGGACCCTAACCCGTCCCTGTCCCCTAACCCTAACCCTAGCCCGAACCCTAACCCTAACCCTTCCCCGAAGCCTGACCCTCACCCGTCCCCTAATCCTAACCCGTACGCTGACACTAACCCGCGCCCTCACACCTCCGCTCCCCCTAAAGCGTTGTCGTACCCTCACCTGGAACCTAACCCTTCCCCGTCCCCTAACCCTAACCCTAGCCCGAACCCTAACCCTAACCCTTCCCCGAAGCCTGACCCTCACCCGTCCCCTAATCCTAACCCGTACCCTGACACTAACCCGCACCCTCACACGTACGCTCCCCCTAAAGCGTTGTCGTACCCTCACCTGGACCCTAAACCGTCCCCGTCCCCTAACCCTAACCCTAGCTCGAACCCTAACCCTAACCCTTCCCCGAAGCCTGACCCTCACCCGTCCCCTAATCCTAACCCCTACGCTGACACTAACCCGCGCCCTCACACGTCCGCTCCCCCTAAAGCGTTGTCGTACCCTCACCTGGACCCTAAACCGTCCCCGTCCCCTAACCCTAACCCTAGCCCGAACCCTAACCCTAACCCTTCCCCGAAGCCTGACCCTCACCCGTCCCCTAATCCTAACCCGTACGCTGACACTAACCCGCGCCCTCACACGTCCGCTCCCCCTAAAGCGTTGTCGTACCCTCACCTGGACCCTAAACCGTCCCCGTCCCCTAACCCTAACCCTAGCCCGAACCCTAACCCTAACCCTTCCCCGAAGCCTGACCCTCACCCGTCCCCTAATTATAACACGTACGCTGACACTAAGCCGCGCCCTCACACGTCCGCTCTCCCTAAAGCGTTGTCGTACCCTCACCTGGACCCTAAACCGTCCCCGTCCCCTAACCCTAACCCTAGCCCAAACCCTAACCCTAACCCTTCCCCGAAGCCTGACCCTCACCCGTCCCCTAATCCTAACCCGTACGCTGACACTAACCCGCGCCCTCACACGTCCGCTCCCCCTAAAGCGTTGTCGTACCCTCACCTGGACCCTAAACCGTCCCCGTCCCCTAACACTAACCCTAGCCCGAACCCTAACCCTAACCCTTCCCCGAAGCCTGACCCTCACCCGTCCCCTAATCCTAACCCGTACGCTGACACTAACCTGCGCCCTCACACGTACGCTCCCCCTAAGCGTTGTCGTACCCTCACCTGGACCCTAAACCGTCCCCGTCCCCTTACCCTAACCCTAGCCCGAACCCTAACCCTAACCCTTCCCCGAAGCCTGACCCTCACCCGTCCCCTAATCCTAACCCGTACGCTGACACTAACCCGCGCCCTCACTCGTACGCTCCCCCTAAAGCGTTGTCGTACCCTCACCTGGACCCTAAACCGTCCCCGTCCCCTAACCCTAACCCTAGCCCGAACCCTAACCCTAACCCTTCCCCGAAGCCTGACCCTCACCCATCCCCTAATTCTAACCCGTACGCTGACACTAACCCGCGCCCTCACACGTACGCTCCCCCTAAAGCGTTGTCGTACCCTCACCTGGACCCTAAACCGTCCCCGTCCCCTAACCCTAACCCTAGCCCGAACCCTAACCCTAACCCTTCCCCGAAGCCTGACCCTCACCCGTCCCAAAATCCTAACCCGTACGCTGACACAAACCCGCGCCCTCACACGTACGCTCCCCCTAAAGCGTTGTCGTACCCTCACCTGGACCCTAAACCGTCCCCGTCCCCTAACCCTAACCCTAACCCGAACCCTAACCCTAACACTTCCCCGAAGCCTGACCCTCACCCGTCCCCTAATCCTAACCCGTACGCTGACACTATCCTGCGCCCTCACACGTACTCTCCCCCTAAGCGTTGTCGTACCCTCACCTGGACCCTAAACCGTCCCCGTCCCCTAACCCTAACCCTAGCCCGAACCCTAACCCTAACCCTTCCCCGAAGCCTGACCCTCACCCGTCCCCTAATCCTAACCCGTACGCTGACACTAACCCGCGCCCTCACACGTACGCTCCCCCTAAAGCGTTGTCGTACCCTCACCTGGACCCTAAACCGTCCCCGTTCCCTAACCCTAACCCTAGCCCGAACCCTAACCCTAACCCTTCCCCGAAGCCTGACCCTCACCCGTCCCCTAATCCTAACCCGTACGCTGACACTAACCCGCGCCCTCACACCTACGCTCCCCCTAAAGCGTTGTCGTACCCTCACCTGGACCCTAACCCGTCCCCGTCCCCTAACCCTAACCCTAGCCAGAAGCCTAACCCTAACACTTCCCCGAAGCCTGACCCTCAGCCGTCCCCTAATCCTAACCCGTTAGCTGACACTAACCTGCGCCCTCACACGTACGCTCCCCCTAAAGCGTTGTCGTACCCTCACCTGGACCCTAACCCGTCCCCGTCCCCTAACCCTAACCCTAGCCCGAACCCTAACCCTAACCCTTCCCCGAAGCCTGGCCCTCACCCGTCCCCTAATCCTAACCCGTACGCTGACACTAACCCGCGCCCTCACACGTCCGCTCCCCCTAAAGCGTTGTCGTACCCTCACCTGGACCCTAAACCGTCCCCGTCCCCTAACCCTAACCCTAGCCCGAACCCTAACCCTAACCCTTCCCCGAAGCCTGACCCTCACCCGTCCCCTAATCCTAACCCGTACGCTGACACTAACCCGCGCCCTCACACCTCCGCTCCCCCTAAAGCGTTGTCGTACCCTCACCTGGAACCTAACCCTTCCCCGTCCCCTAACCCTAACCCTAGCCCGAACCCTAACCCTAACCCTTCCCCGAAGCCTGACCCTCACCCGTCCCCTAATCCTAACCCGTACCCTGACACTAACCCGCACCCTCACACGTACGCTCCCCCTAAAGCGTTGTCGTACCCTCACCTGGACCCTAAACCGTCCCCGTCCCCTAACCCTAACCCTAGCTCGAACCCTAACCCTAACCCTTCCCCGAAGCCTGACCCTCACCCGTCCCCTAATCCTAACCCCTACGCTGACACTAACCCGCGCCCTCACACGTCCGCTCCCCCTAAAGCGTTGTCGTACCCTCACCTGGACCCTAAACCGTCCCCGTCCCCTAACCCTAACCCTAGCCCGAACCCTAACCCTAACCCTTCCCCGAAGCCTGACACTCACCCGTCCCCTAATCCTAACCCGTACGCTGACACTAACCCGCGCCCTCACACGTCCGCTCCCCCTAAAGCGTTGTCGTACCCTCACCTGGACCCTAAACCGTCCCCGTCCCCTAACCCTAACCCTAGCCCGAACCCTAACCCTAACCCTTCCCCGAAGCCTGACCCTCACCCGTCCCCTAATCCTAACCCGTACGCTGACACTAAGCCGCGCCCTCACACGTCCGCTCCCCCTAAAGCGTTGTCGTACCCTCACCTGGACCCTAAACCGTCCCCGTCCCGTAACCCTAACCCTAGCCCAAACCCTAACCCTAACCCTTCCCCGAAGCCTGACCCTCACCCGTCCCCTAATCCTAACCCGTACGCTGACACTAACCCGCGCCCTCACACGTCCGCTCCCCCTAAAGCGTTGTCGTACCCTCACCTGGACCTTAAACCTTCCCCGTCCCCTAACCCTAACCCTAGCCCGAACCCTAACCCTAACCCTTCCCCGAAGCCTGACCCTCACCCGTCCCCTAATCCTAACCCGTACGCTGACACTAACCTGCGCCCTCACACGTACGCTCCCCCTAAGCGTTGTCGTACCCTCACCTGGACCCTAAACCGTCCCCGTCCCCTTACCCTAACCCTAGCCCGAACCCTAACCCTAACCCTTCCCCGAAGCCTGACCCTAACCCGTCCCCTAATCCTAACCCGTACGCTGACACTAACCCGCGCCCTCACTCGTACGCTCCCCCTAAAGCGTTGTCGTACCCTCACCTGGACCCTAAACCGTCCCCGTCCCCTAACCCTAACCCTAGCCCGAACCCTAACCCTAACCCTTCCCCGAAGCCTGACCCTCACCCATCCCCTAATCCTAAGCCGTACGCTGACACTAACCCGCGCCCTCACACGTACGCTCCCCCTAAAGCGTTGTCGTACCCTCACCTGGACCCTAAACCGTCCCCGTCCCCTAACCCTAACCCTAGCCCGAACCCTAACCCTAACCCTTCCCCGAAGCCTGACCCTCACCCGTCCCAAAATCCTAACCCGTACGCTGACACAAACCCGCGCCCTCACACGTACGCTCCCCCTAAAGCGTTGTCGTACCCTCACCTGGACCCTAAACCGTCCCCGTCCCCTAACCCTAACCCTAACCCGAACCCTAACCCTAACACTTCCCCGAAGCCTGACCCTCACCCGTCCCCTAATCCTAACCCGTACGCTGAGACTAACCTGCGCCCTCACACGTACTCTCCCCCTAAGCGTTGTCGTACCCTCACCTGGACCCTAAACCGTCCCCGTCCCCTAACCCTAACCCTAGCCCGAACCCTAACCCTAACCCTTCCCCGAAGCCTGACCCTCACCCGTCCCCTAATCCTAACCCGTACGCTGACACTAACCCGCGCCCTCACACGTACGCTCCCCCTAAAGCGTTGTCGTACCCTCACCTGGACCCTAAACCGTCCCCGTTCCCTAACCCTAACCCTAGCCCGAACCCTAACCCTAACCCTTCCCCGAAGCCTGACCCTCACCCGTCCCCTAATCCTAACCCGTACGCTGACACTAACCCGCGCCCTCACACCTACGCTCCCCCTAAAGCGTTGTCGTACCCTCACCTGGACCCTAACCCGTCCCCGTCCCCTAACCCTAACCCTAGCCAGAAGCCTAACCCTAACCCTTCCCCGAATCCTGACCCTCAGCCGTCCCCTAATCCTAACCCGTTAGCTGACACTAACCTGCGCCCTCACACGTACGCTCCCCCTAAAGCGTTGTCGTACCCTCACCTGGACCCTAAACCGTCCCCGTCCCCTAACCCTAACCCTAGCCCGAACCCTAACCCTAACCCTTCCCCGAAGCCTGACCCTCACCCGTCCCCTAATCCTAACCCGTACGCTGACACTAACCCGCGCCCTCACACGTACGCTCCCCCTAAAGCGTTGTCGAACCCTCAGCTGGACCCTAACCCTTCCCCGTCCCCTAACCCTAACCCTAGCCCGAACCCTAACCCTAACCCTTCCCCGAAGCCTGACCCTCACCCGTCCCCTAATCCTAACCCGTACCCTGACACTAACCCGCGCCCTCACACGTACGCTCCCCCTAAAGCGTTGTCGTACCCTCACCTGGACCCTAAAGCGTCCCCGTCCCCTAACCCTAACCCTAGCTCGAACCCTAACCCTAACACTTCCCCGAAGCCTGACCCTCACCCGTCCCCTAATCCTAACCCGTACGCTGACACTAACCCGCGCCCTCACACGTCCGCTCCCCCTAAAGCGTTGTCGTACCCTCACCTGGACCCTAACCTGTCCCCGTCCCCTAACCCTAACCCTAGCCCAAACCCTAACCCTAACCCTTCCCCGAAGCCTGACCCTCACCCGTCCCCTAATCCTAACCCGTACGCTGACACTAAGCCGCGCCCTCACACGTCCGCTCCCCCTAAAGCGTTGTCGTACCCTCACCTGGACCCTAAACCGTCCCCGTCCCCTAACCCTAACCCTAGCCCAAACCCTAACCCTAACCCTTCCCCGAAGCCTGACCCTCACCCGTCCCCTAATCCTAACCCGTACGCTGACACTAACCCGCGCCCTCACACGTCCTCTCCCCCTAAAGCGTTGTCGTACCCTCACCTGGACCCTAAACCGTCCCCGTCCCCTAATCCTAACCCTAGCCCGAATCCTAACCCTAACCCTTCCCCGAAGCCTGACCCTCACCCGTCCCCTAATCCTAACCCGTACGCTGACACTAACCCGCGCCCTCACACGTCCGCTCCCCCTAAAGCGTTGTCGTACCCTCACCTGGACCTAAACCGTCCCCGTCCCCTAACCCTAACCCTAGCCCGAACCCTAACCCTAACCCTTCCCCGAAGCCTGACCCTCACCCGACCCTAATCCTAACCCGTACGCTGACACTATCCCGCGCCCTCACACGTACGCTCCCCCTAAAGCATTGTCGTACCCTCACCTGGACCCTAAACCGTCCCCGTCCCGTAACCCTAACCCTAGCCCGAACCCAAACCCTAACCCTTCCCCGAAGCCTGACCCTCACCCTTCCCCTATCCTAACCCGTACGCTGACACTAACCCACGCCCTCACACGTACGCTCCCTCTAAAGCGTTGTCGTACCCTCACCTGGACCCTAAACCGTCCCCGTCCCCTAACCCTAACCCTAGCCCGAACCCTAACCCTAAACCTTCCCCGAAGCCTGACCCTCACCCGTCCCCTAATCCTAACCCGTACGCTGACACTAACCCGCGCCCTCACACCTCCGCTCCCCCTAAAGCGTTGTCGTACCCTCACCTGGACCCTAAACCGTCCCCGTCCCCTAACCCTAACCCTAGCCCGAACCCTAACCCTAACCCTTCCCCGAAGCCTGACCCTCACCCGTCCCCTAATCCTAACCCGTACGCTGACACTAAGCCGCGCCCTCACACGTCCGCTCCCCCTAAAGCGTTGTCGTACCCTCACCTGGACCCTAAACCGTCCCCGTCCCCTAACCCTAACCCTAGCCCAAACCCTAACCCTAACCCTTCCCCGAAGCCTGACCCTCACCCGTCCCCTAATCCTAACCCGTACGCTGACACTAACCCGCGCCCTCACACGTCCTCTCCCCCTAAAGCGTTGTCGTACCCTCACCTGGACCCTAAACCGTCCCCGTCCCCTAATCCTAACCCTAGCCCGAATCCTAACCCTAACCCTTCCCCGAAGCCTGACCCTCACCCGTCCCCTAATCCTAACCCGTACGCTGACACTATAACGCGCCCTCACACGTCCGCTCCCCCTAAAGCGTTGTCGTACCCTCACCTGTACCTAAACCGTCCCCGTTCCCTAACCCTAACCCTAGCCCGAACCCTAACCCTAACCCTTCCCCGAAGCCTGACCCTCACCCGACCCTAATCCTAAACCGTACGCTGACACTATCCCGCGCCCTCACACGTACGCTCCCCCTAAAGCATTGTCGTACCCTCACCTGGACCCTAAACCGTCCCCGTCCCGTAACCCTAACCCTAGCCCGAACCCAAACCCTAACCCTTCCCCGAAGCCTGACCCTCACCCTTCCCCTATCCTAACCCGTACGCTGACACTAACCCACGCCCTCACACGTACGCTCCCTCTAAAGCGTTGTCGTACCCTCACCTGGACCCTAAACCGTCCCCGTCCCCTAACCCTAACCCTAGCCCGAACCCTAACCCTAAACCTTCCCCGAAGCCTGACCCTCACCCGTCCCCTAATCCTAACCCGTACGCTGACACTAACCCGCGCCCTCACACCTCCGCTCCCCCTAAAGCGTTGTCGTACCCTCACCTGGACCCTAAACCGTCCCCGTCCCCTAACCCTAACCCTAGCCCGAACCCTAACCCTAACCCTTCCCCGAAGCCTGACCCTCACCCGTCCCCTAATCCTAACCCGTACGCTGACACTAACCCGCGCCCTCACACGTCCGCTCCCCCTAAAGCGTTGTCGTACCCTCACCTGGACCCTAAACCGTCCCCGTTCCCTAACCCTAACCGTACCCCGAACCCTGACCCTAACCCTTCCCCGAAGCCTGACCCTCACCCGTCCCCTAATCCTAACCCGTACGCTGACACTAACCCGCGCCCTCACACGTATGCTCCCCCTAAAGCGTTGTCGTACCCTCACCTGGACCCTAACCCTTCCCCGTCCCCTAAACCTAAACCTAGCCCGAACCCTAACCCTAAACCTTCCCCGAAGCCTGACCCTCACCCGTCCCCTAATCCTAACCCGTACCCTGACACTAACCCGCGCCCTCACACGTACGCTCCCACTAAAGCGTTGTCATACCCTCACCTGGACCCTAAACCGTCCCCGTCCCCTAACCCTAACCCTAGCCCGAACCCTAACCCTAACCCTTCCCCGAAGCCTGACCCTCACCCGTCCCCTAATCCTAACCAGTACGCTGACACTAACCCGCGCCTTCACACGTCCGCTCCCCCTAAAGCGTTGTCGTACCCTCACCTGGACCCTAAACCGTCCCCGTCCCCTAACCCTAACCCTAGCCCGAACCCTAACCCTAACCCTTCCCCGAAGCCTGACGCTCACCCGTCCCATAATCTTAACCCGTACGCTGACACTAACCCGCGCCCTCACACGTACGCTCCCCCTAAAGCGTTGTCGTACCCTCACCTGGACCCTAACCCGTCCCCGTCCCCTAACCCTAACCCTAGCCCGAACCCTAACCCTTCCCCGAAGCCTGACCCTCACCCGTCCCCTAATCCTAAGCCGTACGCTGACACTAACCCGCGCCCTCACACGTACGCTCCCCCTAAAGCGTTGTCGTACCCTCACCTGGACCCTAACCCGTCCCCGTCCCCTAACCCTAACCCTAGCCCGAACCCTAACTCTAACCCTTCCCCGAAGCCTGACCCTCACCCGTCCCCTAATCCTAACCCGTACGCTGACACTAACCCGCGCCCTCACACGTCCGCTCCCCCTAAAGCGTTGTCGTACCCTCACCTGGACCCTAAACCGTCCCCGTCCCCTAACCCTAACCCTAGCCCGAACCCTAACACTAACCCTTCCCCGAAGCCTGACCCTCACCCGTCCCCTAATCCTAACCCGTACGCTGACACTAACCCGCACCCTCACACGTACGCTCCCCCTAAAGCGTTGTCGTACCCTCAGCTGGACCCTAACCCTTCCCCGTCCCCTAACCCTAACCCTAGCCCGAACCCTAACCCTAACCCTTCCCCGAAGCCTGACCCTCACCCGTCCCCTAATCCTAACCCGTACCCTGACACTAACCCGCGCCCTCACACGTACGCTCCCCCTAAAGCGTTGTCGTACCCTCACCTGGACCCTAACCCGTCCCCGTCACCTAACCCTAAACCTAGCTCGTACCCTAACCCTAACCCTTCCCCGAAGCCTGACCCTCACCCGTCCCCTAATCCTAACCCGTACGCTGACACTAACCCGCGCCCTCACACGTCCGCTCCCTCACACGTACGCTCCCCCTAAAGCGTTGTCGTACCCTCACCTGGACCCTAACCCGTCCCCGTCACCTAACCCTAAACCTAGCTCGTACCCTAACCCTAACCCTTCCCCGAAGCCTGACCCTCACCCGTCCCCTAATCCTAACCCGTACGCTGACACTAACCCGCGCCCTCACACGTCCGCTCCCCCTAAAGCGTTGTCGTACCCTCACCTGGACCCTAACCCGTCCCCGTCCCCTAACCCTAACCCTAGCCCAAACCCTAACCCTAACCCTTCCCCGAAGCCTGACCCTCACCCGTCCCCTAATCCTAACCCGTACGCTGACACTAAGCCGCGCCCTCACACGTCCGCTCCCCCTAAAGCGTTGTCGTACCCTCACCTGGACCCTAAACCGTCCCCGTCCCCTAACCCTAACCCTAGCCCAAACCCTAACCCTAACCCTTCCCCGAAGCCTGACCCTCACCCGTCCCCTAATCCTAACCCGTACGCTGACACTAACCCGCGCCCTCACACGTCCGCTCCCCCTAAAGCGTTGTCGTACCCTCACCTGGACCCTAAACCGTCCCCGTCCCCTAACCCTAACCCTAGCCCGAATCCTAACCCTAACCCTTCCCCGAAGCCTGACCCCCAACCGTCCCCTAATCCTAACCCGTACGCTGACACTAACCCGCGCCCTCACACGTCCGCTCCCCCTAAAGCGTTGTCGTACCCTCACCTGGACCTAAACCGTCCCCGTCCCCTAACCCTAACCCTAGCCCGAACCCTAACCCTAACCCTTCCCCGAAGCCTGACCCTCACCCGTCCCCTAATCCTAACCCGTACGCTGACACTATCCCGCGCCCTCACACGTACGCTCCCCCTAAAGCATTGTCGTACCCTCACCTGGACCCTAAACCGTCCCCGTCCCCTAACCCTAACCCTAGCCCGAACCCTAACCCTAACCCTTCCCCGAAGCCTGACCCTCACCCTTCCCCTATCCTAACCCGTACGCTGACACTAACCCACGCCCTCACACGTACGCTCCCTCTAAAGCGTTGTCGTACCCTCACCTGGACCCTAAACCGTCCCCGTCCCCTAACCCTAACCCTAGCCCGAACCCTAACCCTAAATCTTCCCCGAAGCCTGACCCTCACCCGTCCCCTAATCCTAACCCGTACGCTGACACTAACCCGCGCCCTCACACCTCCGCTCCCCCTAAAGCGTTGTCGTACCCTCACCTGGACCCTAAACCGTCCCCGTCCCCTAACCCTAACCCTAGCCCGAACCCTAACCCTAACCCTTCCCCGAAGCCTGACCCTCACCCGTCCCCTAATCCTAACCCGTACGCTGACACTAACCCGCGCCCTCACACGTCCGCTCCCCCTAAAGCGTTGTCGTACCCTCACCTGGACCCTAAACCGTCCCCGTTCCCTAACCCTAACCGTACCCCGAACCCTGACCCTAACCCTTCCCCGAAGCCTGACCCTCACCCGTCCCCTAATCCTAACCCGTACGCTGACACTAACCCGCGCCCTCACACGTATGCTCCCCCTAAAGCGTTGTCGTACCCTCACCTGGACCCTAACCCTTCCCCGTCCCCTAAACCTAACCCTAGCACGAACCCTAACCCTAAACCTTCCCCGAAGCCTGACCCTCACCCGTCCCCTAATCCTAACCCGTACCCTGACACTAACCCGCGCCCTCACACGTACGCTCCCACTAAAGCGTTGTCATACCCTCACCTGGACCCTAAACCGTCCCCGTCCCCTAACCCTAACCCTAGCCCGAACCCTAACCCTAACCCTTCCCCGAAGCCTGACCCTCACCCGTCCCCTAATCCTAACCAGTACGCTGACACTAACCCGCGCCCTCACACGTCCGCTCCCCCTAAAGCGTTGTCGTACCCTCACCTGGACCCTAAACCGTCCCCGTCCCCTAACCCTAACCCTAGCCCGAACCCTAACCCTAACCCTTCCCCGAAGCCTGACGCTCACCCGTCCCATAATCTTAACCCGTACGCTGACACTAACCCGCGCCCTCACACCTCCGCTCCCCCTAAAGCGTTGTCGTACCCTCACCTGGACCCTAACCCGTCCCCGTCCCCTAACCCTAACCCTAGCCCGAACCCTAACCCTTCCCCGAAGCCTGACCCTCACCCGTCCCCTAATCCTAAGCCGTACGCTGACACTAACCCGCGCCCTCACACGTACGCTCCCCCTAAAGCGTTGTCGTACCCTCACCTGGACCCTAACCCGTCCCCGTCCCCTAACCCTAACCCTAGCCCGAACCCTAACTCTAACCCTTCCCCGAAGCCTGACCCTCACCCGTCCCCTAATCCTAACCCGTACGCTGACACTAACCCGCGCCCTCACACGTCCGCTCCCCCTAAAGCGTTGTCGTACCCTCACCTGGACCCTAAACCGTCCCCGTCCCCTAACCCTAACCCTAGCCCGAACCCTAACACTAACCCTTCCCCGAAGCCTGACCCTCACCCGTCCCCTAATCCTAACCCGTACGCTGACACTAACCCGCGCCCTCACACGTACGCTCCCCCTAAAGCGTTGTCGTACCCTCAGCTGGACCCTAACCCTTCCCCGTCCCCTAACCCTAACCCTAGCCCGAACCCTAACCCTAACCCTTCCCCGAAGCCTGACCCTCACCCGTCCCCTAATCCTAACCCGTACCCTGACACTAACCCGCGCCCTCACACGTACGCTCCCCCTAAAGCGTTGTCGTACCCTCACCTGGACCCTAACCCGTCCCCGTCATCTAACCCTAAACCTAGCTCGTACCCTAACCCTAACCCTTCCCCGAAGCCTGACCCTCACCCGTCCCCTAATCCTAACCCGTACGCTGACACTAACCCGCGCCCTCACACGTCCGCTCCCCCTAAAGCGTTGTCGTACCCTCACCTGGACCCTAACCCGTCCCCGTCCCCTAACCCTAACCCTAGCCCAAACCCTAACCCTAACCCTTCCCCGAAGCCTGACCCTCACCCGTCCCCTAATCCTAACCCGTACGCTGACACTAAGCCGCGCCCTCACACGTCCGCTCCCCCTAAAGCGTTGTCGTACCCTCACCTGGACCCTAAACCGTCCCCGTCCCCTAACCCTAACCCTAGCCCAAACCCTAACCCTAACCCTTCCCCGAAGCCTGACCCTCACCCGTCCCCTAATCCTAACCCGTACGCTGACACTAACCCGCGCCCTCACACGTCCGCTCCCCCTAAAGCGTTGTCGTACCCTCACCTGGACCCTAAACCGTCCCCGTCCCCTAACCCTAACCCTAGCCCGAATCCTAACCC
The DNA here is from genome assembly GCF_039906515.1 of Pseudorca crassidens. Taxonomy (NCBI): domain Eukaryota; kingdom Metazoa; phylum Chordata; class Mammalia; order Artiodactyla; family Delphinidae; genus Pseudorca; species Pseudorca crassidens. The sequence continues at coordinate 3,555,051 of NW_027136302.1, read as the reverse complement.
TAACCCTTCCCCGAAGCCTGACCCTCACCCGTCCCCTAATCCTAACCCGTACGCTGACACTAACCCGCGCCCTCACACGTCCGCTCCCCCTAAAGCGTTGTCGTACCCTCACCTGGACCTAAACCGTCCCCGTCCCCTAACCCTAACCCTAGCCCGTACCCTAACCCTAACCCTTCCCCGAAGCCTGACCCTCACCCGTCCCCTAATCCTAACCCGTACGCTGACACTATCCCGCGCCCTCACACGTACGCTCCCCCTAAAGCATTGTCGTACCCTCACCTGGACCCTAAACCGTCCCCGTCCCCTAACCCTAACCCTAGCCCGAACCCTAACCCTAACCCTTCCCCGAAGCCTGACCCTCACCCTTCCCCTATCCTAACCCGTACGCTGACACTAACCCACGCCCTCACACGTACGCTCCCTCTAAAGCGTTGTCGTACCCTCACCTGGACCCTAAACCGTCCCCGTCCCCTAACCCTAACCCTAGCCCGAACCCTAACCCTAAACCTTCCCCGAAGCCTGACCCTCACCCGTCCCCTAATCCTAACCCGTACGCTGACACTAACCCGCGCCCTCACACCTCCGCTCCCCCTAAAGCGTTGTCGTACCCTCACCTGGACCCTAAACCGTCCCCGTCCCCTAACCCTAACCCTAGCCCGAACCCTAACCCTAACCCTTCCCCGAAGCCTGACCCTCACCCGTCCCCTAATCCTAACCCGTACGCTGACACTAACCCGCGCCCTCACACGTCCGCTCCCCCTAAAGCGTTGTCGTACCCTCACCTGGACCCTAAACCGTCCCCGTCCCCTAACCCTAACCGTACCCCGAACCCTGACCCTAACCCTTCCCCGAAGCCTGACCCTCACCCGTCCCCTAATCCTAACCCGTACGCTGACACTAACCCGCGCCCTCACACGTATGCTCCCCCTAAAGCGTTGTCGTACCCTCACCTGGACCCTAACCCTTCCCCGTCCCCTAAACCTAACCCTAGCCCGAACCCTAACCCTAAACCTTCCCCGAAGCCTGACCCTCACCCGTCCCCTAATCCTAACCCGTACCCTGACACTAACCCGCGCCCTCACACGTACGCTCCCACTAAAGCGTTGTCATACCCTCACCTGGACCCTAAACCGTCCCCGTCCCCTAACCCTAACCCTAGCCCGAACCCTAACCCTAACCCTTCCCCGAAGCCTGACCCTCACCCGTCCCCTAATCCTAACCAGTACGCTGACACTAACCCGCGCCCTCACACGTCCGCTCCCCCTAAATCGTTGTCGTACCCTCACCTGGACCCTAAACCGTCCCCGTCCCCTAACCCTAACCCTAGCCCGAACCCTAACCCTAACCCTTCCCCGAAGCCTGACCCTCACCCGTCCCCTAATCCTAACCCGTACGCTGACACTAACCCGCGCCCTCACACGTACGCTCCCCCTAAAGCGTTGTCATACCCTCACCTGGACCCTAACCCGTCCCCGTCCCCTAACCCTAACCCTAGCCCGAACCCTAACTCTAACCCTTCCCCGAAGCCTGACCCTCACCCGTCCCCTAATCCTAACCCGTACGCTGACACTAACCCGCGCCCTCACACGTCCGCTCCCCCTAAAGCGTTGTCGTACCCTCACCTGGACCCTAAACCGTCCCCGTCCCCTAACCCTAACCCTAGCCCGAACCCTAACACTAACCCTTCCCCGAAGCCTGACCCTCACCCGTCCCCTAATCCTAACCCGTACGCTGACACTAACCCGCGCCCTCACACGTCCGCTCCCCCTAAAGCGTTGTCGTACCCTCACCTGGACCCTAACCCGTCTCCGTCCCCTAACCCTAACCCTAGCCCGAACCCTAACCCTAACCCTTCCCCGAAGCCTGACCCTCTCCCGTCCCCTAATCCTAACCCGTACCCTGACACTAACCCGCGCCCTCACACGTACGCTCCCCCTAAAGCGTTGTCGTACCCTCACCTGGACCCTAACCCGTCCCCGTCCCCTAACCCTAACCCTAGCCCGAAACCTAACCCTAACCCTTCCCCGAAGCCTGACCCTCACCCGTCCCCTAATCCTAACCCGTACGCTGACACTAACCCGCGCCCTCACATGTACGCTCACCCTTAAGCGTTGTCGTACCCTCAGCTGGACCCTAACCCTTCCCCGTCCCCTAACCCTAACCCTAGCCCGAACCCTAACCCTAACCCTTCCCCGAAGCCTGACCCTCACCCGTCCCCTAATCCTAACCCGTACCCTGACACTAACCCGCGCCCTCACACGTACGCTCCCCCTAAAGCGTTGTCGTACCCTCACCTGGACCCTAAACCGTCCCCGTCCCCTAACCCTAACCCTAGCTCGAACCCTAACCCTAACCCTTTCCCGAAGCCTGACCCTCACCCGTCCCCTAATCCTAACCCGTACGCTGACACTAACCCGCGCCCTCACACGTCCGCTCCCCCTAAAGCGTTGTCGTACCCTCACCTGGACCCTAACCCGTCCCCGTCCCCTAACCCTAACCCTAGCCCGAACCCTAACCCTAACCCTTCCCCGAAGCCTGACCCTCACCCGTCCCCTAATCCTAACCCGTACGCTGACACTAAGCCGCGCCCTCACACGTCCGCTCCCCCTAAAGCGTTGTCGTACCCTCACCTGGACCCTAAACCGTCCCCGTCCCCTAACCCTAACCCTAGCCCGAACCCTAACCCTAACCCTTCCCCGAAGCCTGACCCTCACCCGTCCCCTAATCCTAACCCGTACGCTGACACTAACCCGCGCCCTCACACGTCCGCTCCCCCTAAAGCTTTGTCTTACCCTCACCTGGACCCTAAACCGTCCCCGTCCCCTAACCCTAACCCTAGCCCGAACCCTAAGCCTAACCCTTCCCCGAAGCCTGACCCTCACCCGTCCCCTAATCCTAACCCGTACGCTGACACTAACCCGCGCCCTCACACGTCCGCTCCCCCTAAAGCGTTGTCGTACCCTCACCTGGACCTAAACCGTCCCCGTCCCCTAACCCTAACCCTAGCCCGAACCCTAACCCTAACACTTCCCCGAAGCCTGACCCTCACCCGTCCCCTAATCCTAACCCGTACGCTGACACTATCCCGCGCCCTCACACGTACGCTCCCCCTAAAGCATTGTCGTACCCTCACCTGGACCCTAAACCGTCCCCGTCCCCTAACCCTAACCCTAGCCCGAACCCTAACCCTAACCCTTCTCCGAAGCCTGACCCTCACCCTTCCCCTATCCTAACCCGTACGCTGACACTAAACCACGCCCTCACACGTACGCTCCCTCTAAAGCGTTGTCGTACCCTCACCTGGACCCTAAACCGTCCCCGTCCCCTAACCCTAACCCTAGCCCGTACCCTAACCCTAAATCTTCCCCGAAGCCTGACCCTCACCCGTCCCCTAATCCTAACCCGTACGCTGACACTAACCCGCGCCCTCACACCTCCGCTCCCCCTAAAGCGTTGTCGTACCCTCACCTGGACCCTAAACCGTCCCCGTCCCCTAACCCTAACCCTAGCCCGAACCCTAACCCTAACCCTTCCCCGAAGCCTGACCCTCACCCGTCCCCTAATCCTAACCCGTACGCTGACACTAACCCGCGCCCTCACACGTCCGCTCCCCCTAAAGCGTTGTCGTACCCTCACCTGGACCCTAACCCGTCCCCGTCCCCTAACCCTAACCCTAGCCCGAACCCTGACCCTAACCCTTCCCCGAAGCCTGACCCTCACCCGTCCCCTAATCCTAACCCGTACGCTGACACTAACCCGCGCCCTCACACGTATGCTCCCCCTAAAGCGTTGTCGTACCCTCACCTGGACCCTAACCCTTCCCCGTCCCCTAAACCTAACCCTAGCCCGAACCCTAACCCTAACCCTTCCCCGAAGCCTGACCCTCACCCGTCCCCTAATCCTAACCCGTACCCTGACACTAACCCGCGCCCTCACACGTACGCTCCCACTAAAGCGTTGTCGTACCCTCACCTGGACCCTAAACCGTCCCCGTCCCCTAACCCTAACCCTAGCCCGAACCCTAACCCTAACCCTTCCCCGAAGCCTGACCCTCACCCGTCCCCTAATCCTAACCCGTACGCTGACACTAACCCGCGCCCTCACACGTACGCTCCCCCTAAAGCGTTGTCGTACCCTCACCTGGACCCTAACCCGTCCCCGTCCCCTAACCCTAACCCTAGCCCGAACCCTGACCCTAACCCTTTCCCGAAGCCTGACCCTCACCCGTCCCCTAATCCTAACCCGTACGCTGACACTAACCCGCGCCCTCACACGTCCGCTCACCCTAAAGCGTTGTCGTACCCTCACCTGGACCCTAACCCGTCCCCGTACCCTAACCCTAACCCTAGCCCGAACCCTAACCCTAACCCTTCCCCGAAGCCTGACCCTCACCCGTCCCCTAATCCTAACCCGTACGCTGACACTAACCCGCACCCTCACACCTCCGCTCCCCCTAAAGCGTTGTCGTACCCTCACCTGGAACCTAACCCTTCCCCGTCCCCTAACCCTAACCCTAGCCCGAACCCTAACCCTAACCCTTCCCCGAAGCCTGACCCTCACCCGTCCCCTAATCCTAACCCGTACCCTGACACTAACCCGCACCCTCACACGTACGCTCCCCCTAAAGCGTTGTCGTACCCTCACCTGGACCCTAAACCGTCCCCTTCCCCTAACCCTAACCCTAGCTCGAACCCTAACCCTAACCCTTCCCCGAAGCCTGACCCTCACCCGTCCCCTAATCCTAACCCCTACGCTGACACTAACCCGCGCCCTCACACGTCCGCTCCCCCTAAAGCGTTGTCGTACCCTCACCTGGACCCTAAACCGTCCCCGTCCCCTAACCCTAACCCTAGCCCGAACCCTAACCCTAACCCTTCCCCGAAGCCTGACCCTCACCCGTCCCCTAATCCTAACCCGTACGCTGACACTAACCCGCGCCCTCACACGTCCGCTCACCCTAAAGCGTTGTCGTACCCTCACCTGGACCCTAAACCGTCCCCGTCCCCTAACCCTAACCCTAGCCCGAACCCTAACCCTAACCCTTCCCCGAAGCCTGACCCTCACCCGTCCCCTAATCCTAACCCGTACGCTGACACTAAGCCGCGCCCTCACACGTCCGCTCCCCCTAAAGCGTTGTCGTACCCTCACCTGGACCCTAAACCGTCCCCGTCCCCTAACCCTAACCCTAGCCCGAACCCTAACCCTAACCCTTCCCCGAAGCCTGACCCTCACCCGTCCCCTAATCCTAACCCGTACGCTGAAACTAACCCGCGCCCTCACACGTCCGCTCCCCCTAAAGCGTTGTCGTACCCTCACCTGGACCCTAAACCGTCCCCGTCCCCTAACCCTAATCCTAGCCCGAACACTAACCCTAACACTTCCCCGAAGCCTGACCCTCACCCTTCCCCTATCCTAACCCGTACGCTGACACTAAGCCGCGCCCTCACACGTACCCTCCCTCTAAAGCGTTGTCGTACCCTCACCTGGACCCTAAACCGTCCCCGTCCCCTAACCCTAACCCTAGACCGAACCCTAACCCTAACCCTTCCCCGAAGCCTGACCCTCACCCGTCCCCTAATCCTAACCCGTACGCTGACACTAACCCGCGCCCTCACACGTCCGCTCCCCCTAAAGCGTTGTCGTACCCTCACCTGGACCCTAAACCGTCCCCGTCCCCTAACCCTAACCGTACCCCGAACCCTGACCCTAACCCTTCCCCGAAGCCTGACCCTCACCCGTCCCCTAATCCTAACCCGTACGCTGACACTAACCCGCGCCCTCACACGTATGCTCCCCCTAAAGCGTTGTCGTACCCTCACCTGGACCCTAACCCTTCCCCGTCCCCTAAACCTAACCCTAGCCCGAACCCTAACCCTAAACCTTCCCCGAAGCCTGACCCTCACCCGTCCCCTAATCCTAACCCGTACCCTGACACTAACCCGCGCCCTCACACGTACGCTCCCACTAAAGCGTTGTCATACCCTCACCTGGACCCTAAACCGTCCCCGTCCCCTAACCCTAACCCTAGCCCGAACCCTAACCCTAACCCTTCCCCGAAGCCTGACCCTCACCCGTCCCCTAATCCTAACCAGTACGCTGACACTAACCCGCGCCCTCACACGTCCGCTCCCCCTAAATCGTTGTCGTACCCTCACCTGGACCCTAAACCGTCCCCGTCCCCTAACCCTAACCCTAGCCCGAACCCTAACCCTAACCCTTCCCCGAAGCCTGACCCTCACCCGTCCCCTAATCCTAACCCGTACGCTGACACTAACCCGCGCCCTCACACGTACGCTCCCCCTAAAGCGTTGTCATACCCTCACCTGGACCCTAACCCGTCCCCGTCCCCTAACCCTAACCCTAGCCCGAACCCTAACTCTAACCCTTCCCCGAAGCCTGACCCTCACCCGTCCCCTAATCCTAACCCGTACGCTGACACTAACCCGCGCCCTCACACGTCCGCTCCCCCTAAAGCGTTGTCGTACCCTCACCTGGACCCTAAACCGTCCCCGTCCCCTAACCCTAACCCTAGCCCGAACCCTAACACTAACCCTTCCCCGAAGCCTGACCCTCACCCGTCCCCTAATCCTAACCCGTACGCTGACACTAACCCGCGCCCTCACACGTCCGCTCCCCCTAAAGCGTTGTCGTACCCTCACCTGGACCCTAACCCGTCTCCGTCCCCTAACCCTAACCCTAGCCCGAACCCTAACCCTAACCCTTCCCCGAAGCCTGACCCTCTCCCGTCCCCTAATCCTAACCCGTACCCTGACACTAACCCGCGCCCTCACACGTACGCTCCCCCTAAAGCGTTGTCGTACCCTCACCTGGACCCTAACCCGTCCCCGTCCCCTAACCCTAACCCTAGCCCGAAACCTAACCCTAACCCTTCCCCGAAGCCTGACCCTCACCCGTCCCCTAATCCTAACCCGTACGCTGACACTAACCCGCGCCCTCACATGTACGCTCACCCTTAAGCGTTGTCGTACCCTCAGCTGGACCCTAACCCTTCCCCGTCCCCTAACCCTAACCCTAGCCCGAACCCTAACCCTAACCCTTCCCCGAAGCCTGACCCTCACCCGTCCCCTAATCCTAACCCGTACCCTGACACTAACCCGCGCCCTCACACGTACGCTCCCCCTAAAGCGTTGTCGTACCCTCACCTGGACCCTAAACCGTCCCCGTCCCCTAACCCTAACCCTAGCTCGAACCCTAACCCTAACCCTTTCCCGAAGCCTGACCCTCACCCGTCCCCTAATCCTAACCCGTACGCTGACACTAACCCGCGCCCTCACACGTCCGCTCCCCCTAAAGCGTTGTCGTACCCTCACCTGGACCCTAACCCGTCCCCGTCCCCTAACCCTAACCCTAGCCCGAACCCTAACCCTAACCCTTCCCCGAAGCCTGACCCTCACCCGTCCCCTAATCCTAACCCGTACGCTGACACTAAGCCGCGCCCTCACACGTCCGCTCCCCCTAAAGCGTTGTCGTACCCTCACCTGGACCCTAAACCGTCCCCGTCCCCTAACCCTAACCCTAGCCCGAACCCTAACCCTAACCCTTCCCCGAAGCCTGACCCTCACCCGTCCCCTAATCCTAACCCGTACGCTGACACTAACCCGCGCCCTCACACGTCCGCTCCCCCTAAAGCTTTGTCTTACCCTCACCTGGACCCTAAACCGTCCCCGTCCCCTAACCCTAACCCTAGCCCGAACCCTAAGCCTAACCCTTCCCCGAAGCCTGACCCTCACCCGTCCCCTAATCCTAACCCGTACGCTGACACTAACCCGCGCCCTCACACGTCCGCTCCCCCTAAAGCGTTGTCGTACCCTCACCTGGACCTAAACCGTCCCCGTCCCCTAACCCTAACCCTAGCCCGAACCCTAACCCTAACACTTCCCCGAAGCCTGACCCTCACCCGTCCCCTAATCCTAACCCGTACGCTGACACTATCCCGCGCCCTCACACGTACGCTCCCCCTAAAGCATTGTCGTACCCTCACCTGGACCCTAAACCGTCCCCGTCCCCTAACCCTAACCCTAGCCCGAACCCTAACCCTAACCCTTCTCCGAAGCCTGACCCTCACCCTTCCCCTATCCTAACCCGTACGCTGACACTAAACCACGCCCTCACACGTACGCTCCCTCTAAAGCGTTGTCGTACCCTCACCTGGACCCTAAACCGTCCCCGTCCCCTAACCCTAACCCTAGCCCGTACCCTAACCCTAAACCTTCCCCGAAGCCTGACCCTCACCCGTCCCCTAATCCTAACCCGTACGCTGACACTAACCCGCGCCCTCACACCTCCGCTCCCCCTAAAGCGTTGTCGTACCCTCACCTGGACCCTAAACCGTCCCCGTCCCCTAACCCTAACCCTAGCCCGAACCCTAACCCTAACCCTTCCCCGAAGCCTGACCCTCACCCGTCCCCTAATCCTAACCCGTACGCTGACACTAACCCGCGCCCTCACACGTCCGCTCCCCCTAAAGCGTTGTCGTACCCTCACCTGGACCCTAACCCGTCCCCGTCCCCTAACCCTAACCCTAGCCCGAACCCTGACCCTAACCCTTCCCCGAAGCCTGACCCTCACCCGTCCCCTAATCCTAACCCGTACGCTGACACTAACCCGCGCCCTCACACGTATGCTCCCCCTAAAGCGTTGTCGTACCCTCACCTGGACCCTAACCCTTCCCCGTCCCCTAAACCTAACCCTAGCCCGAACCCTAACCCTAACCCTTCCCCGAAGCCTGACCCTCACCCGTCCCCTAATCCTAACCCGTACCCTGACACTAACCCGCGCCCTCACACGTACGCTCCCACTAAAGCGTTGTCGTACCCTCACCTGGACCCTAAACCGTCCCCGTCCCCTAACCCTAACCCTAGCCCGAACCCTAACCCTAACCCTTCCCCGAAGCCTGACCCTCACCCGTCCCCTAATCCTAACCCGTACGCTGACACTAACCCGCGCCCTCACACGTACGCTCCCCCTAAAGCGTTGTCGTACCCTCACCTGGACCCTAACCCGTCCCCGTCCCCTAACCCTAACCCTAGCCCGAACCCTGACCCTAACCCTTTCCCGAAGCCTGACCCTCACCCGTCCCCTAATCCTAACCCGTACGCTGACACTAACCCGCGCCCTCACACGTCCGCTCACCCTAAAGCGTTGTCGTACCCTCACCTGGACCCTAACCCGTCCCCGTCCCCTAACCCTAACCCTAGCCCGAACCCTAACCCTAACCCTTCCCCGAAGCCTGACCCTCACCCGTCCCCTAATCCTAACCCGTACGCTGACACTAACCCGCACCCTCACACCTCCGCTCCCCCTAAAGCGTTGTCGTACTCTCACCTGGAACCTAACCCTTCCCCGTCCCCTAACCCTAACCCTAGCCCGAACCCTAACCCTAACCCTTCCCCGAAGCCTGACCCTCACCCGTCCCCTAATCCTAACCCGTACCCTGACACTAACCCGCACCCTCACACGTACGCTCCCCCTAAAGCGTTGTCGTACCCTCACCTGGACCCTAAACCGTCCCCTTCCCCTAACCCTAACCCTAGCTCGAACCCTAACCCTAACCCTTCCCCGAAGCCTGACCCTCACCCGTCCCCTAATCCTAACCCCTACGCTGACACTAACCCGCGCCCTCACACGTCCGCTCCCCCTAAAGCGTTGTCGTACCCTCACCTGGACCCTAAACCGTCCCCGTCCCCTAACCCTAACCCTAGCCCGAACCCTAACCCTAACCCTTCCCCGAAGCCTGACCCTCACCCGTCCCCTAATCCTAACCCGTACGCTGACACTAACCCGCGCCCTCACACGTCCGCTCACCCTAAAGCGTTGTCGTACCCTCACCTGGACCCTAAACCGTCCCCGTCCCCTAACCCTAACCCTAGCCCGAACCCTAACCCTAACCCTTCCCCGAAGCCTGACCCTCACCCGTCCCCTAATCCTAACCCGTACGCTGACACTAAGCCGCGCCCTCACACGTCCGCTCCCCCTAAAGCGTTGTCGTACCCTCACCTGGACCCTAAACCGTCCCCGTCCCCTAACCCTAACCCTAGCCCGAACCCTAACCCTAACCCTTCCCCGAAGCCTGACCCTCACCCGTCCCCTAATCCTAACCCGTACGCTGAAACTAACCCGCGCCCTCACACGTCCGCTCCCCCTAAAGCGTTGTCGTACCCTCACCTGGACCCTAAACCGTCCCCGTCCCGTAACCCTAATCCTAGCCCGAACACTAACCCTAACACTTCCCCGAAGCCTGACCCTCACCCTTCCCCTATCCTAACCCGTACGCTGACACTAAGCCGCGCCCTCACACGTACCCTCCCTCTAAAGCGTTGTCGTACCCTCACCTGGACCCTAAACCGTCCCCGTCCCCTAACCCTAACCCTAGACCGAACCCTAACCCTAACCCTTCCCCGAAGCCTGACCCTCACCCGTCCCCTAATCCTAACCCGTACGCTGACACTAACCCGCGCCCTCACACGTCCGCTCCCCCTAAAGCGTTGTCGTACCCTCACCTGGACCCTAAACCGTCCCCGTCCCCTAACCCTAACCCTAGCCCGAACCCTAACCCTAACCCTTCCCCGAAGCCTGACCCTCACCCGTCCCCTAATCCTAACCCGTACGCTGACACTAACCCACGCCCTCACACGTACGCTCCCTCTAAAGCGTTGTCGTACCCTCACCTGGACCCTAAACCGTCCCCGTCCCCTAACCCTAACCCTAGCCCGAACCCTAACCCTAAAACTTCCCCGAAGCCTGACCCTCACCCGTCCCCTAATCCTAACCCATACGCTGAAACTAACACGCGCCCTCACACGTACGCTCCCCCTAAAGCGTTGTCGTACCCTCACCTGGACCCTAACCCGTCCCTGTCCCCTAACCCTAACCCTAGCCCGAACAATAACCCTAAACCTTCCCTGAAGCCTGACCCTCACCCGTCCCCTAATCCTAACCCGTACGCGGACACTAACCCGCGCCCTCACACGTACGCTCCCCCTAAAGCGTTGTCGTACCCTCACCTGGACCCTAACCCGTCCCCGTCCCCTAAACCTAACCCTAGCCCGAACCCTGACCCCACCCTTCCCCGAAGCCTGACCCTCACCCGTCCCCTAATCCTAACCCGTACGATGACACTAACCCGCGCTCTCACACGTACGCTCCCCCTAAAGCGTTGTCGTACCCTCACCTGCACCCTAAACCGTCCCCGTCCCCTAACCCTAACCCTAGCCCGAAACCTAACCCTAACACTTCCCCGAAGCCTGACCCTCACCCGTCCCCTAATCCTAACCCGTACGCTGACACTAACCCGCGCCCTCACACGTACGCTCCCCCTAATGCGTTGTCGTACCCTCAACTGGACCCTAACCCGTCCCCGTCCCCTAACCCTAACCCTAGCCCGAACCTTAACCCTAACCCTTCCCCGAAGCCTGACCCTCACCCGTCCCCTAATCCTAACCCGTACGCTGACACTAACCCGCGCCCTCACACGTACGCTCCCCCGAAAGCATTGTCGTACCCTCACCTGGACCCTAAACCGTCCCCTTCTCCTAACCCTAACCCTAGCCCGAACCCTAACCCTAACCCTTCCCCGAAGCCTTACCCTCACCCTTCCCCTATCCTAACCCGTACGCTGACACTAACCCACGCCCTCACACGTACGCTCCCTCTAAAGCGTTGTCGTACACTCACCTGGACCCTAAACCGTCCCCGTCCCCTAACCCTAACCCTAGCCCGAACCCTAACCCTAACCCTTCCCCGAAGCCTGACCCTCACCCGTCCCCTAATCCTAACCCGTACGCTGACACTAACCCGCGCCCTCACACGTCCGCTCCCCCTAAAGCGTTGTCGTATCCTCACCTGGACCCTAAACCGTCCCCGTCCCCTAACCCTAACCCTAGCCCGAACCCTAACCCTAACCCTTCCCCGAAGCCTGACCCTCACCCGTCCCCTAATCCTAACCCGTACGCTGACACTAACCCGCGCCCTCACACTTCCGCTCCCCCTAAAGCGTTGTTGTACCCTCACCTGGACCCTAACCCGTCCCCGTCCCCTAACCCTAACCCTAGCCCGAACCCTAACCCTAACCCTTCCCCGTAGCCTGACCCTCACCCGTCCCCTAATCCTAACCCGTACGCTGACACTAACCCGCGCCCTCACACGTACGCTCCCCCTAAAGCGTTGTCGTACCCTCACCTGGACCCTAAACCGTCCCCGTCCCCTAGCCCGAACACTAACACTAACACTTCCCCGAAGCCTGACCCTCACCCTTCCCCTATCCTAACCCGTACGCTGACACTAACCCGCGCCCTCACACGTACGCTCCCCCTAAAGCGTTGTCGTACCCTCACCTGGACCCTAAACCGTCCCCGTCCCCTAACCCTAACCCTAACCCGAACCCTAACCCTAACACTTCCCCGAAGCCTGACCCTCACCCGTCCCCTAATCCTAACCCGTACGCTGACACTAACCTGCGCCCTCACACGTACTCTCCCCCTAAGCGTTGTCGTACCCTCACCTGGACCCTAAACCGTCTCCGTCACCTAACCCTAACCCTAGCCCGAACCCTAACCCTAACCCTTCCCCGAAGCCTGACCCTCACCCGTCCCCTAATCCTAACCCGTACGCTGACACTAACCTGCGCCCTCACACGTACGCTCCCCGTAAAGCGTTGTCATACCCTCACCTGGACCCTAAACCGTCCCCGTCCCCTAACCCTAACCCTAGCCCGAACCCTAACCCTAACACTTCCCCGAAGCCTGACCCTCACCCGTCCCCTAATCCTAACCTGTACGCTGACACTAACCCGCGCCCTCACACGTACGCTCCCCCTAAAGCGTTGTCGTACCCTCACCTGGACCCTAACCCGTCCCCGTCCCCTAACCCTAACCCTAGCCAGAAGCCTAACCCTAACACTTCCCCGAAGCCTGACCCTCAGCCGTCCCCTAATCCTAACCCGTTAGCTGACACTAACCTGCGCCCTCACACGTACGCTCCCCCTAAAGCGTTGTCGTACCCTCACCTGGACCCTAACCTGTCCCCGTCCCCTAACCCTAACCCTAGCCCGAACCCTAACCCTAACCCTTCCCCGAAGCCTGGCCCTCACCCGTCCCCTAATCCTAACCCGTACGCTGACACTAACCCGCGCCCTCACACGTCCGCTCCCCCTAAAGCGTTGTCGTACCCTCACCTGGACCCTAAACCGTCCCCGTCCCCTAACCCTAACCCTAGCCCGAACCCTAACCCTAACCCTTCCCCGAAGCCTGACCCTCACCCGTCCCCTAATCCTAACCCGTGCGCTGACACTAACCCGCGCCCTCCCACGTATGCTCCCCTTAAAGCGTTGTCGTACCCTCACCTGGACCCTAAACCGTCCCCGTCCCCTAACCCTAACCCTAGCCCGAACCCTAAGCCTAACCCTTCCCCGAAGCCTGACCCTCACCCGTCCCCTAATCCTAACCCGTACGCTGACACTAACCCGCGCCCTCACACGTATGCTCCCCCTAAAGCGTTGTCGTACCCTCACCTGGACCCTAAACCGTCCCCGTCCCCTAACCCTAAACCTAGCCCGAACCCTAACCCTAACCCTTCCCCGAAGCCTGACCCTCACCCATCCCCTAATCCTAACCCGTACGCTGACACTAACCCGCGCCCTCACACGTACGCTCCCCCTAAAGCGTTGTCGTACCCTCCCCTGGACCCTAAACCGTCCCCGTCCCCTAACCCTAACCCTAGCCCGAACCCTAACCCTAACCCTTCCCCGAAGCCTGACCCTCACCCGTCCCAAAATCCTAACCCGTACGCTGACACTAACCCGCGCCCTCACACGTACGCTCCCCCTAAAGCGTTGTCGTACCCTCACCTGGACCCTAAACCGTCCCCGTCCCCTAACCCTAACCCTAACCCGAACCCTAACCCTAACCCTTCCCCGAAGCCTGACCCTCACCCGTCCCCTAATCCTAACCCGTACGCTGACACTAACCCGCGCCCTCACACGTACGCTCCCCTAAAGCATTGTCGTACCCTCACCTGGACCCTAACCCGTCTCCGTCCCCTAACCCTAACCCTAGCCCGAACACTAACTCTAAACCTTCCCCGAAGCCTGACCCTCACCCGTCCCCTAATCATAACCCGTACGCTGACACTAACCCGCGCCCTCACACGTACGCTCCCCCTAAAGCGTTGTCGTACCCTCACCTGTACCCTAACCCGTCCCTGTCCCCTAACCCTAACCCTAGCCAGAACCCTAAACCTAACCCTTCCCCGAAGCCTGACCCTCACCCGTCCCCTAATCCTAACCCGTTAGCTGACACTAACCTGCGCCCTCACACGTACGCTCCCCCTAAAGCGTTGTCATACCCTCACCTGGACCCTAACCCGTCCCCGTCCCCTAACCCTAACCCTAGCCCGAACCCTAACCCTAACCCTTCCCCGAAGCCTGACCCTCACCCGTCCCCTAATCCTAACCCGTACGCTGACACTAACCCGCGCCCTCACACGTCCGCTCCCCCTAGAGCGTTGTCGTACCCTCACCTGGACCCTAAACCGTCCCCGTCCCCTAACCCTAACCCTAGCCCGAACCCTAACCCTAACCCTTCCCCGAAACCTGACCCTCACCCCTCCCTTAATCCTAACCCCTACGCTGACACTAACCCGCGCCCTCACACGTACGCTCCCCCTAAAGCGTTGTCGTACCCTCACCTGGACCCTAACCCGTCCCCGTCCCCTAACCCTAACCCTAGCCAGAACCCTAACCCTAACCCTTCCCCGAAGCCTGACCCTCACCCGTTCCCTAATCCTAACCCGTTAGCTGACACTAACCTGCGCCCTCACACGTACGCTCCCCCTAAAGCGTTGTCGTATCCTCACCTGGACCCTAACCCGTCCCCGTCCCCTAACCCTAACCCTAGCCCGAACCCTAACCCTAACCCTTCCCCGAAGCCTGACCCTCACCCGTCCCCTATTCCTAACCCGTACGCTGACACTAAACCGCGCCCTCACACGTCCGCTCCCCCTAAAGCGTTGTCGTACCCTCACCTGGACCCTAAACCGTCCCCGTCCCCTAACCCTAACCCTAGCCCGAACCCTAACCCTAACCCTTCCCCGAAGCCTGACCCTCAACCCTCCCTTAATCCTAACCCGTACGCTGACACTAACCCGCGCCCTCACACGTATGCTCCCCTTAAAGCGTTGTCGTACCCTCACCTGGACCCTAAACCGTCCCCATCCCCTAACCCTAACCCTAGCCTGAACCCTAAACCTAACCCTTCCCCGAAGCCTGACCCTCACCCGTCCCTTAATCCTAACCCTTACGCTGACACTAACCCGCCCCCTCACAAGTACGCTCCCCCTAAAGCGTTGTCGTACACTCACCTGGACCCTAAACTGTCCCCGTCCAGTAACCCTAACCCTAGCCTGAACCCTAACCCTAACCCTTCCCCGAAGCCTGACCCTCACCCGTCCCCTAATCCTAACCCGTATGCTGACACTAACACGCGTCCTCACACGTACACTCCCCCTAAAGCGTTTTCATACCCTCACCTGGACCCTAAACCGTCCCCGTCCCCTAAACCTAACCCTAGCCCGAACCCTAACCCTAACCCTTCCCCAAAGCCTGACCCTCACCCATCCCCTAATCCTAACCCGTACGCTGACACTAACCCGCGCCCTCACACGTACGCTCCCCCTAAAGCGTTGTCGTACCCTCACCTGGACCCTAAACCGTCCCCGTCCCCTAACCCTAACCCTAGCCCGAACCCTAACCCTAACCCTTCCCCGAAGCCTGACCCTCACCCGTCCCCTAATCCTAACCCGTACGCTGACACTAACCCGCGCCCTCACACGTCCGCTCCCCCTAAAGCGTTGTCGTACCCTCACCTGGACCCTAACCCGTCCCCATCCCCTAACCCTAACCCTAGCTCGAACCCGAACCGTAACACTTCCCCGAATCCTGACCTTAACCCGTCCCCTAATCTAACCCGTATGCTAACACTAACCTTCGCCCTCACACGCACACTCACCCTAAAGCGTTTTCATACCCTCACCTGGACCCTAAACCGTCCCCGTTCCCTAACCCTAACCTTAGCGCGAAACTTAACCCTAACCCTTCCCCGAAGCCTGACCCTCACCGGTCCCCTAATCCTAACCCGTTCGCTAACACTAACCTGCGCCCTCACACGTACGCTCCCCCTAAAGCGTTGTCGTACCCTCACCTGGACCCTAACCCGTCCCCGTCCCCTAACCCTAAACATAGCCAGAACCCTAACCCTAACCCTTCCCCGAACCCTGACCCTCAGCCGTCCCCTAATCCTAACCCGTTAGCTGACACTAACCCGCGCCCTCACACGTACGCTCCCCCTAAAGCGTTGTCGTACCCTCACCTGGACCCTAACCCGTCCCCGTCCCCTAACCCTAACCCTAGCCCGAACCCTAACCCTAACCCTTTCCCGAAGCTTGACCCTCACCCGTCCCCTAATCCTAACCTGTACGCTGAAACTAACCCGCGCCCTCACACGTACGCTCCCCCTAAAGCGTTGTCGTACCCTCACCTGGACCCTAACCCGTCCCCGTCCCCTAACCCTAACCCTAGCCCGAACCCTAACCCTAACCCTTCCCCGAAGCCTGACCCTCACCCGTCCCCTAATCCTAATCCGTACGCTGACACTAACCCGCGCCCTCACACGTACGCTCCCCCTAAAGCGTTGTCGTACCCTCACCTGGACCCTAACCCGTCCCCGTCCCCTAACCCTAACCCTAGCCCGAACCCTAACCCTAACCCTTCCCCGAAGCCTGACCCTCACCCGTCCCCTAATCCTAATCCGTACGCTGACACTAACCCGCGCCCTCACACGTACGCTCCCCCTAAAGCGTTGTCGTACCCTCACCTGAACCCTAAACCGTCCCCGTCCCCTAACCCTAACCCTAGTCCGAACCCTAAGCCTAACGCTTCCCCGAAGCCTGACCCTCACCCGTCCCCTAATCCTAACCCGTACGCTGACACTAACCCGCGCCCTCACACGTACGGTCCCCCTAAAGCGTTGTCGTACCCTCACCTGGACCCTAACCCGTCCCCGTCCCCTAACCCTAACCCTAGCCCGAACCCTAACCCTAACCCTTCCCCGAAGCCTGACCCTCACCCGTCCCCTAATCCTAACCCGTACGCTGACACTAACCCGCGCCCTCACACGTCCGCTCCCCCTAAGCGTTGTCGTACCCTCACCTGGACCCTAAACCGTCCCCGTCCAATAACCCTAACCCTAGCCCAAACCCTAACCCTAACCCTTCCCCGAAGCCTGACCATCACCCGTCCCCTATTCCTAACCCGTATGCTGACACTAACACGCGCCCTCACACGTACACTCCCCCTAAAGCGTTTTCATACCCTCACCTGGACCCTAAACCGTCCCCATCCCCTAACCCTAACCCTAGCCCGAACCCTAACCCTAACCCTTCCCCGAAGCCTGACCCTCATCCGTCCCCTAATCCTAACCCGTACGGTGACACTAACCCGCGCCCTCCCACGTACGCTCCCCCTAAAGCGTTGTCATACCCTCACCTGGACCCTAAACCGTCCCCATCCCCTAACCCTAACCCGAACCCTAACCCTAACCCTTCCCCGAAGCCTGACCCTCACCCGTCCCCTAATCCTAACCCGTACGCTGACACTAACCCGCGCCCTCACACGTACGCTCCCCCTAAAGCGTTGTCGTACCCTCACCTGGACCCTAAACCGTCCCCGTCCCCTAACCCTAACCCTAGCCCGAACCCTAACCCTAACCCTTCCCCGAAGCCTGACCCTCACCCGTCCCCTAATCCTAACCCGTACGCTGACACTAACCCGCGCCCTCACACGTCCGCTCCCCCTAAAGCGTTGTCGTACCCTCACCTGGACCCTAAACCGTCCCCGTCCCCTAACCCTAACCCTAGCCCGAACCCTAACCCTAAAACTTCCCCGAAGCCTGACCCTCACCCGTCCGCTAATCCTAACCCGTACGCTGACACTAACCCGCGCCCTCACACGTCCGCTCCCCCTAAAGCGTTATCGTACCCTCACCTGGACCCTAACCCGTCCCTGTCCCCTAACCCTAACCCTAGCCCGAACAATAACCCTAAACCTTCCCCGAAGCCTGACCCTCACCCGTCCCCTAATCCTAACCTGTACGCTGACACTAACCCGCGCCCTCACACGTACGCTCCCCCTAAAGCGTTGTCGTACCCTCACCTGGACCCTAACCCGTCCCCGTCCCCTAAACCTAACCCTAGCCCGAACCCTGACCCCAACCCTTCCCCGAAGCCTGACCCTCACCCGTCCCCTAATCCTAACCCGTACGATGACACTAACGCGCGCTCTCACACGTACGCTCCCCCTAAAGCGTTGTCGTACCCTCACCTGCACCCTAAACCATCCCCGTCCCCTAACCCGAACCCTAGCCCGAACCCTAACCCTAACCCTTCCCCAAAGCCTGACCCTCACCCGTCCCCTAATCCTAAACCGTACGCTGACACTAACCCGCGCCCTCAAACGTACGCTCCCCCTAATGCGTTGTCGTACCCTCACCTGGACCCTAACCCGTCCCCGTCCCCTAACCCTAACCCTAGCCCGAACCCTAACCCTAACCCTTCCCCGAAGCCTGACCCTCACCCGTCCCCTAATCCTAACCCGTACGCTGACACTAACCCGCGCCCTCACACGTACGCTCCCCCTAAAGCGTTGTCGTACCCTCACCTGGACACTAAACCGTCCCCGTCCCCTAACCCTAAACCTAGCCCGAACCCTAACCCTAACACTTCCCCGAAGCCTGACCCTCACCCGTCCCCTAATCCTAACCCGTACGCTGACACTAACCCGCGCCCTCACACGTCCGCTCCCCCTAAAGCGTTGTCGTACACTCACCTGGACCCTAAACCGTCCCCGTCCCCTAACCCTAACCCTAGCCCGAACCCTAACCCTAACACTTCCCCGAAGCCTGACCCTAACCCGTCCCCTAATCCTAACCCGTACGCTGACACTAACCTGCGCCCTCACACGTACGCTCCCCCTAAGCGTTGTCGTACCCTCACCTGGACCCTAAACCGTCCCCGTCCCCTAACCCTAACCCTAGCCCGAACCCTAACCCTAACCCTTCCCCGAAGCCTGACCCTCACCCGTCCCCTAATCCTAACCCGTACGCTGACACTAACCCGCGCCCTCACACGTACGCTCCCCCTAAAGCGTTGTCGTACCCTCACCTGGACCCTAAACCGTCCCCGTCCCCTAACCCTAACCCTAGCCCGAACCCTAACCCTAACCCTTCCCCGAAGCCTGACCCTCACCCGTCCCCTAATCCTAACCCGTACGCTGACACTAACCCGCGCCCTCACACGTACGGTCCCCCTAAAGCGTTGTCATACCATCACATGGACCCTAAACCGTCCCCGTTCCCTAACCCTAACCCTAGCTCGAACCCGAACCGTAACACTTCCCCGAATCCTGACCTTAACCCGTCCCCTAATCTAACCCGTATGCTAACACTAACCTTCGCCCTCACACGCACACTCACCCTAAAGCGTTTTCATACCCTCACCTGGACCCTAAACCGTCCCCGTTCCCTAACCCTAACCTTAGCGCGAAACCTAACCCTAACACTTCCCCGAAGCCTGACCCTCACCGGTCCCCTAATCCTAACCCGTTCGCTAACACTAACCTGCGCCCTCACACGTACGCTCCCCCTAAAGCGTTGTCGTACCCTCACCTGGACCCTAACCCGTCCCCGTCCCCTAACCCTAACCATAGCCAGAACCCTAACCCTAACCCTTCCCCGAAACCTGACCCTCAGCCGTCCCCTAATCCTAACCCGTTAGCTGACACTAACCCGCGCCCTCACACGTACGCTCCCCCTAAAGCGTTGTCGTACCCTCACCTGGACCCTAACCCGTCCCCGTCCCCTAACCCTAACCCTAGCCCGAACCCTAACCCTAACCCTTTCCCGAAGCTTGACCCTCACCCGTCCACTAATCCTAACCTGTACGCTGAAACTAACCCGCGCCCTCACACGTACGCTCCCCTAAAGCGTTGTCGTACCCTCACCTGGACCCTAACCCGTCCCCGTCCCCTAACCCTAACCCTAGCCCGAACCCTAACCCTAACCCTTCCCCGAAGCCTGACCCTCACCTGTCCCCTAATCCTAACCCGTACGTTGACACTAACCCGCGCCCTCACACGTACGCTCCCCCTAAAGCGTTGTCGTACCCTCACCTGGACCCTAACCCGTCCCAGTCCCCTAACCCTAACCCTAGCCCGAACCCTAACCCTAACCCTTCCCCGAAGCCTGACCCTCACCCGTCCCCTAATCCTAACCCGTACGCTGACACTAACCCGCGCCCTCACACGTCCGCTCCCCCTAAAGCGTTGTCGTACCCTCACCTGGACCCTAAACCGTCCCCGTCCAATAACCCTAACCCTAGCCCGAACCCTAACCCTAACCCTTCCCCGAAGCCTGACCCTCACCCGTCCCCTAATCCTAACCCGTTAGCTGACTCTAACCCGCGCCCTCACACGTACGCTCCCCCTAAAGCGTTGTCGTACCCTCACCTGGACCCTAACCCGTCCCTGTCCCCTAACCCTAACCCTAGCCAGAACCCTAACCCTAACCCTTCCCCGAAGCCTGACCCTCACCCGTCCCCTAATCCTAACCCGTTAGCTGACTCTAACCCGCGCCCTCACACGTACGCTCCCCCTAAAGCGTTTTCATACCCTAACCTGGACCCTAAACCGTCCCCATCCCCTAACCCTAACCCTAGCCCGAACCCTAACCCTAACCCTTCCCCGAAGCCTGACCCTCATCCGTCCCCTAATCCTAACACGTACGGTGACACTAACCCGCGCCCTCCCACGTACGCTCCCCCTAAAGCGTTGTCATACCCTCACCTGGACCCTAAACCGTCCCCATCCCCTAACCCTAACCCTAACCCAAACCCTAACCCTAACCCTTCCCCGAAGCCTGACCCTCACCCGTCCCCTAATCCTAACCCGTAAGGTGACACTATCCCGCGCCCTCCCACGTACGCTCCCCCTAAAGCGTTGTCATACCCTCACCTGGACCCTAAACCGTCCCCGTCCCCTAACCCTAACCCTAGCCCGAACCCTAAGCCTAACCCTTCCCCGAAGCCTGACCCTCACCCGTCCCCTAATCCTAACCCGTACGCTGACACTAACCCGCGCCCTCACACGTACGCTCCCCCTAAAGCATTGTCATACCCTCACCTGGACCCTAAACCGTCCCCGTCCCCTAACCCTAACCCTAGCCCGAACCCTAACCCTAACCCTTCCCCGAAGCCTGACCCTCACCCGTCCCCTAATCCTAACCCGTACGCTGACACTAACCCGCGCCCTCACACGTCCGCTCCCCCTAAAGCGTTGTCGTACCCTCACCTGGACCCTAAACCGTCCCCGTCCCCTAACCCTAACCCTAGCCCGAACCCTAACCCTAAAACTTCCCCGAAGCCTGACCCTCACCCGTCCCCTAATCCTAACCCGTACGCTGACACTAACCCGCGCCCTCACATGTACGCTCCCCCTAAAGCGTTGTCGTACCCTCACCTGGACCCTAAACCGTCCCCGTCCCCTAACCCTAACCCTAGCCCGAACCCTAACCCTAACCCTTCCCCGAAGCCTGACCCTCACCCGTCCCCTAATCCTAACCCGTACGCTGACACTAACCCGCGCCCTCACACGTACGCTCCCCCTAAAGCGTTGTCATACCCTCACATGGACCCTAAACCGTCCCCGTTCCCTAACCCTAACCCTAGCTCGAACCCGAACCGTAACACTTCCCCGAATCCTGACCTTAACCCGTCCCCTAATCTAACCCGTATGCTAACACTAACCTTCGCCCTCACACGCACACTCACCCTAAAGCGTTTTCATACCCTCACCTGGACCCTAAACCGTCCCCGTTCCCTAACCCTAACCTTAGCGCGAAACCTAACCCTAACCCTTCCCCGAAGCCTGACCCTCACCGGTCCCCTAATCCTAACCCGTTCGCTAACACTAACCTGCGCCCTCACACGTACGCTCCCCCTAAAGCGTTGTCGTACCCTCACCTGGACCCTAACCCGTCCCCGTCCCCTAACCCTAACCATAGCCAGAACCCTAACCCTAACCCTTCCCCGAACCCTGACCCTCAGCCGTCCCCTAATCCTAACCCGTTAGCTGACACTAACCCGCGCCCTCACACGTACGCTCCCCCTAAAGCGTTGTCGTACCCTCACCTGGACCCTAACCCGTCCCCGTCCCCTAACCCTAACCCTAGCCCGAACCCTAACCCTAACCCTTTCCCGAAGCTTGACCCTCACCCGTCCCCTAATCCTAACATGTACGCTGAAACTAACCCGCGCCCTCACACGTACGCTCCCCCTAAAGCGTTGTCGTACCCTCACCTGGACCCTAACCCGTCCCCGTCCCCTAACCCTAACCCTAGCCCGAACCCTAACCCTAACCCTTCCCCGAAGCCTGACCCTCACCCGTCCCCTAATCCTAACCCGTACGCTGACACTAACCCGCGCCCTCACACGTACGCTCCCCCTAAAGCGTTGTCGTACCCTCACCTGGACCCTAACCCGTCCCCGTCCCCTAACCCTAACCCTAGCCCGAACCCTAACCCTAACCCTTCCCCGAAGCCTGACCCTCACCCGTCCCCTAATCCTAACCCGTAAGGTGACACTATCCCGCGCCCTCCCACGTACGCTCCCCCTAAAGCGTTGTCATACCCTCACCTGGACCCTAAACCGTCCCCGTCCCCTAACCCTAACCCTAGCCCGAACCCTAAGCCTAACCCTTCCCCGAAGCCTGACCCTCACCCGTCCCCTAATCCTAACCCGTACGCTGACACTAACCCACGCCCTCACACGTACGCTCCCCCTAAAGCGTTGTCGTACCCTCACCTGGACCCTAAACCGTCCCCGTCCCCTAACCCTAACCCTAGCCCGAACCCTAACCCTAACCCTTCCCCGAAGCCTGACCCTCACCCGTCCCCTAATCCTAACCCGTACGCTGACACTAACCCGCGCCCTCACACGTCCGCTCCCCCTAAAGCGTTGTCGTACCCTCACCTGGACCCTAAACCGTCCCCGTCCCCTAACCCTAAACCTAGCCCGAACCCTAACCCTAAAACTTCCCCGAAGCCTGACCCTCACCCGTCCGCTAATCCTAACCCGTACGCTGACACTAACCCGCGCCCTCACACGTCCGCTCCCCCTAAAGCGTTGTCGTACCCTCACCTGGACCCTAACCCGTCCCTGTCCCCTAACCCTAACCCTAGCCCGAACAATAACCCTAAACCTTCCCCGAAGCCTGACCCTCACCCGTCCCCTAATCCTAACCCGTACGCTGACACTAACCCGCGCCCTCACACGTACGCTCCCCCTAAAGCGTTGTCGTACCCTCACCTGGACCCTAACCCGTCCCCGTCCCCTAAACCTAACCCTAGCCCGAACCCTGACCCCAACCCTTCCCCGAAGCCTGACCCTCACCCGTCCCCTAATCCTAACCCGTACGATGACACTAACCCGCGCTCTCACACGTACGCTCCCCCTAAAGCGTTGTCGTACCCTCACCTGCACCCTAAACCATCCCCGTCCCCTAACCCTAACCCTAGCCCGAACCCTAACCCTAACCCTTCCCCGAAGCCTGACCCTCACCCGTCCCCTAATCCTAAACCGTACGCTGACACTAACCCGCGCCCTCACACGTACGCTCCCCCTAATGCGTTGTCGTACCCTCAACTGGACCCTAACCCGTCCCCGTCCCCTAACCCTAACCCTAGCCCGAACCCTAACCCTAACCCTTCCCCGAAGCCTGACCCTCACCCGTCCCCTAATCCTAACCCGTACGCTGACACTAACCCGCGCCCTCACACGTACGCTCCCCCTAAAGCGTTGTCGTACCCTCACCTGGACCCTAAACCGTCCCCGTCCCCTAACCCTAACCCTAGCCCGAACCTTAACCCTAACCCTTCCCCGAAGCCTGACCCTCACCCGTCCCCTAATCCTAACCCGTACGCTGACACTAACCCGCGCCCTCACACGTCCGCTCCCCCTAAAGCGTTGTCGTACCCTCACCTGGACCCTAAACCGTCCCCGTCCCCTAACCCTAACCCTAGCCCGAACCCTAACCCTAACACTTCCCCGAAGCCTGACCCTCACCCGTCCCCTAATCCTAACCCGTACGCTGACACTAACCCGCGCCCTCACACGTACGCTCCCCCTAAAGCGTTGTCGTACCCTCACCTGGACCCTAAACGGTCCCCGTCCCCTAACCCTAACCCTAGCCCGAACCCTAACCCTAACCCTTCCCCGAAGCCTGACCCTCACCCGTCCCCTAATCCTAACCCGTTAGCTGACTCTAACCCGCGCCCTCACACGTACGCTCCCCCTAAAGCGTTTTCATACCCTAACCTGGACCCTAAACCGTCCCCATCCCCTAACCCTAACCCTAGCCCGAACCCTAACCCTAACCCTTCCCCGAAGCCTGACCCTCATCCGTCCCCTAATCCTAACACGTACGGTGACACTAACCCGCGCCCTCCCACGTACGCTCCCCCTAAAGCGTTGTCATACCCTCACCTGGACCCTAAACCGTCCCCATCCCCTAACCCTAACCCTAACCCAAACCCTAACCCTAACCCTTCCCCGAAGCCTGACCCTCACCCGTCCCCTAATCCTAACCCGTAAGGTGACACTATCCCGCGCCCTCCCACGTACGCTCCCCCTAAAGCGTTGTCATACCCTCACCTGGACCCTAAACCGTCCCCGTCCCCTAACCCTAACCCTAGCCCGAACCCTAAGCCTAACCCTTCCCCGAAGCCTGACCCTCACCCGTCCCCTAATCCTAACCCGTACGCTGACACTAACCCGCGCCCTCACACGTACGCTCCCCCTAAAGCGTTGTCATACCCTCACCTGGACCCTAAACCGTCCCCGTCCCCTAACCCTAACCCTAGCCCGAACCCTAACCCTAACCCTTCCCCGAAGCCTGACCCTCACCCGTCCCCTAATCCTAACCCGTACGCTGACACTAACCCGCGCCCTCACACGTCCGCTCCCCCTAAAGCGTTGTCGTACCCTCACCTGGACCCTAAACCGTCCCCGTCCCCTAACCCTAACCCTAGCCCGAACCCTAACCCTAAAACTTCCCCGAAGCCTGACCCTCACCCGTCCCCTAATCCTAACCCGTACGCTGACACTAACCCGCGCCCTCACATGTACGCTCCCCCTAAAGCGTTGTCGTACCCTCACCTGGACCCTAAACCGTCCCCGTCCCCTAACCCTAACCCTAGCCCGAACCCTAACCCTAACCCTTCCCCGAAGCCTGACCCTCACCCGTCCCCTAATCCTAACCCGTACGCTGACACTAACCCGCGCCCTCACACGTACGCTCCCCCTAAAGCGTTGTCATACCCTCACATGGACCCTAAACCGTCCCCGTTCCCTAACCCTAACCCTAGCTCGAACCCGAACCGTAACACTTCCCCGAATCCTGACCTTAACCCGTCCCCTAATCTAACCCGTATGCTAACACTAACCTTCGCCCTCACACGCACACTCACCCTAAAGCGTTTTCATACCCTCACCTGGACCCTAAACCGTCCCCGTTCCCTAACCCTAACCTTAGCGCGAAACCTAACCCTAACCCTTCCCCGAAGCCTGACCCTCACCGGTCCCCTAATCCTAACCCGTTCGCTAACACTAACCTGCGCCCTCACACGTACGCTCCCCCTAAAGCGTTGTCGTACCCTCACCTGGACCCTAACCCGTCCCCGTCCCCTAACCCTAACCATAGCCAGAACCCTAACCCTAACCCTTCCCCGAACCCTGACCCTCAGCCGTCCCCTAATCCTAACCCGTTAGCTGACACTAACCCGCGCCCTCACACGTACGCTCCCCCTAAAGCGTTGTCGTACCCTCACCTGGACCCTAACCCGTCCCCGTCCCCTAACCCTAACCCTAGCCCGAAACCTAACCCTAACCCTTTCCCGAAGCTTGACCCTCACCCGTCCCCTAATCCTAACATGTACGCTGAAACTAACCCGCGCCCTCACACGTACGCTCCCCCTAAAGCGTTGTCGTACCCTCACCTGGACCCTAACCCGTCCCCGTCCCCTAACCCTAACCCTAGCCCGAACCCTAACCCTAACCCTTCCCCGAAGCCTGACCCTCACCCGTCCCCTAATCCTAACCCGTACGCTGACACTAACCCGCGCCCTCACACGTACGCTCCCCCTAAAGCGTTGTCGTACCCTCACCTGGACCCTAACCCGTCCCCGTCCCCTAACCCTAACCCTAGCCCGAACCCTAACCCTAACCCTTCCCCGAAGCCTGACCCTCACCCGTCCCCTAATCCTAATCCGTAAGGTGACACTATCCCGCGCCCTCCCACGTACGCTCCCCCTAAAGCGTTGTCATACCCTCACCTGGACCCTAAACCGTCCCCGTCCCCTAACCCTAACCCTAGCCCGAACCCTAAGCCTAACCCTTCCCCGAAGCCTGACCCTCACCCGTCCCCTAATCCTAACCCGTACGCTGACACTAACCCACGCCCTCACACGTACGCTCCCCCTAAAGCGTTGTCGTACCCTCACCTGGACCCTAAACCGTCCCCGTCCCCTAACCCTAACCCTAGCCCGAACCCTAACCCTAACCCTTCCCCGAAGCCTGACCCTCACCCGTCCCCTAATCCTAACCCGTACGCTGACACTAACCCGCGCCCTCACACGTCCGCTCCCCCTAAAGCGTTGTCGTACCCTCACCTGGACCCTAAACCGTCCCCGTCCCCTAACCCTAACCCTAGCCCGAACCCTAACCCTAAAACTTCCCCGAAGCCTGACCCTCACCCGTCCGCTAATCCTAACCCGTACGCTGACACTAACCCGCGCCCTCACACGTCCGCTCCCCCTAAAGCGTTGTCGTACCCTCACCTGGACCCTAACCCGTCCCTGTCCCCTAACCCTAACCCTAGCCCGAACAATAACCCTAAACCTTCCCCGAAGCCTGACCCTCACCCGTCCCCTAATCCTAACCCGTACGCTGACACTAACCCGCGCCCTCACACGTACGCTCCCCCTAAAGCGTTGTCGTACCCTCACCTGGACCCTAACCCGTCCCCGTCCCCTAAACCTAACCCTAGCCCGAACCCTGACCCCAACCCTTCCCCGAAGCCTGACCCTCACCCGTCCCCTAATCCTAACCCGTACGATGACACTAACCCGCGCTCTCACACGTACGCTCCCCCTAAAGCGTTGTCGTACCCTCACCTGCACCCTAAACCATCCCCGTCCCCTAACCCTAACCCTAGCCCGAACCCTAACCCTAACCCTTCCCCGAAGCCTGACCCTCACCCGTCCCCTAATCCTAAACCGTACGCTGACACTAACCCGCGCCCTCACACGTACGCTCCCCCTAATGCGTTGTCGTACCCTCAACTGGACCCCAACCCGTCCCCGTCCCCTAACCCTAACCCTAGCCCGAACCCTAACCCTAACCCTTCCCCGAAGCCTGACCCTCACCCGTCCCCTAATCCTAACCCGTACGCTGACACTAACCTGCGCCCTCACACGTACTCTCCCCCTAAGCGTTGTCGTACCCTCACCTGGAACCTAACCCGTCCCCGTCCCCTAACCCTAACCCTAGCCCGAACCCTAACCCTTCCCCGAAGCCTGACCCTCACCCGTCCCCTAATCCTAACCCGTACGCTGACACTAACCCGCGCCCTCACACGTCCGCTCCCCCTAAAGCGTTGTCGTACCCTCACCTGGACCCTAAACCGTCCCCGTCCCCTAACCCTAACCCTAGCCCGAACCCTAACCCTAACACTTCCCCGAAGCCTGACCCTCACCCGTCCCCTAATCCTAACCCGTACGCTGACACTAACCCGCGCCCTCACACGTACGCTCCCCCTAAAGCGTTGTCGTACCCTCACCTGGACCCTAAACCGTCCCCGTCCCCTAACCCTAACCCTAGCCCGAACCCTAACCCTAACCCTTCCCCGAAGCCTGACCCTCACCCGTCCCCTAATCCTAACCCGTGCGCTGACACTAACCCGCGCCCTCCCACGTATGCTCCCCTTAAAGCGTTGTCGTACCCTCACCTGGACCCTAAACCGTCCCCGTCCCCTAACCCTAACCCTAGCCCGAACCCTAAGCCTAACCCTTCCCCGAAGCCTGACCCTCACCCGTCCCCTAATCCTAACCCGTACGCTGACACTAACCCGCGCCCTCACACGTACGCTCCCCCTAAAGCGTTGTCGTACCCTCACCTGGACCCTAAACCGTCCCCGTCCCCTAACCCTAACCCTAGCCCGAACCCTAACCCTAACACTTCCCCGAAGCCTGACCCTCACCCGTCCCCTAATCCTAACCCGTACGCTGACACTAACCTGCGCCCTCACACGTACTCTCCCCCTAAGCGTTGTCGTACCCTCACCTGGAACCTAAACCGTCCCCGTCCCCTAACCCTAACCCTAGCCCGAACCCTAACCCTTCCCCGAAGCCTGACCCTCACCCGTCCCCTAATCCTAACCCGTACGCTGACACTAACCCGCGCCCTCACACGTACGCTCCCCCTAAAGCGTTGTCGTACCCTCACCTGGACCCTAAACCGTCCCCGTCCCCTAACCCTAACCCTAGCCCGAACCCTAACCCTAACACTTCCCCGAAGCCTGACCCTCACCCGTCCCCTAATCCTAACCCGTACGCTGACACTAACCCGCGCCCTCACACGTCCGCTCCCCCTAAAGCGTTGTCGTACCCTCACCTGGACCCTAAACCGTCCCCGTCCCCTAACCCTAACCCTAACCCGAACCCTAACCCTAACACTTCCCCGAAGCCTGACCCTCACCCGTCCCATAATCCTAACCCGTACGCTGACACCAAACCGCGCCCTCACACGTACGCTCCCCCTAAAGCGTTGTCGTACCCTCACCTGGACCCTAACCCGTCTCCGTCCCCTAACCCTAACCCTAGCCCGAACCCTAACCCTAACCCTTCCCCGAAGCCTGACCCTCACCCGTCCCCTAATCATAACCCGTACGCTGACACTAACCCGCGCCCTCACACGTACGCTCCCCCTAAAGCGTTGTCGTACCCTCACCTGGACCCTAAACCGTCCCCGTCCCCTAACCCTAACCCTAGCCCGAACCCTAACCCTAACACTTCCCCGAAGCCTGACCCTAACCCGTCCCCTAATCCTAACCCGTACGCTGACACTAACCTGCGCCCTCACACGTACGCTCCCCCTAAGCGTTGTCGTACCCTCACCTGGACCCTAAACCGTCCCCGTCCCCTAACCCTAACCCTAGCCCGAACCCTAACCCTAACCCTTCCCCGAAGCCTGACCCTCACCCGTCCCCTAATCCTAACCCGTACGCTGACACTAACCCGCGCCCTCACACGTACGCTCCCCCTAAAGCGTTGTCGTACCCTCACCTGGACCCTAAACCGTCCCCGTCCCCTAACCCTAACCCTAGCCCGAACCCTAACCCTAACACTTCCCCGAAGCCTGACCCTCACCGGTCCCCTAATCCTAACCCGTTCGCTAACACTAACCTGCGCCCTCACACGTACGCTCCCCCTAAAGCGTTGTCGTACCCTCACCTGGACCCTAACCCGTCCCCGTCCCGTAACCCTAACCATAGCCAGAACCCTAACCCTAACCCTTCCCCGAACCCTGACCCTCAGCCGTCCCCTAATCCTAACCCGTTAGCTGACACTAACCCGCGCCCTCACACGTACGCTCCCCCTAAAGCGTTGTCGTACCCTCACCTGGACCCTAACCCGTCCCCGTCCCCTAACCCTAACCCTAGCCCGAACCCTAACCCTAACCCTTTCCCGAAGCTTGACCCTCACCCGTCCCCTAATCCTAACCTGTACGCTGAAACTAACCCAAGCCCTCACACGTACGCTCCCCCTAAAGCGTTGTCGTACCCTCACCTGGACCCTAACCCGTCCCCGTCCCCTAACCCTAACCCTAGCCCGAAC
Source organism: Pseudorca crassidens (assembly GCF_039906515.1). Taxonomy (NCBI): domain Eukaryota; kingdom Metazoa; phylum Chordata; class Mammalia; order Artiodactyla; family Delphinidae; genus Pseudorca; species Pseudorca crassidens. The sequence continues at coordinate 3,525,040 of NW_027136302.1, read as the reverse complement.
CCTAACCCTAACCCTTCCCCGAAGCCTGACCCTCACCTGTCCCCTAATCCTAACCCGTACGCTGACACTAACCCGCGCCCTCACACGTACGCTCCCCTAAAGCGTTGTCGTACCCCCACCTGGACCCTAACCCGTCCCCGTCCCCTAACCCTAACCCTAGCCCGAACCCTAACCCTAACCCTTCCCCGAAGCCTGACACTCACCCGTCCCCTAATCCTAACCCGTACGTTGACACTAACCCGCGCCCTCACACGTACGCTCCCCCTAAAGCGTTGTCGTACCCTCACCTGAACCCTAAACCGTCCCCGTCCCTAACACTAACCCTAGTCCGAACCCTAAGCCTAACGCTTCCCCGAAGCCTGACCCTCACCCGTCCCCTAATCCTAACCCGTACGCTGACACTAACCCGCGCCCTCACACGTATGCTCCCCCTAAAGCGTTGTCGTACCCTCACCTGGACCCTAACCCGTCCCCGTCCCCTAACCCTAACCCTAGCCCGAACCCTAACCCTAACCCTTCCCCGAAGCCTGACCCTCACCCGTCCGCTAATCCTAACCCGTACGCTGACACTAACCCGCGCCCTCACACGTCCGCTCCCCCTAAAGCGTTGTCGTACCCTCACCTGGACCCTAACCCGTCCCTGTCCCCTAACCCTAACCCTAGCCCGAACAATAACCCTAAACCTTCCCCGAAGCCTGACCCTCACCCGTCCCCTAATCCTAACCCGTACGCTGACACTAACCCGCGCCCTCACACGTACGCTCCCCCTAAAGCGTTGTCGTACCCTCACCTGGACCCTAACCCGTCCCCGTCCCCTAAACCTAACCCTAGCCCGAACCCTGATCCCAACGCTTCCCCGAAGCCTGACCCTCACCCGTCCCCTAATCCTAACCCGTACGATGACACTAACCCGCGCTCTCACACGTACGCTCCCCCTAAAGCGTTGTCGTACCCTCACCTGCACCCTAAACCATCCCCGTCCCCTAACCCTAACCCTAGCCCGAACCCTAACCCTAACCCTTCCCCGAAGCCTGACCCTCACCCGTCCCCTAATCCTAAATCGTACGCTGACACTAACCCGCGCCCTCACACGTACGCTCCCCCTAATGCGTTGTCGTACCCTCAACTGGACCCTAACCCGTCCCCGTCCCCTAACCCTAACCCTAGCCCGAACCCTAACCCTAACCCTTCCCCGAAGCCTGACCCTCACCCGTCCCCTAATCCTAACCCGTACGCTGACACTAACCCGCGCCCTCACACGTACGCTCCCCCTAAAGCGTTGTCGTACCCTCACCTGGACCCTAAACCGTCCCCGTCCCCTAACCCTAAACCTAGCCCGAACCCCAACCCTAACCCTTCCCCGAAGCCTGAACCTCACCCGTCCCCTAATCCTAACCCGTACGCTGACACTAACCCGCGCCCTCACACGTCCGCTCCCCCTAAAGCGTTGTCGTACCCTCACCTGGACCCTAAACCGTCCCCGTCCCCTAACCCTAACCTTAGCCCGAACCCTAACCCTAAAACTTCCCCGAAGCCTGACCCTCACCCGTCCCCTAATCCTAACCCGTACGCTGACACTAACCTGCGCCCTCACACGTACGCTCCCCCTAAGCGTTGTCGTACCCTCACCTGGACCCTAAACCGTCCCCGTCCCCTAACCCTAACCCTAGCCCGAACCCTAACCCTAACACTTCCCCGAAGCCTGACCCTCACCCGTCCCCTAATCATAACCCGTACGCTGACACTAACCCGCGCCCTCACACGTACGCTCCCCCTAAAGCGTTGTCGTACCCTCACCTGGACCCTAAACCGTCCCCGTCCCCTAACCCTAACCCTAGCCCGAACCCTAACCCTAACCCTTCCCCGAAGCCTGACCCTCACCCGTCCCCTAATCCTAACCCGTGCGCTGACACTAACCCGCGCCCTCCCACGTATGCTCCCCTTAAAGCGTTGTCGTACCCTCACCTGGACCCTAAACCGTCCCCGTCCCCTAACCCTAACCCTAGCCCGAACCCTAAGCCTAACCCTTCCCCGAAGCCTGACCCTCACCCGTCCCCTAATCCTAACCCGTACGCTGACACTAACCCGCGCCCTCACACGTCCGCTCCCCCTAAAGCGTTGTCGTACCCTCACCTGGACCCTAAACCGTCCCCGTCCCCTAACCCTAACCCTAGCCCGAACCCTAACCCTAACCCTTCCCCGAAGCCTGACCCTCACCCGTCCCCTAATCCTAACCCGTACGCTGACACTAACCCGCGCCCTCACACGTCCGCTCCCCCTAAAGCGTTGTCGTACCCTCACCTGGACCCTAAACCGTCCCCATCCCCTAACCCTAACCCTAGCCCGAACCCTAAGCCTAACCCTTCCCCGAAGCCTGACCCTCACCCGTCCCCTAATCCTAACCCGTACGCTGACACTAACCCGCGCCCTCACACGTACGCTCCCCCTAAAGCGTTGTCGTACCCTCACCTGGACCCTAACCCGTCTCCGTCCCCTAACCCTAACCCTAGCCCGAACCCTAACCCTAACCCTTCCCCGAAGCCTGACCCTCACCCGTCCCCTAATCATAACCCGTACGCTGACACTAACCCGCGCCCTCACACGTACGCTCCCCCTAAAGCGTTGTCGTACCCTCACCTGGACCCTAACCCGTCCCCGTCCCCTAACCCTAACCCTAGCCAGAACCCTAACCCTAACCCTTCCCCGAAGCCTGACCCTCACCCGTCCCCTAATCCTAACCCGTTAGCTGACACTAACCTGCGCCCTCACACGTACGCTGCCCCTAAAGCGTTGTCGTACCCTCACCTGGACCCTAACCCGTCCCCGTACCCTAACCCTAACCCTAGCCCGAACCCTAACCCTTCCCCGAAGTCTGACTCTCACCCGTCCCCTAATCCTAACCCGTACACTGACACTAACCCGCGCCCTCACACGTCTGCTCCCCCTAAAGCGTTGTCGTACCCTCACCTGGACCCTAAACCGTCCCCGTCCCCTAACCCTAACCCTAGCCCGAACCCTAACCCTAACCCTTCCCCGAAGCCTGACCCTCACCCCTCACTTAATCCTAACCCGTACGCTGACACTAACCCACGCCCTCACACGTACGCTCCCCCTAAAGCGTTGTCGTACCCTCACCTGGACCCTAACCCGTCCCCGTCCCCTAACCCTAACACTAGCCCTCACCCTGACCCTAACCCTTCCCCGAAGCCTGACCCTCACCCGTCCCCTAATCCTAACCCGTACGCTGACACTAACCCGCGCCCTCACACGTATGCTCCCCCTAAAGCACTGTCGTACCCTCACCTGCACCCTAAACCGTCCCCGTCCCCTAACCCTAACCCTAGCCCGAACCCTAACCCTAACCCTTCCCCGAAGCCTGACACTCACCCGTCCCCTAATCCTAACCCGTACGCTGACACTAACCCGCGCCCTCACACGTACGCTCCCCCTAAAGCGTTGTCGTACCCTCACCTGGACCCTAACCCGTCCCCGTACCCTAACCCTAACCCTAGCCCGAACCCTAACCCTAAACCTTCCCCGAAGCCTGACCCTCACCCGTCCCCTAATCCTAACCCGTACGCTGACACTAACCCGCGCCCTCACATGTACGCTCCCCCTAAAGCGTTGTCGTACCCTCACCTGGACCCTAACCCGTCCCCGTCCCCTAACCCTAACCCTAGCCCGAACCCTAAGCCTAACCCTTCCCCGAAGCCTGACCCACACCCGTCCCCTAATCCTAACCCGTACGCTGACACTAACCCGCGCCCTCACACGTCCGCTCCCCCTAAAGCGTTGTCGTACCCTCACCTGGACCCTAAACCGTCCCCGTCCCCTAACCCTAACCCTAGCCCGAACCCTAACCCTAACCCTTCCCCGAAGCCTGACCCTCACCCGTCCCCTAATCCTAACCCGTACGCTGACACTAACCTGCGCCCTCACACGTACGCTCCCCCTAAGCGTTGTCGTACCCTCACCTGGACCCTAAACCGTCCCCGTCCCCTAACCCTAACCCTAGCCCGAACCCTAACCCTAACCCTTCCCCGAAGCCTGACCCTCACCCGTCCCCTAATCCTAACCCGTACGCTGACACTAACCCGCGCCCTCACACGTCCGCTCCCCCTAAAGCGTTGTCGTACCCTCACCTGGACCCTAACCCGTCCCCGTCCCCTAACCCTAACCCTAGCCCGAACCCTAACCCTAACCCTTCCCCGAAGCCTGACCCTCACCCGTCCCCTAATCCTAACCCGTGCGCTGACACTAACCCGCGCCCTCCCACGTATGCTCCCCTTAAAGCGTTGTCGTACCCTCACCTGGACCCTAAACCGTCCCCGTCCCCTAACCCTAACCCTAGCCCGAACCCTAAGCCTAACCCTTCCCCGAAGCCTGACCCTCACCCATCCCCTAATCCTAACCCGTACGCTGACACTAACCCGCGCCCTCACACGTATGCTCCCCCTAAAGCGTTGTCGTACCCTCACCTGGACCCTAAACCGTCCCCGTCCCCTAACCCTAACCCTAGCCCGAACCCTAACCCTAAACCTTCCCCGAAGCCTGACCCTCACCCATCCCCTAATCCTAACCCGTACGCTGACACTAACCCGCGCCCTCACACGTACGCTCCCCCTAAAGCGTTGTCGTACCCTCACCTGGACCCTAAACCGTCCCTGTCCCCTAACCCTAACCCTAGCCAGAACCCTAACCCTAACCCTTCCCCGAAGCCTGACCCTCACCCGTCCCCTAATCCTAACCCGTTAGCTGACACTAACCTGCGCCCTCACACGTACGCTCCCCCTAAAGCGTTGTCATACCCTCACCTGGACCCTAACCCGTCCCCGTCCCCTAACCCTAACACTAGCCCGAACCCTAACCCTAACCCTTCCCCGAAGCCTGACCCTCACCCGTCCCCTAATCCTAACCCGTACGCTGACAGTAACCCACGCCCTCACACGTCCGCTCCCCCTAAAGCGTTGTCGTACCCTCACCTGGACCCTAAACCGTCCCCGTCCCCTAACCCTAACCCTAGCCCGAACCCTAACCCTAACCCTTCCCCGAAGCCTGACGCTCACCCGTCCCCTAATCCTAACCCGTACGCTGACACTAACCCGCGCCCTCACACGTACGCTCCCCCTAAAGCGTTGTCGTACCCTCACCTGGACCCTAACCCGTCCCCGTCCCCTAACCCTAACCCTAGCCCGAACCCTAACCTTAACCCTTCCCCGAAGCCTGACCTTCACCCGTCCCCTAATCCTAACCCGTACGCTGACACTAACCCGCGCCCTCACACGTCCGCTCCCCCTAAAGCGTTGTCGTACCCTCACCTGGACCCTAAACCGTCCCCGTCCCCTAACCCTAACCCTAGCCCGAACCCTAACCCTAACCCTTCCCCGAAGCCTGACCCTCACCCCTCCCTTAATCCTAACCCGTACGCTGACACTAACCCGCGCCCTCACACGTATGCTCCCCTTAAAGCGTTGTCGTACCCTCACCTGGACCCTAAACCGTCCCCATCCCCTAACCCTAACCCTAGCCTGAACCCTAAACCTAACCCTTCCCCGAAGCCTGACCCTCACCCGTCCCTTAATCCTAACCCTTACGCTGACACTAACCCGCCCCCTCACACGTACGCTCCCCCTAAAGCGTTGTCGTACACTCACCTGGACCCTAAACCGTCCCCGTCCAATAACCCTAACCCTAGCCTGAACCCTAACCCTAACCCTTACCCGAAGCCTGACCCTCACCCGTCCCCTAATCCTAACCCGTATGGTGACACTAACACGCGCCCTCACACCTACACTCCCCCTAAAGCGTTTTCATACCCTCACCTGGACCCTAAACCGTCCCCGTCCCCTAACCCTAACCCTAGCCCGAACCCTAACCCTAACCCTTCCCTGAAGCCTGACCCTCACCCATCCCCTAATCCTAACCCGTACGCTGACACTAACCCGCGCCCTCACACGTACGCTCCCCCTAAAGCGTTGTCGTACCCTCACCTGGACCCTAAACCGTCCCCGTCCCCTAACCCTAACCCTAGCCCGAACCCTAACCGTAACCCTTCCCTGAAGCCTGACCCTCACCCGTCCCCTAATCCTAACCCGTACGCTGACACTAACCCGCGCCCTCACACGTCCGCTCCCCCTAAAGCATTGTCGTACCCTCACCTAGACCCTAAACCGTCCCCGTCCCCTAACCCTAACCGTAGCCCGAACCCTAAACCTAACCCTTCCCCGAAGCCTGACCCTCACCCGTCCCCTAATCCTAACCTGTACGCTGACACTAACCCGCGCCCTCACACGTACGCTCCCCCTAAAGCATTGTCGTACCCTCACCTGGACCCTAACCCGTCTCCGTCCCCTAACCCTAACCCTAGCCCGAACACTAACCCTAACCCTTCCCCGAAGCCTGACCATCATCCGTCCCCTAATCATAACCCGTACGCTGACACTAACCCGTGCCCTCACACGTACGCTCCCCCTAAAGCGTTGTCGTACCCTCACCTGGACCCTAACCCGTCCCTGTCCCCTAACCCTAACCCTAGCCAGAACCCTAACCCTAACCCTTCCCCGAAGCCTGACCCTCACCCGTCCCCTAATCCTAACCCGTTAGCTGACACTAACCCGCGCCCTCACACGTACGCTCCCCCTAAAGCGTTGTCGTACGCTCACCTGGACCCTAACCCGTCACCGTCCCCTAACCCTAACCCTAGCCCGAACCCTAACCCTAACCCTTCCCCGAAGCCTGACCCTCACCCGTCCCCTAATCCTAACCCGTACGCTGACACTAACCCGCGCCCTCACACGTCCGCTCCCCCTAAAGCGTTGTCGTACCCTCACCTGGACCCTAAACCGTCCCCGTCCCCTAACCCTAACCCTAGCCCGAACCCTAACCCTAACCCTTCCCCGAAGCCTGACCCTCACCCCTCCCTTAATCCTAACCCGTACGCTGACACTAACCCGCGCCCTCACACGTACGCTCCCCCTAAAGCGTTGTCGTACCCTCACCTGGACCCTAACCCGTCCCCGTCCCCTAACCCTAACCCTAGCCAGAACCCTAACCCTAACCCTTCCCCGAAGCCTGACCCTCACCCGTCCCCTAATCCTAACCCGTTAGCTGACACTAACCTGCGCCCTCACACGTACGCTCCCCCTAAAGCGTTGTCGTACCCTCACCTGGACCCTAACCCGTCCCCGTCCCCTAACCCTAACCCTAGCCCGAAACCTAAACCTAACCCTTCCCCGAAGCCTGACCCTCACCCGTCCCCTAATCCTAACCCGTACGCTGACACTAACCCGCGCCCTCACACGTCCGCTCCCCCTAAAGCGTTGTCGTACCCTCACTTGGACCCTAAACCGTCCCCGTCCCCTAACCCTAACCCTAGCCCGAACCCTAACCCTAACCCTTCCCCGAAGCCTGACCCTCACCCCTCCCTTAATCCTAACCCGTACGCTGACACTAACCCGCGCCCTCACACGTATGCTCCCCTTAAAGCGTTGTCGTACCCTCACCTGGACCCTAAACCGTCCCCATCCCCTAACCCTAACCCTAGCCTGAACCCTAAACCTAACCCTTCCCCGAAGCCTGACCCTCACCCGTCCCTTAATCCTAACCCTTACGCTGACACTAACCCGCCCCCTCACACGTACGCTCCCCCTAAAGCGTTGTCGTACACTCACCTGGACCCTAAACCGTCCCCGTCCAATAACCCTAACCCTAGCCTGAACCCTAACCCTAACCCTTCCCCGAAGCCTGACCCTCACCCGTCCCCTAATCCTAACCCGTACGCTGACACTAACACGCGCCCTCACACGTACACTCCCCCTAAAGCGTTTTCATACCCTCACCTGGACCCTAAACCGTCCCCATCCCCTAACCCTAACCCTAGCCCGAACCCTAACCCTAACCCTTCCCCGAAGCCTGACCCTCATCCGTCCCCTAATCCTAACCCGTACGGTGACACTAACCCGCGCCCTCCCACGTACGCTCCCCCTAAAGCGTTGTCATACCCTCACCTGGACCCTAAACCGTCCCCATCCCCTAACCCTAACCCTAACCCGAACCCTAACCCTAACCCTTCCCCGAAGCCTGACCCTCACCCGTCCCCTAATCCTAACCCGTACGCTGACACTAACCTGCGCCCTCACACGTACGCTCCCCCTAAGCGTTGTCGTACCCTCACCTGGACCCTCAACCGTCCCCGTCCCCTAACCCTAACCCTAGCCCGAACCCTAACCCTAACCCTTCCCCGAAGCCTGACCCTCACCCGTCCCCTAATCCTAACCCGTACGCTGACACTAACCCGCGCCCTCACACGTCCGCTCCCCCTAAAGCGTTGTCGTACCCTCACCTGGACCCTAACCCGTCCCCGTCCCCTAACCCTAACCCTAGCCCGAACCCTAACCCTAACCCTTCCCCGAAGCCTGACCCTCACCCGTCCCCTAATCCTAACCCGTGCGCTGACACTAACCCGCGCCCTCCCACGTATGCTCCCCTTAAAGCGTTGTCGTACCCTCACCTGGACCCTAAACCGTCCCCGTCCCCTAACCCTAACCCTAGCCCGAACACTAACCCTAACCCTTCCCCGAAGCCTGACCCTCACCCGTCCCCTAATCCTAACCCGTACGCTGACACTAACCCGCGCCCTCACACGTCCGCTCCCCCTAAAGCGTTGTCGTACCCTCACCTGGACCCTAACCCGTCCCCATCCCCTAACCCTAACCCTAGCTCGAACCCGAACCGTAACACTTCCCCGAATCCTGACCTTAACCCGTCCCCTAATCTAACCCGTATGCTAACACTAACCTTCGCCCTCACACGCACACTCACCCTAAAGCGTTTTCATACCCTCACCTGGACCCTAAACCGTCCCCGTTCCCTAACCCTAACCTTAGCGCGAAACTTAACCCTAACCCTTCCCCGAAGCCTGACCCTCACCCGTCCCCTAATCCTAACCCGTACGCTGACACTATCCCGCGCCCTCCCACGTACGCTCCCCCTGAAGCGTTGTCATACCCTCACCTGGACCCTAAACCGTCCCCGTCCCCTAACCCTAACCCTAGCCCGAACCCTAAGCCTAACACTTCCCCGAAGCCTGACCCTCACCCGTCCCCTAATCCTAACCCGTACGCTGACACTAACCCACGCCCTCACACGTACGCTCCCCCTAAAGCGTTGTCGTACCCTCACCTGGACCCTAAACCGTCCCCGTCCCCTAACCCTAACCCTAGCCCGAACCCTAACCCTAACCCTTCCCCGAAGCCTGACCCTCACCCGTCCCCTAATCCTAACCCGTACGCTGACACTAACCCGCGCCCTCACACGTCCGCTCCCCCTAAAGCGTTGTCGTACCCTCACCTGGACCCTAAACCGTCCCCGTCCCCTAACCCTAACCCTAGCCCGAACCCTAACCCTAACCCTTCCCCGAAGCCTGACCCTCACCCGTCCGCTAATCCTAACCCGTACGCTGACACTAACCCGCGCCCTCACACGTCCGCTCCCCCTAAAGCGTTGTCGTACCCTCACCTGGACCCTAACCCGTCCCTGTCCCCTAACCCTAACCCTAGCCCGAACAATAACCCTAAACCTTCCCCGAAGCCTGACCCTCACCCGTCCCCTAATCCTAACCTGTACGCTGACACTAACCCGCGCCCTCACACGTACGCTCCCCCTAAAGCGTTGTCGTACCCTCACCTGGACCCTAACCCGTCCCCGTCCCCTAAACCTAACCCTAGCCCGAACCCTGACCCCAACACTTCCCCGAAGCCTGACCCTCACCCGTCCCCTAATCCTAACCCGTACGATGACACTAACCCGCGCTCTCACACGTACGCTCCCCCTAAAGCGTTGTCGTACCCTCACCTGCACCCTAAACCATCCCCGTCCCCTAACCCGAACCCTAGCCCGAACCCTAACCCTAACCCTTCCCCGAAGCCTGACCCTCACCCGTCCCCTAATCCTAAACCGTACGCTGACACTAACCCGCGCCCTCAAACGTACGCTCCCCCTAATGCGTTGTCGTACCCTCAACTGGACCCTAACCCGTCCCCGTCCCCTAACCCTAACCCTAGCCCGAACCCTAACCCTAACCCTTCCCCGAAGCCTGACCCTCACCCGTCCCCTAATCCTAACCCGTACGCTGACACTAACCCGCGCCCTCACACGTACTCTCCCCCTAAAGCGTTGTCGTACCCTCACCTGGACCCTAAACCGTCCCCGTCCCCTAACCCTAAACCTAGCCCGAACCCTAACCCTAACACTGCCCCGAAGCCTGACCCTCACCCGTCCCCTAATCCTAACCCGTACGCTGACACTAACCCGCGCCCTCACACGTCCGCTCCCCCTAAAGCGTTGTCGTACCCTCACCTGGACCCTAAACCGTCCCCGTCCCCTAACCCTAACCCTAGCCCGAACCCTAACCCTAACACTTCCCCGAAGCCTGACCCTAACCCGTCCCCTAATCCTAACCCGTACGCTGACACTAACCTGCGCCCTCACACGTACGCTACCCCTAAGCGTTGTCGTACCCTCACCTGGACCCTAAACCGTCCCCGTCCCCTAACCCTAACCCTAGCCCGAACCCTAACCCTAACCCTTCCCCGAAGCCTGACCCTCACCCGTCCCCTAATCCTAACCCGTACGCTGACACTAACCCGCGCCCTCACACGTACGCTCCCCCTAAAGCGTTGTCGTACCCTCACCTGGACCCTAAACCGTCCCCGTCCCCTAACCCTAACCCTAGCCCGAACCCTAACCCTAACCCTTCCCCGAAGCCTGACCCTCACCCGTCCCCTAATCCTAACCCGTGCGCTGACACTAACCCGCGCCCTCCCACGTACGCTCCCCTTAAAGCGTTGTCGTACCCTCACCTGGACCCTAAACCGTCCCCGTCCCCTAACCCTAACCCTAGCCCGAACCCTAAGCCTAACCCTTCCCCGAAGCCTGACCCTCACCCGTCCCCTAATCCTAACCCGTACGCTGACACTAACCCGCGCCCTCACATGTACGCTCCCCCTAAAGCGTTGTCGTACCCTCACCTGGACCCTAAACCGTCCCCGTCCCCTAACCCTAACCCTAGCCCGAACCCTAACCCTAAGCCTTCCCCGAAGCCTGACCCTCACCCCTCCCTTATTCCTAACCCGTACGCTGACACTAACCCGCGCCCTCACACGTACGCTCCCCCTAAAGCGTTGTCGTACCCTCACCTGGACCCTAACCCGTCCCCGTCCCCTAACCCTAACCCTAGCCAGAACCCTAACCCTAACCCTTCCCCGAAGCCTGACCCTCACCCGTCCCCTAATCCTAACCCGTTAGCTGACACTAACCTGCGCCCTCACACGTACGCTCCCCCTAAAGCGTTGTCGTACACTCACCTGGACCCTAACCCTTCCCCGTCCCCTAACCCTAACCCTAGCCCGAACCCTAACCCTAACCCTTCCCCGAAGCCTGACCCTCACCCGTCCCCTAATCCTAACCCGTACGCTGACACTAACCCGCGCCCTCACACGTCCGCTTCCCCTAAAGCGTTGTCGTACCCTCACCTGGACCCTAAACCGTCCCCGTCCCCTAACCCTAACCCTAGCCCGAACCCTAACCCTAACCCTTCCCTGAAGCCTGACCCTCACCCCTCCCTTAATCTTAGCCCGTACGCTGACACTAACCCGCGCCCTCACACGTATGCTCCCCTTAAAGCGTTGTCGTACCCTCACCTGGACCCTAAACCGTCCCCATCCCCTAACCCTAACCCTAGCCTGAACCCTAAACCTAACCCTTCCCCGAAGCCTGACCCTCACCCGTCCCTTAATCCTAACCCTTACGCTGACACTAACCCGCCCCCTCACACGTACGCTCCCCCTAAAGCGTTGTCGTACACTCACCTGGACCCTAAACCGTCCCCGTCCAATAACCCTAACCCTAGCCTGAACCCTAACCCTAACACTTCCCCGAAGCCTGACCCTCATCCGTCCCCTAATCCTAACCCGTACGGTGACACTAACCCGCGCCCTCCCACGTACGCTCCCCCTAAAGCGTTGTTATACCCTCACCTGGACCCTAAACCGTCCCCATCCCGTAACCCTAACCCTAACCCGAACCCTAACCCTAACACTTCCCCGAAGCCTGACCCTCACCCGTCCCCTAATCCTAACCCGTACGGTGACACAATCCCGCGCCCTCCCATGTACGCTCCCCCTAAAGCGTTGTCATACCCTCACATGGACCCTAAACCGTCCCCGTCCCCTAACCCTAACCCTAGCCCGAACCCTAAGCCTAACCCTTCCCCGAAGCCTGACCCTCACCCGTCCCCTAATCCTAACCCGTACGCTGACACTAACCCGCGCCCTCACACGTACGCTCCCCCTAAAGCGTTGTCGTACCCTCACCTGGACCCTAAACCGTCCCCGTCCCCTAACCCTAACCCTAGCCCGAACCCTAACCCTAACCCTTCCCCGAAGCCTGACCCTCACCCGTCCCCTAATCCTAACCCGTACGCTGACACTAACCCGCGCCCTCACACGTACGCTCCCCCTAAAGCGTTGTCATACCCTCACATGGACCCTAAACCGTCCCCGTTCCCTAACCCTAACCCTAGCTCGAACCCGAACCGTAACACTTCCCCGAATCCTGACCTTAACCCGTCCCCTAATCTAACCCGTATGCTAACACTAACCTTCGCCCTCACACGCACACTCACCCTAAAGCGTTTTCATACCCTCACCTGGACCCTAAACCGTCCCCGTTCCCTAACCCTAACCTTAGCGCGAAACCTAACCCTAACCCTTCCCCGAAGCCTGACCCTCACCGGTCTCCTAATCGTAACCCGTTCGCTAACACTAACCTGCGCCCTCACACGTACGCTCCCCCTAAAGCGTTGTCGTACCCTCACCTGGACCCTAACCCGTCCCCGTCCCCTAACCCTAACCATAGCCAGAACCATAACCCTAACCCTTCCCCGAAACCTGACCCTCAGCCGTCCCCTAATCCTAACCCGTTAGCTGACACTAACCCGCGCCCTCACACGTACGCTCCCCCTAAAGCGTTGTCGTACCCTCACCTGGACCCTAACCCGTCCCCGTCCCCTAACCCTAACCCTAGCCCGAACCCTAACCCTAACCCTTTCCCGAAGCTTGACCCTCACCCGTCCCCTAATCCTAACCCATAAGGTGACACTATCCCGCGCCCTCCCACGTACGCTCCCCCTAAAGCGTTGTCATACCCTCACCTGGACCCTAAACCGTCCCCGTCCCCTAACCCTAACCCTAGCCCGAACCCTAAGCCTAACCCTTCCCCGAAGCCTGACCCTCACCCGTCCCCTAATCCTAACCCGTACGCTGACACTAACCCGCGCCCTCACACGTACGCTCCCCCTAAAGCGTTGTCGTACCCTCACCTGGACCCTAAACCGTCCCCATCCCCTAACCCTAACCCTAGCCTGAACCCTAACCCTAACCCTTCCCCGAAGCCTGACCCTCACCCGTCCCCTAATCCTAACCCGTACGCTGACACTAACCCGCGCCCTCACACGTACGCTCCCCCTAAAGCGTTGTCGTACCCTCACCTGGACCCTAACCCGTCCCCGTCCCCTAAACCTAACCCTAGCCCGAACCCTGACCCCAACCCTTCCCCGAAGCCTGACCCTCACCCGTCCCCTAATCCTAACCCGTACGATGACACTAACCCGCGCTCTCACACGTACGCTCCCCCTAAAGCGTTGTCGTACCCTCACCTGCACCCTAAACCATCCCCGTCCCCTAACCCTAACCCTAGCCCGAACCCTAACCCTAACACTTCCCCGAAGCCTGACCCTCACCCGTCCCCTAATCCTAAACCGTACGCTGACACTAACCCGCGCCCTCACACGTACGCTCCCCCTAATGCGTTGTCGTACCCTCAACTGGACCCTAACCCGTCCCCGTCCCCTAACCCTAACCCTAGCCCGAAACCTAACCCTAACCCTTCCCCGAAGCCTGACCCTCACCCGTCCCCTAATCCTAACCCGTACGCTGACACTAACCCGCGCCCTCACACGTACGCTCCCCCTAAAGCGTTGTCGTACCCTCACCTGGACCCTAAACCGTCCCCGTCCCCTAACCCTAACCCTAGCCCGAACCTTAACCCTAACCCTTCCCCGAAGCCTGACCCTCACCCGTCCCCTAATCCTAACCCGTACGCTGACACTAACCCGCGCCCTCACACGTCCGCTCCCCCTAAAGCGTTGTCGTACCCTCACCTGGACCCTAAACCGTCCCCGTCCCCTAACCCTAACCCTAGCCCGAACCCTAACCCTAACACTTCCCCGAAGCCTGACACTCACCCGTCCCCTAATCCTAACCCGTACGCTGACACTAACCCGCGCCCTCACACGTACGCTCCCCCTAAAGCGTTGTCGTACCCTCACCTGGACCCTAAACCGTCCCCGTCCCCTAACCCTAACCCTAGCCCGAACCCTAACCCTAACACTTCCCCGAAGCCTGACCCTCACCCGTCCCCTAATCCTAACCCGTACGCTGACACTAACCTGCGCCCTCACACGTACTCTCCCCCTAAGCGTTGTCGTACCCTCACCTGGAACCTAAACCGTCCCCGTCCCCTAACCCTAACCCCAGCCCGAACCCTAACCCTTCCCGGAAGCCTGACCCTCACCCGTCCCCTAATCCTAACCCGTACGCTGACACTAACCCGCGCCCTCACACGTACGCTCCCCCTAAAGCGTTGTCGTACCCTCACCTGGACCCTAAACCGTCCCCGTCCCCTAACACTAACCCTAGCCCGAACCCTAAGCCTAACCCTTCCCCGAAGCCTGACCCTCACCCGTCCCCTAATCGTAACCCGTACGCTGACACTAACCCGCGCCCTCACACGTCCGCTCCCCCTAAAGCGTTGTCGTACCCTCACCTGGACCCTAAACCGTCCCCGTCCCCTAACCCTAACCCTAGCCCAAACCCTAACCCTAACCCTTCCCCGAAGCCTGACCCTCACCCGTCCCCTAATCCTAACCCGTACGCTGACACTAACCCGCGCCCTCACACGTCCGCTCCCCCTAAAGCGTTGTCGTACCCTCACCTGGACCCTAAACCGTTCCCGTCCCCTAACCCTAACCCTAACCCGAACCCTAACCCTAACCCTTCGCCGAAGCCTGACCCTCACCCGTCCCATAATCCTAACCCGTACGCTGACACCAAACCGCGCCCTCACACGTACGCTCCCCCTAAAGCGTTGTCGTACCCTCACCTGGACCCTAACCCGTCTCCGTCCCCTAACCCTAACCCTAGCCCGAACCCTAACCCTAACCCTTCCCCGAAGCCTGACCCTCACCCGTCCCCTAATCATAACCCGTACGCTGACACTAACCCGCGCCCTCACACGTACGCTCCCCCTAAAGCGTTGTCGTACCCTCACCTGGACCCTAAACCGTCCCCGTCCCTAACCCTAACCCTAGCCAGAACCCTAACCCTAACCCTTCCCCGAAGCCTGACCCTCACCCGTCCCCTAATCCTAACCCGTTAGCTGACACTAACCTGCGCCCTCACACGTACGCTCCCCCTAAAGCGTTGTCGTACCCTCACCTGGACCCTAACCCGTCCCCGTCCCCTAACCCTAACCCTAGCCCGAACCCTAACCCTAACCCTTCCCCGAAGCCTGACCCTCACCCGTCCCCTAATCCTAAACCGTACGCTGACACTAACCCGCGCCCTCACACGTACGCTCCCCCTAAAGCGTTGTCGTACCCTCACCTGGACCCTAACCCGTCCCCGTCCCCTAAACCTAACCCTAGCCCGAACCCTGACCCCAACCCTTCCCCGAAGCCTGACCCTCACCCGTCCCCTAATCCTAACCCGTACGATGACACTAACCCGCGCTCTCACACGTACGCTCCCCCTAAAGCGTTGTCGTACCCTCACCTGGACCCTAAACCATCCCCGTCCCCTAACCCTAACCCTAGCCCGAACCCTAACCCTAACACTTCCCCGAAGCCTGACCCTCACCCGTCCCCTAATCCTAAACCGTACGCTGACACTAACCCGCGCCCTCACACGTACGCTCCCCCTAATGCGTTGTCGTACCCTCAACTGGACCCTAACCCGTCCCCGTCCCCTAACCCTAACCCTAGCCCGAAACCTAACCCTAACCCTTCCCCGAAGCCTGACCCTCACCCGTCCCCTAATCCTAACCCGTACGCTGACACTAACCCGCGCCCTCACACGTACGCTCCCCCTAAAGCGTTGTCGTACCCTCACCTGGACCCTAAACCGTCCCCGTCCCCTAACCCTAACCCTAGCCCGAACCTTAACCCTAACCCTTCCCCGAAGCCTGACCCTCACCCGTCCCCTAATCCTAACCCGTACGCTGACACTAACCCGCGCCCTCACACGTCCGCTCCCCCTAAAGCGTTGTCGTACCCTCACCTGGACCCTAAACCGTCCCCGTCCCCTAACCCTAACCCTAGCCCGAACCCTAACCCTAACACTTCCCCGAAGCCTGACCCTCACCCGTCCCCTAATCCTAACCCGTACGCTGACACTAACCTGCGCCCTCACACGTACTCTCCCCCTAAGCGTTGTCGTACCCTCACCTGGAACCTAAACCGTCCCCGTCCCCTAACCCTAACCCCAGCCCGAACCCTAACCCTTCCCCGAAGCCTGACCCTCACCCGTCCCCTAATCCTAACCCGTACGCTGACACTAACCCGCGCCCTCACACGTACGCTCCCCCTAAAGCGTTGTCGTACCCTCACCTGGACCCTAAACCGTCCCCGTCCCCTAACCCTAGCCCGAACCCTAACCCTAACACTTCCCCGAAGCCTGACCCTCACCCGTCCCCTAATCCTAACCCGTACGCTGACACTAACCTGCGCCCTCACACGTACTCTCCCCCTAAGCGTTGTCGTACCCTCACCTGGAACCTAAACCGTCCCCGTCCCCTAACCCTAACCCCAGCCCGAACCCTAACCCTTCCCCGAAGCCTGACCCTCACCCGTCCCCTAATCCTAACCCGTACGCTGACACTAACCCGCGCCCTCACACGTACGCTCCCCCTAAAGCGTTGTCGTACCCTCACCTGGACCCTAAACCGTCCCCGTCCCCTAACACTAACCCTAGCCCGAACCCTAAGCCTAACCCTTCCCCGAAGCCTGACCCTCACCCGTCCCCTAATCCTAACCCGTACGCTGACACTAACCCGCGCCCTCACACGTCCGCTCCCCCTAAAGCGTTGTCGTACCCTCACCTGGACCCTAAACCGTCCCCGTCCCCTAACCCTAACCCTAGCCCAAACCCTAACCCTAACCCTTCCCCGAAGCCTGACCCTCACCCGTCCCCTAATCCTAACCCGTACGCTGACACTAACCCGCGCCCTCACACGTCCGCTCCCCCTAAAGCGTTGTCGTACCCTCACCTGGACCCTAAACCGTCCCCGTCCCCTAACGCTAACCCTAACCCGAACCCTAACCCTAACCCTTCCCCGAAGCCTGACCCTCACCCGTCCCATAATCCTAACCCGTACGCTGACACCAAACCGCGCCCTCACACGTACGCTCCCCCTAAAGCGTTGTCGTACCCTCACCTGGACCCTAACCTGTCTCCGTCCCCTAACCCTAACCCTAGCCCGAACCCTAACCCTAACCCTTCCCCGAAGCCTGACCCTCACCCGTCCCCTAATCATAACCCGTACGCTGACACTAACCCGCGCCCTCACACGTACGCTCCCCCTAAAGCGTTGTCGTACCCTCACCTGGACCCTAAACCGTCCCCGTCCCCTAACCCTAACCCTAGCCAGAACCCTAACCCTAACCCTTCCCCGAAGCCTGACCCTCACCCGTCCCCTAATCCTAACCCGTTAGCTGACACTAACCTGCGCCCTCACACGTACGCTCCCCCTAAAGCGTTGTCATACCCTCACCTGGACCCTAACCCGTCCCCGTCCCCTAACCCTAACCCTAGCCCGAACCCTAACCCTAACCCTTCTCCGAAGCCTGACCCTCACCCGTCCCCTAATCCTAAACCGTACGCTGACACTAACCCGCGCCCTCACACGTACGCTCCCCCTAATGCGTTGTCGTACCCTCAACTGGACCCTAACCCGTCCCCGTCCCCTAACCCTAACCCTAGCCCGAACCCTAACCCTAACCCTTCCCCGAAGCCTGACCCTCACCCGTCCCCTAATCCTAACCCGTACGCTGACACTAACCCGCGCCCTAACACGTACGCTCCCCCTAAAGCATTGTCGTACCCTCACCTGGACCCTAAACCGTCCCCGTCCCCTAACCCTAAACCTAGCCCGAACCCTAACCCTAACACTTCCCCGAAGCCTGACCCTCACCCGTCCCCTAATCCTAACCCGTACGCTGACACTAACCCGCGCCCTCACACGTCCGCTCCCCCTAAAGCGTTGTCGTACCCTCACCTGGACCCTAAACCGTCCCCGTCCCCTAACCCTAACCCTAGCCCGAACCCTAACCCTAACACTTCCCCGAAGCCTGACCCTAACCCGTCCCCTAATCCTAACCCGTACGCTGACACTAACCCGCGCCCTCACACGTACGCTCCCCCTAAGCGTTTTCGTACCCTCACCTGGACCCTAAACCGTCCCCGTCCCCTAACCCTAACCCTAGCCCGAACCCTAACCCTAAAACTTCCCCGAAGCCTGACCCTCACCCGTCCCCTAATCCTAACCCGTACGCTGACACTAACCCGCGCCCTCACACGTACGCTCCCCCTAAAGCGTTGTCGTACCCTCACATGGACCCTAAACCGTCCCCGTTCCCTAACCCTAACCCTAGCTCGAACCCGAACCGTAACACTTCCCCGAATCCTGACCTTAACCCGTCCCCTAATCTAACCCGTATGCTAACACTAACCTTCGCCCTCACACGCACACTCACCCTAAAGCGTTTTCATACCCTCACCTGGACCCTAAACCGTCCCCGTTCCCTAACCCTAACCTTAGCGCGAAACCTAACCCTAACCCTTCCCCGAAGCCTGACCCTCACCGGTCCCCTAATCCTAACCCGTTCGCTAACAATAACCTGCGCCCTCACACGTACGCTCCCCCTAAAGCGTTGTCGTACCCTCACCTGGACCCTAACCCGTCCCCGTCCCCTAACCCTAACCATAGCCAGAACCCTAACCCTAACCCTTCCCCGAACCCTGACCCTCAGCCGTCCCCTAATCCTAACCCGTTAGCTGACACTAACCCGCGCCCTCACACGTACGCTCCCCCTAAAGCGTTGTCGTACCCTCACCTGGACCCTAACCCGTCCCCGTCCCCTAACCCTAACCCTAGCCCGAAACCTAACCCTAACCCTTTCCCGAAGCTTGACCCTCACCCGTCCCCTAATCCTAACATGTACGCTGAAACTAACCCGCGCCCTCACACGTACGCTCCCCCTAAAGCGTTGTCGTACCCTCACCTGGACCCTAACCCGTCCCCGTCCCCTAACCCTAACCCTAGCCCGAACCCTAACCCTAACCCTTCCCCGAAGCCTGACCCTCACCCGTCCCCTAATCCTAACCCGTACGCTGACACTAACCCGCGCCCTCACACGTACGCTCCCCCTAAAGCGTTGTCGTACCCTCACCTGGACCCTAACCCGTCCCCGTCCCCTAACCCTAACCCTAGCCCGAACCCTAACCCTAACCCTTCCCCGAAGCCTGACCCTCACCCGTCCCCTAATCCTAACCCGTAAGGTGACACTATCCCGCGCCCTCCCACGTACGCTCCCCCTAAAGCGTTGTCGTACCCTCACCTGGACCCTAAACCGTCCCCGTCCCCTAACCCTAACCCTAGCCCGAACCCTAAGCCTAACCCTTCCCCGAAGCCTGACCCTCACCCGTCCCCTAATCCTAACCCGTACGCTGACACTAACCCGCGCCCTCACACGTACGCTCCCCCTAAAGCGTTGTCGTACCCTCACCTGGACCCTAAACCGTCCCCGTCCCCTAACCCTAACCCTAGCCCGAACCCTAACCCTAACCCTTCCCCGAAGCCTGACCCTCACCCGTCCCCTAATCCTAACCCGTACGCTGACACTAACCCGCGCCCTCACACGTACGCTCCCCCTAAAGCGTTGTCGTACCCTCACCTGGACCCTAACCCGTCCCCGTCCCCTAAACCTAACCCTAGCCCGAACCCTGACCCCAACCCTTCCCCGAAGCCTGACCCTCACCCGTCCCCTAATCCTAACCCGTACGATGACACTAACCTGCGCTCTCACACGTACGCTCCCCCTAAAGCGTTGTCGTACCCTCACCTGCACCCTAAACCATCCCCGTCCCCTAATCCTAACCCTAGCCCGAACCCTAACCCTAACACTTCCCCGAAGCCTGACCCTCACCCGTCCCCTAATCCTAAACCGTACGCTGACACTAACCCGCGCCCTCACACGTACGCTCCCCCTAATGCGTTGTCGTACCCTCAACTGGACCCTAACCCGTCCCCGTCCCCTAACCCTAACCCTAGCCCGAACCCTAACCCTAACCCTTCCCCGAAGCCTGACCCTCACCCGTCCCCTAATCCTAACCCGTACGCTGACACTAACCCGCGCCCTCACATGTACGCTCCCCCTAAAGCGTTGTCGTACCCTCACCTGGACTCTAAACCGTCCCCGTCCCCTAACCCTAACCCTAGCCCGAACCCTAACCCTAACCCTTCCCCGAAGCCTGACCCTCACCCGTCCCCTAATCCTAACCCGTACGCTGACACTAACCCGCGCCCTCACACGTACGCTCCCCCTAAAGCGTTGTCGTACCCTCACATGGACCCTAAACCGTCCCCGTTCCCTAACCCTAACCCTAGCTCGAACCCGAACCGTAACACTTCCCCGAATCCTGACCTTAACCCGTCCCCTAATCTAACCCGTATGCTAACACTAACCTTCGCCCTCACACGCACACTCACCCTAAAGCGTTGTCGTACCCTCACCTGGACCCTAAACCGTCCCCGTTCCCTAACCCTAACCTTAGCGCGAAACCTAACCCTAACTCTTCCCCGAAGCCTGACCCTCACCGGTCCCCTAATCCTAACCCGTTCGCTAACAATAACCTGCGCCCTCACACGTACGCTCCCCTTAAAGCGTTGTCGTACCCTCACCTGGACCCTAACCCGTCCCCGTCCCCTAACACTAACCATAGCCAGAACCCTAACCCTAACCCTTCCCCGAACCCTGACCCTCAGCCGTCCCCTAATCCTAACCCGTTAGCTGACACTAACCCGCGCCCTCACACGTACGCTCCCCCTAAAGCGTTGTCGTACCCTCACCTGGACCCTAACCCGTCCCCGTCCCCTAACCCTAACCCTAGCCCGAAACCTAACCCTAACCCTTTCCCGAAGCTTGACCCTCACCCGTCCCCTAATCCTAACATGTACGCTGAAACTAACCCGCGCCCTCACACGTACGCTCCCCCTAAAGCGTTGTCGTACCCTCACCTGGACCCTAACCCGTCCCCGTCCCCTAACCCTAACCCTAGCCCGAACCCTAACCCTAACCCTTCCCCGAAGCCTGACCCTCACCCGTCCCCTAATCCTAACCCGTACGCTGACACTAACCCGCGCCCTCACACGTACGCTCCCCCTAAAGCGTTGTCGTACCCTCACCTGGACCCTAACCCTTCCCCGTCCCCTAACCCTAACCCTAGCCCGAACCCTAACCCTAACCCTTCCCCGAAGCCTGACCCTCACCCGTCCCCTAATCCTAACCCGTAAGGTGACACTATCCCGCGCCCTCCCACGTACGCTCCCCCTAAAGCGTTGTCGTACCCTCACCTGGACCCTAAACCGTCCCCGTCCCCTAACCCTAACCCTAGCCCGAACCCTAAGCCTAACCCTTCCCCGAAGCCTGACCCTCACCCGTCCCCTAATCCTAACCCGTACGCTGACACTAACCCGCGCCCTCACACGTACGCTCCCCCTAAAGCGTTGTCGTACCCTCACCTGGACCCTAACCCGTCCCCGTCCCCTAACCCTAACCCTAGCCCGAACCCTAACCCTAACCCTTCCCCGAAGCCTGACCCTCACCCGTCCCCTAATCCTAACCCGTACGCTGACACTAACCCGCGCCCTCACACGTACGCTGCCCCTAAAGCGTTGTCGTACCCTCACCTGGACCCTAACCCGTCCCCGTCCCCTAACCCTAACCCTAGCCCGAACCCTAACCCTAACCCTTCCCCGAAGCCTGACCCTCACCCGTCCCCTAATCCTAACCCGTAAGGTGACACTATCCCGCGCCCTCCCACGTACGCTCCCCCTAAAGCGTTGTCGTACCCTCACCTGGACCCTAAACCGTCCCCGTCCCCTAACCCTAACCCTAGCCCGAACCCTAAGCCTAACCCTTCCCCGAAGCCTGACCCTCACCCGTCCCCTAATCCTAACCCGTACGCTGACACTAACCCGCGCCCTCACACGTACGCTACCCCTAAAGCGTTGTCGTACCCTCACCTGGACCCTAAACCGTCCCCGTCCCCTAACCCTAACCCTAGCCCGAACCCTAACCCTAACCCTTCCCCGAAGCCTGACCCTCACCCGTCCCCTAATCCTAACCCGTACGCTGACACTAACCCGCGCCCTCACACGTACGCTCCCCCTAAAGCGTTGTCGTACCCTCACCTGGACGCTAACCCGTCCCCGTCCCCTAAACCTAACCCTAGCCCGAACCCTGACCCCAACCCTTCCCCGAAGCCTGACCCTCACCCGTCCCCTAATCCTAACCCGTACGATGACACTAACCTGCGCTCTCACACGTACGCTCCCCCTAAAGCGTTGTCGTACCCTCACCTGCACCCTAAACCATCCCCGTCCCCTAACCCTAACCCTAGCCCGAACCCTAACCCTAACACTTCCCCGAAGCCTGACCCTCACCCGTCCCCTAATCCTAAACCGTACGCTGACACTAACCCGCGCCCTCACACGTACGCTCACCCTAATGCGTTGTCGTACCCTCAACTGGACCCTAACCCGTGCCCGTCCCCTAACCCTAACCCTAGCCCGAACCCTAACCCTAACCCTTCCCCGAAGCCTGACCCTCACCCGTCCCCTAATCCTAACCCGTACGCTGACACTAACCCGCGCCCTCACACGTACGCTCCCCCTAAAGCGTTGTCGTACCCTCACCTGGACCCTAAACCGTCCCCGTCCCCTAACCCTAACCCTAGCCCGAACCTTAACCCTAACCCTTCCCCGAAGCCTGACCCTCACCCGTCCCCTAATCCTAACCCGTACGCTGACACTAACCCGCGCCCTCACACGTCCGCTCCCCCTAAAGCGTTGTCGTACCCTCACCTGGACCCTAAACCGTCCCCGTCCCCTAACCCTAACCCTAGCCCGAACCCTAACCCTAACACTTCCCCGAAGCCTGACCCTCACCCGTCCCCTAATCCTAACCCGTACGCTGACACTAACCCGCGCCCTCACACGTACGCTCCCCCTAAAGCGTTGTCGTACCCTCACCTGGACCCTAAACCGTCCCCGTCCCCTAACCCTAACCCTAGCCCGAACCCTAACCCTAACCCTTCCCCGAAGCCTGACCCTCACCCGTCCCCTAATCCTAACCCGTGCGCTGACACTAACCCGCGCCCTCCCACGTATGCTCCCCTTAAAGCGTTGTCGTACCCTCACCTGGACCCTAAACCGTCCCCGTCCCCTAACCCTAACCCTAGCCCGAACCCTAAGCCTAACCCTTCCCCGAAGCCTGACCCTCACCCGTCCCCTAATCCTAACCCGTACGCTGACACTAACCCGCGCCCTCACACGTACGCTCCCCCTAAAGCGTTGTCGTACCCTCACCTGGACCCTAAACCGTCCCCGTCCCCTAACCCTAACCCTAGCCCGAACCCTAACCCTAACACTTCCCCGAAGCCTGACCCTCACCCGTCCCCTAATCCTAACCCGTACGCTGACACTAACCTGCGCCCTCACACGTACTCTCCCCCTAAGCGTTGTCGTACCCTCACCTGGAACCTAAACCGTCCCCGTCCCCTAACCCTAACCCTAGCCCGAACCCTAACCCTTCCCCGAAGCCTGACCCTCACCCGTCCCCTAATCCTAACCCGTACGCTGACACTAACCCGCGCCCTCACACGTACGCTCCCCCTAAAGCGTTGTCGTACCCTCACCTGGACCCTAAACCGTCCCCGTCCCCTAACACTAACCCTAGCCCGAACCCTAAGCCTAAACCTTCCCCGAAGCCTGACCCTCACCCGTCCCCTAATCCTAACCCGTACGCTGACACTAACCCGCGCCCTCACACGTCCGCTCCCCCTAAAGCGTTGTCGTACCCTCACCTGGACCCTAAACCGTCCCCGTCCCCTAACCCTAACCCTAGCCCGAACCCTAACCCTAACCCTTCCCCGAAGCCTGACCCTCACCCGTCCCCTAATCCTAACCCGTACGCTGACACCAAACCGCGCCCTCACACGTACGCTCCCCCTAAAGCGTTGTCGTACCCTCACCTGGACCCTAACCCGTCTCCGTCCCCTAACCCTAACCCTAGCCCGAACCCGAACCCTAACCCTTCCCCGAAGCCTGACCCTCACCCGTCCCCTAATCATAACCCGTACGCTGACACTAACCCGCGCCCTCACACGTACGCTCCCCCTAAAGCGTTGTCGTACCCTCACCTGGACCCTAACCCGTCCCCGTCCCCTAACCCTAACCCTAGCCAGAACCCTAACCCTAACCCTTCCCCGAAGCCTGACCCTCACCCGTCCCCTAATCCTAACCCGTTAGCTGACACTAACCTGCGCCCTCACACGTACGCTCCCCCTAAAGCGTTGTCGTACCCTCACCTGGACCCTAACCCGTCCCCGTCCCCTAACCCTAACCCTAGCCCGAACCCTAACCCTAACCCTTCCCCGAAGCCTGACCCTCACCCGTCCCCTAATCCTAAACCGTACGCTGACACTAACCCGCGCCCTCACACGTACGCTCCCCCTAATGCGTTGTCGTACCCTCAACTGGACCCTAACCCGTCCCCGTCCCCTAACCCTAACCCTAGCCCGAACCCTAACCCTAACCCTTCCCCGAAGCCTGACCCTCACCCGTCCCCTAATCCTAACCCGTACGCTGACACTAACCCGCGCCCTAACACGTACGCTCCCCCTAAAGCGTTGTCGTACCCTCACCTGGACCCTAAACCGTCCCCGTCCCCTAACCCTAAACCTAGCCCGAACCCTAACCCTAACACTTCCCCGAAGCCTGACCCTCACCCGTCCCCTAATCCTAACCCGTATGCTGACACTAACCCGCGCCCTCACACGTCCGCTCCCCCTAAAGCGTTGTCGTACCCTCACCTGGACCCTAAACCGTCCCTGTCCCCTAACCCTAACCCTAGCCCGAACCCTAACCCTAACACTTCCCCGAAGCCTGACCCTAACCCGTCCCCTAATCCTAACCCGTACGCTGACACTAACCTGCGCCCTCACACGTACGCTCCCCCTAAGCGTTGTCGTACCCTCACCTGGACCCTAAACCGTCCCCGTCCCCTAACCCTAACCCTAGCCCGAACCCTAACCCTAACCCTTCCCCGAAGCCTGACCCTCACCCGTCCCCTAATCCTAACCCGTACGCTGACACTAACCCGCGCCCTCACACGTACGCTCCCCCTAAAGCATTGTCGTACCCTCACCTGGACCCTAAACCGTCCCCGTCCCCTAACCCTAACCCTAGCCCGAACCCTAACCCTAACCCTTCCCCGAAGCCTGACACTCACCCGTCCCCTAATCCTAACCCGTGCGCTGACACTAACCCGCGCCCTCCCACGTACGCTCCCCTTAAAGCGTTGTCGTACCCTCACCTGGACCCTAAACCGTCCCCGTCCCCTAACCCTAACCCTAGCCCGAACCCTAAGCCTAACCCTTCCCCGAAGCCTGACCCTCACCCGTCCCCTAATCCTAACCCGTACGCTGACACTAACCCGCGCCCTCACACGTCCGCTCCCCCTAAAGCGTTGTCGTACCCTCACCTGGACCCTAAACCGTCCCCGTCCCCTAACCCTAACCCTAGCCCGAACCCTAACCCTAACACTTCCCCGAAGCCTGACCCTCACCGGTCCCCTAATCCTAACCCGTTCGCTAACACTAACCTGCGCCCTCACACGTACGCTCCCCCTAAAGCGTTGTCGTACCCTCACCTGGACCCTAACCCGTCCCCGTCCCGTAACCCTAACCCTAGCCCGAACCCTAACCCTAACCCTTCCCCGAACCCTGACCCTCAGCCGTCCCCTAATCCTAACCCGTTAGCTGACACTAACCCGCGCCCTCACACGTCCGCTCCCCCTAAAGCGTTGTCGTACCCTCACCTGGATCCTAACCCGTCCCCGTCCCCTAACCCTAACCCTAGCCCGAACCCTAACCCTAACCCTTTCCCGAAGCTTGACCCTCACCCGTCCCCTAATCCTAACCTGTACGCTGAAACTAACCCGCGCCCTCACACGTACGCTCCCCCTAAAGCGTTGTCGTACCCTCACCTGGACCCTAACCCGTCCCCGTCCCCTAACCCTAACCCTAGCCCGAACCCTAACCCTAACACTTCCCCGAAGCCTGACCCTCACCCGTCCCCTAATCCTAACCCGTACGCTGACACTAACCCGCGCCCTCACACGTACGCTCCCCCTAAAGCGTTGTCGTACCCTCACCTGGACCCTAAACCGTCCCCGTCCCCTAACCCTAACCCTAGCCCGAACCCTAACCCTAACCCTTCCCCGAAGCCTGACCCTCACCCGTCCCCTAATCCTAACCCGTGCGCTGACACTAACCCGCGCCCTCCCACGTATGCTCCCCTTAAAGCGTTGTCGTACCCTCACCTGGACCCTAAACCGTCCCCGTCCCCTAACCCTAACCCTAGCCCGAACCCTAAGCCTAACCCTTCCCCGAAGCCTGACCCTCACCCGTCCCCTAATCCTAACACGTACGCTGACACTAACCCGCGCCCTCACACGTACGCTCCCCCTAAAGCGTTGTCGTACCCTCACCTGGACCCTAACCCGTCTCCGTCCCCTAACCCTAACCCTAGCCCGAACCCTAACCCTAACCCTTCCCCGAAGCCTGACCCTCACCCGTCCCCTAATCATAACCCGTACGCTGACACTAACCCGCGCCCTCACACGTACGCTCCCCCTAAAGCGTTGTCGTACCCTCACCTGGACCCTAACCCGTCCCCGTCCCCTAACCCTAACCCTAGCCAGAACCCTAACCCTAACCCTTCCCCGAAGCCTGACCCTCACCCGTCCCCTAATCCTAACCCATTAGCTGACACTAACCTGCGCCCTCACACGTACGCTCCCCCTAAAGCGTTGTCGTACCCTCACCTGGACCCTAACCCGTCCCCGTCCCCTAACCCTAACCCTAGCCCGAACCCTAACACTAACCCTTCCCCGAAGCCTGACCCTCACCCGTCCCCTAATCCTAAACCGTACGCTGACACTAACCCGCGCCCTCACACGTACGCTCCCCCTAATGCGTTGTCGTACCCTCAACTGGACCCTAACCCGTCCCCGTCCCCTAACCCTAACCCTAGCCCGAACCCTAACCCTAACCCTTCCCCGAAGCCTGACCCTCACCCGTCCCCTAATCCTAACCCGTACGCTGACACTAACCCGCGCCCTAACACGTACGCTCCCCCTAAAGCGTTGTCGTACCCTCACCTGGACCCTAAACCATCCCCGTCCCCTAACCCTAAACCTAGCCCGAACCCTAACCCTAACACTTCCCCGAAGCCTGACCCTCACCCGTCCCCTAATCCTAACCCGTACGCTGACACTAACACGCGCCCTCACACGTCCGCTCCCCCTAAAGCGTTGTCGTACCCTCACCTGGACCCTAAACCGTCCCCGTCCCCTAACCCTAACCCTAGCCCGAACCCTAACCCTAACACTTCCCCGAAGCCTGACCCTAACCCGTCCCCTAATCCTAACCCGTACGCTGACACTAACCTGCGCCCTCACACGTACGCTCCCCCTAAGCGTTGTCGTACCCTCACCTGGACCCTAAACCGTCCCCGTCCCCTAACCCTAACCCTAGCCCGAACCCTAACCCTAACCCTTCCCCGAAGCCTGACCCTCACCCGTCCCCTAATCCTAACCCGTACGCTGACACTAACCCGCGCCCTCACACGTACGCTCCCCCTAAAGCGTTGTCGTACCCTCACCTGGACCCTAAACCGTCCCCGTCCCCTAACCCTAACCCTAGCCCGAACCCTAACCCTAACCCTTCCCCGAAGCCTGACCCTCACCCGTCCCCTAATCCTAACCCGTGCGCTGACACTAACCCGCGCCCTCCCACGTACGCTCCCCTTAAAGCGTTGTCGTACCCTCACCTGGACCCTAAACCGTCCCCGTCCCCTAACCCTAACCCTAGCCCGAACCCTAAGCCTAACCCTTCCCCGAAGCCTGACCCTCACCCGTCCCATAATCCTAACCCGTACGCTGACACTAACCCGCGCCCTCACACGTCCGCTCCCCCTAAAGCGTTGTCGTACCCTCACCTGGACCCTAAACCGTCCCCGTCCCCGTCCCCTAACCCTAGCCCGAACCCTAACCCTAACACTTCCCCGAAGCCTGACCCTCACCGGTCCCCTAATCCTAACCCGTTCGCTAACACTAACCTGCGCCCTCACACGTACGCTCCCCCTAAAGCGTTGTCGTACCCTCACCTGGACCCTAACCCGTCCCCGTCCCGTAACCCTAACCATAGCCAGAACCCTAACCCTAACCCTTCCCCGAACCCTGACCCTCAGCCGTCCCCTAATCCTAACCCGTTAGCTGACACTAACCCGCGCCCTCACACGTACGCTCCCCCTAAAGCGTTGTCGTACCCTCACCTGGACCCTAACCCGTCCCCGTCCCCTAACCCTAACCCTAGCCCGAACCCTAACCCTAACCCTTTCCCGAAGCTTGACCCTCACCCGTCCCCTAATCCTAACCTGTACGCTGAAACTAACCCGCGCCCTCACACGTACGCTCCCCCTAAAGCGTTGTCGTACCCTCACCTGGACCCTAACCCGTCCCCGTCCCCTAACCCTAACCCTAGCCCGAACCCTAACCCTAACCCTTCCCCGAAGCCTGACCCTCACCTGTCCCCTAATCCTAACCCGTACGCTGACACTAACCCGCGCCCTCACACGTACGCTCCCCCTAAAGCGTTGTCGTACCCCCACCTGGACCCTAACCCGTCCCCGTCCCCTAACCCTAACCCTAGCCCGAACCCTAACCCTAACCCTTCCCCGAAGCCTGACACTCACCCGTCCCCTAATCCTAACCCGTACGTTGACACTAACCCGCGCCCTCACACGTACGCTCCCCCTAAAGCGTTGTCGTACCCTCACCTGAACCCTAAACCGTCCCCGTCCCTAACACTAACCCTAGTCCGAACCCTAAGCCTAACGCTTCCCCGAAGCCTGACCCTCACCCGTCCCCTAATCCTAACCCGTACGCTGACACTAACCCGCGCCCTCACACGTACGCTCCCCCTAAAGCGTTGTCATACCCTCACCTGGACCCTAAACCGTCCCCATCCCCTAACCCTAACCCTAACCCGAACCCTAACCCTAACACTTCCCCGAAGCCTGACCCTCACCCGTCCCCTAATCCTAACCCGTAAGGTGACACTATCCCGCGCCCTCCCACGTACGCTCCCCCTAAAGCGTTGTCATACCCTCACCTGGACCCTAAACCGTCCCCGTCCCCTAACCCTAACCCTAGCCCGAACCCTAACCCTAACCCTTCCCCGAAGCCTGACCCTCACCCGTCCCCTAATCCTAACCCGTACGCTGACACTAACCCGCGCCCTCACACCTACGCTCCCCCTAAAGCGTTGTCGTACCCTCACCTGGACCCTAAACCGTCCCCGTCCCCTAACCCTAACCCTAGCCCGAACCCTAACCCTAACACTTCCCCGAAGCCTGACCCTCACCCGTCCCCTAATCCTAACCCGTACGCTGACACTAACCAGCGCCCTCACACGTCCGCTCCCCCTAAAGCGTTGTCGTACCCTCACCTGGACCCTAACCCGTCCCTGTCCCCTAACCCTAACCCTAGCCCGAACAATAACCCTAAACCTTCCCCGAAGCCTGACCCTCACCCGTCCCCTAATCCTAACCCGTACGCTGACACTAACCCGCGCCCTCACACGTACGCTCCCCCTAAAGCGTTGTCGTACCCTCACCTGGACCCTAACCCGTCCCCGTCCCCTAAACCTAACCCTAGCCCGAACCCTGACCCCAACGCTTCCCCGAAGCCTGACCCTCACCCGTCCCCTAATCCTAACCCGTACGATGACACTAACCCGCGCTCTCACACGTACGCTCCCCCTAAAGCGTTGTCGTACCCTCACCTGCACCCTAAACCATCCTCGTCCCCTAACCCTAACCCTAGCCCAAACCCTAACCCTAACCCTTCCCCGAAGCCTGACCCTCACCCGTCCCCTAATCCTAAACCGTACGCTGACACTAACCCGTGCCCTCACACGTACGCTCCCCCTAATGCGTTGTCGTACCCTCAACTGGACCCTAACCCGTCCCCGTCCCCTAACCCTAACCCTAGCCCGAACCCTAAGCCTAACCCTTCCCCGAAGCCTGACCCTCACCCGTCCCCTAATCCTAACCCGTACGCTGACACTAACCCGCGCCCTCACACGTACGCTCCCCCTAAAGCGTTGTCGTACCCTCACCTGGACCCTAAACCGTCCCCGTCCCCTAACCCTAACCCTAGCCCGAACCCTAACCCTAACACTTCCCCGAAGCCTGACCCTCACCCGTCCCCTAATCCTAACCCGTACGCTGACACTAACCTGCGCCCTCACACGTACTCTCCCCCTAAGCGTTGTCGTACCCTCACCTGGAACCTAAACCGTCCCCGTCCCCTAACGCTAACCCTAGCCCGAACCCTAACCCTAACCCTTCCCCGAAGCCTGACCCTCACCCGTCCCCTAATCCTAACCCTTACGCTGACACTAACCCGCGCCCTCACACGTACGCTCCCCCTAAAGCGTTGTCGTACCCTCACCTGGACCCTAAACCGTCCCCGTCCCCTAACACTAACCCTAGCCCGAACCCTAACCCTAACCCTTCCCCGAAGCCTGACCCTCACCCGTCCCCTAATCCTAACCCGTGCGCTGACACTAACCCGCGCCCTCCCACGTATGCTCCCCTTAAAGCGTTGTCGTACCCTCACCTGGACCCTAAACCGTCCCCGTCCCCTAACCCTAACCCTAGCC
This sequence comes from Pseudorca crassidens, assembly GCF_039906515.1. Lineage (NCBI taxonomy): Eukaryota > Metazoa > Chordata > Mammalia > Artiodactyla > Delphinidae > Pseudorca > Pseudorca crassidens. The sequence goes on along the minus strand of NW_027136302.1, from coordinate 3,493,853 downwards.
CGAACCCTAAGTCTAACCCTTCCCCGAAGCCTGACCCTCACCCGTCCCCTAATCCTAACCCGTACGCTGACACTAACCCGCGCCCTCACACGTCCGCTCCCCCTAAAGCGTTGTCGTACCCTCACCTGGACCCTAAACCGTCCCCGTCCCCTAACCCTAACCCTAGCCCGAACCCTAACCCTAACCCTTCCCCGAAGCCTGACCCTCACCCGTCCCCTAATCCTAACCCGTACGCTGACACTAACCCGCGCCCTCACACGTCCGCTCCCCCTAAAGCGTTGTCGTACCCTCACCTGGACCCTAAACCGTCCTCGTCCCCTAACCCTAACCCTAACCCGAACCCTAACCCTAACCCTTCCCCGAAGCCTGACCCTCACCCGTCCCATAATCCTAACCCGTACGCTGACACCAAACCGCGCCCTCACACGTACGCTCCCCCTAAAGCGTTGTCGTACCCTCACCTGGACCCTAACCCGTCTCCGTCCCCTAACCCTAACCCTAGCCCGAACCCTAACCCTAACCCTTCCCCGAAGCCTGACCCTCACCCGTCCCCTAATCATAACCCGTACGCTGACACTAACCCGCGCCCTCACACGTACGCTCCCCCTAAAGCGTTGTCGTACCCTCACCTGGACCCTAACCCGTCCCCGTCCCCTAACCCTAACCCTAGCCAGAACCCTAACCCTAACCCTTCCCCGAAGCCTGACCCTCACCCGTCCCCTAATCCTAACCCGTTAGCTGACACTAACCTGCGCCCTCACACGTACGCTGCCCCTAAAGCGTTGTCGTACCCTCACCTGGACCCTAACCCGTCCCCGTCCCCTAACCCTAACCCTAGCCCGAACCCTAACCCTTCCCCGAAGTCTGACTCTCACCCGTCCCCTAATCCTAACCCGTACGCTGACACTAACCCGCGCCCTCACACGTCCGCTCCCCCTAAAGCGTTGTCGTACCCTCACCTGGACCCTAAACCGTCCCCGTCCCCTAACCCTAACCCTAGCCCGAACCCTAACCCTAACCCTTCCCCGAAGCCTGACCCTCACCCCTCGCTTAATCCTAACCCGTACGCTGACACTAACCCACGCCCTCACACGTACGCTCCCCCTAAAGCGTTGTCGTACCCTCACCTGGACCCTAAACCGTCCCCGTCCCCTAACCCTAACCCTAGCCCGAACCCTAACCCTAACCCTTCCCCGAAGCCTGACCCTCACCCGTCCCCTAATCCTAACCCGTAAGCTGACACTAACCCGCGCTCTCACACGTCCGCTCCCCCTAAAGTGTTGTCGTACCCTCACCTGGACCCTAAACCGTCCCCGTCCCCTAACCCTAACCCTAGCCCGAACCCTAACCCTAACACTTCCCCGAAGTCTGACCCTCACCCGTCCGCTAATCCTAACCCGTACGCTGACACTAACCCGCGCCCTCACACGTACGCTCCCCCTAAAGCGTTGTCGTACCCTCACCTGGACCCTAACCCGTCCCCGTCCCCTAACCCTAACCCTAGGCCTCACCCTGACCCTAACCCTTCCCCGAAGCCTGACCCTCACCCGTCCCCTAATCCTAACCCGTACGCTGACACTAACCCGCGCCCTCACACGTATGCTCCCCCTAAAGCACTGTCGTACCCTCACCTGCACCCTAAACCGTCCCCATCCCCTAACCCTAACCCTAGCCCGAACCCTAAGCCTAACACTTCCCCGAAGCCTGACACTCACCCGTCCCCTAATCCTAACCCGTACGCTGACACTAACCCGCGCCCTCTCATGTACGCTCCCCCTAAAGCGTTGTCGTACCCTCACCTGGACCCTAAACCGTCCCCGTCCCCTAACCCTAACCCTAGCCCGAACCCTAAGCCTAACCCTTCCCCGAAGCCTGACCCACACCCGTCCCGTAATCCTAACCCGTACGCTGACACTAACCCACGCCCTCACACGTACGCTCCCCCTAAAGCGTTATCGTACCCTCACCTGGACCCTAAACCGTCCCCGTCCCCTAACCCTAACCCTAGCCCGAACCCTAACCCTAACCCTTCCCCGAAGCCTGACCCTCACCCGTCCCATAATCCTAACCCGTACGCTGACACTAACCCGCGCCCTCACACGTCCGCTCCCCCTAAAGCGTTGTCGTACCCTCACCTGGACCCTAACCCGTCCCCGTCCCCTAACCCTATCCCTAGCCCGAACCCTAACCCTAACCCTTCCCCGAAGCCTGACCCTCACCCGTCCCCTAATCCTAACCCGTACGCTGACACTAACCCGCGCCCTCACACGTACGCTCCCCCTAAAGCGTTATCGTACCCTCACCTGGACCCTAAACCGTCCCCGTCCCCTAACCCTAACCCTAGCCCGAACCCTAAGCCTAACCCTTCCCCGAAGCCTGACCCTCACCCGTCCCCTAATCCTAACCCTTACGCTGACACTAACCCGCGCCCTCACACGTACGCTCCCCCTAAAGCGTTGTCGTACCCTCACCTGGACCCTAAACCGTCCCCGTCCCCTAACCCTAACCCTAGCCCGAACCCTAACCCTAACCCTTCCCCGAAGCCTGACCCTCACCCGTCCCCTAATCCTAACCCGTACGCTGACACTAACCCGCGCCCTCACACGTCCGCTCCCCCTAAAGCGTTGTCGTACCCTCACCTGGACCCTAAACCGTCCCCGTCCCCTAACCCTAACCCTAACCCGAACGCTAACCCTAACCCTTCCCCGAAGCCTGACCCTCACGCGTCCCCTAATCCTAACCCGTACGCTGACACTAACCCGCGCCCTCACACGTACGCTCCCCCTAAAGCGTTGTCATACCCTCACATGGACCCTAAACCGTCCCCGTTCCCTAACCCTAACCCTAGCTCGAACCCGAACCGTAACACTTCCCCGAATCCTGACCTTAACCCGTCCCCTAATCTAACCCGTATGCTAACACTAACCTTCGCCCTCACACGCACACTCACCCTAAAGCGTTGTCATACCCTCACCTGGACCCTAACCCGTCCCCGTCCCCTAACCCTAACCCTAGCCCGAACCCTAACCCTAACCCTTCCCCGCAGCCTGACCCTCACCCGTCCCCTAATCCTAAGCCGTACGCTGACACTAACCCACGCCCTCACACGTCCGCTCCCCATAAAGCGTTGTCGTACCCTCACCTGGACCCTAAACCGTCCCCGTCCCCTAACCCTAACCCTAGCCCGAACCCTAACCCTAACCCTTCCCCGAAGCCTGACCCTCACCCATCCCCTAATCCTAACCCGTACGCTGACACTAACCCGCGCCCTCACACGTCCGCTCCCCCTAAAGCGTTGTCCTACCCTCACCTGGACCCTAAACCGTCCCCGTCCCCTAACCCTAACCCTAGCCCGAACCCTAACCCTAACCCTTCCCCGAAGCCTGACCCTCACCCGTCCCCTAATCCTAACCCGTACGCTGACACTAACCCGCGCCCTCACGCGTCCGCTCCCCCTAAAGCGTTGTCGTACCCTCACCTGGACCCTAAACCGTCCCCGTCCCCTTACCCTAACCCTAGCCCGAACCCTAACCCTAACCCTTCCCCGAAGCCTGACCCTCACCCGTCCCCTAATCCTAACCCATACGCTGACACTAACCCGCGCCCTCACACGTCCGCTCCCCCTAAAGCGTTGTCGTACCCTCACCTGGACCCTAAACCGTCCCCGTCCCCTAACCCTAACCCTAGCCCGAACCCTGACCCTAACCCTTCCCCGAAGCCTGACCCTCACCCGTCCCCTAATCCTAACCCGTACGCTGACACTAACCCGCGCCCTCACACGTACGCTCCCCCTAAAGCGTTGTCGTACCCTCACCTGGACCCTAAACCGTCCCCGTCCCCTAACCCTAACCCTAGCCCGAACCCTAACCCTAACCCTTCCCCGAAGCCTGAACCTCAACCATCCCCTAATGCTAAACCGTACGCTGACACTAACCCGCGCCCTCACACGTACGCTCCCCCTAATGCGTTGTCGTACCCTCACCTGGACCCTAACCCGTCCCCGTCCCCTAACCCTAACCCTAGCCCGAACCCTAACCCTAACCCTTCCCCGAAGCCTGACCCTCACCCGTCCCCTAATGCTAACCCGTACGCTGACACTAACCCGCGCCCTCACACGTACGCTCCCCCTAAAGCGTTGTCGTACCCTCACCTGGACCCTAAACCGTCCCCGTCCCCTAACCCTAAACCTAGCCCGAACCCTAACCCTAACCCTTCCCCGAAGCCTGACCATCACCCGTACCCTAATCCTAACCCATACGCTGACACTAACCCGCGCCCTCACACGTCCGCTCCCCCTAAAGCGTTGTCGTACCCTCACCTGGACCCTAAACCGTCCCCGTCCCCTAACCCTAACCCTAGCCCGAACCCTAACCCTAACCCTTCCCCGAAGCCTGACCCTCTCCCGTCCCCTAATCCTAACCCGTACGCTGACACTAACCTGCGCCCTCACACGTCCGCTCCCCCTAAAGCGTTGTCCTACCCTCACCTGGACCCTAAACCGTCCCCGTCCCCTAACCCTAACCCTAGCCCGAACCCTAACCCTAACCCTTCCCCGAAGCCTGACCCTCACCCGTCCCCTAATCCTAACCCGTACGCTGACACTAACCCGCGCCCTCACGCGTCCGCTCCCCCTAAAGCGTTGTCGTACCCTCACCTGGACCCTAAACCGTCCCCGTCCCCTTACCCTAACCCTAGCCCGAACCCTAACCCTAACCCTTCCCCGAAGCCTGACCCTCACCCGTCCCCTAATCCTAACCCGTACGCTGACACTAACCCGCGCCCTCACACGTCCGCTCCCCCTAAAGCGTTGTCGTACCCTCACCTGGACCCTAAACCGTCCCCGTCCCCTAACCCTAACCCTAGCCCGAACCCTGACCCTAACCCTTCCCCGAAGCCTGACCCTCACCCGTCCCCTAATCCTAACCCGTACGCTGACACTAACCCGCGCCCTCACACGTACGCTCCCCCTAATGCGTTGTCGTACCCTCACGTGGACCCTAACCCGTCCCCTAACCCTAACCCTAACCCTAGCCCGAACCCTAACCCTAACCCTTCCCCGAAGCCTGACCCTCACCCGTCCCCTAATGCTAAACCGTACGCTGACACTAACCCGCGCCCTCACACGTACGCTCCCCCTAAAGCGTTGTCGTACCCTCACCTGGACCCTAAACCGTCCCCGTCCCCTAACCCTAAACCTAGCCCGAACCCTAACCCTAACCCTTCCCCGAAGCCTGACCCTCACCCGTCCCCTAATCCTAACCCGTACGCTGACACTAACCCGCGCCCTCACACATCCGCTCCCCCTAAAGCGTTGTCGTACCCTCACCTGGACCCTAAACCGTCCCCGTCCCCTAACCCTAACCCTAGCCCGAACCCTAACCCTAACCCTTCCCCGAAGCCTGACCCTCACCCGTCCCCTAATGCTAACCCGTACGCTGACACTAACCCGCGCCCTCACACGTACGCTCCCCCTAAAGCGTTGTCGTACCCTCACCTGGACCCTAAACCGTCCCCGTCCCCTAACCCTAAACCTAGCCCGAACCCTAACCCTAACCCTTCCCCGAAGCCTGACCCTCACCCGTCCCCTAATCCTAACCCGTACGCTGACACTAACCCGCGCCCTCACACATCCGCTCCCCCTAAAGCGTTGTCGTACCCTCACCTGGACCCTAAACCGTCCCCGTCCCCTAACCCTAACCCTAGCCCGAACCCTAACCCTAACCCTTCCCCGAAGCCTGACCCTCACCCGTCCCCTAATCCTAACCCGTACGCTGACACTAACCTGCGCCCTCACACGTCCGCTCCCCCTAAAGCGTTGTCCTACCCTCACCTGGACCCTAAACCGTCCCCGTCCCCTAACCCTAACCCTAGCCCGAACCCTAACCCTAACCCTTCCCCGAAGCCTGACCCTCACCCGTCCCCTAATCCTAACCCGTATGTTGACACTAACCCGCGCCCTCACACGTACGCTCCCCCTAAAGCATTGTCGTACCCTCACCTGGACCCTAAACCGTCCCCGTCCCCTAAACCTAACCCTAGCCCGAACCCTAACCCTAACCCTTCCTCGAAGCCTGACCCTCACCCGTCCCCTAATCCTAACCCGTACGCTGACACTAACCCGCGCCCTCACACGTACGCTCCCCCTAAAGCGTTGTCGTACCCTCACCTGGACCCTAAACCGTCCCCGTCCCCTAACCCTAACCCTAGCCCGAACCCTAACCCTAACCCTTCCCCGAAGCCTGACCCTCACCAGTCCCCTAATCCTAACCCGTACGCTGACACTAACCCGCGCCCTCACACGTACGCTCCCCCTAAAGCGTTGTCGTAAACTCACCTGGACCCTAAACCGTCCCCGTCCCCTAACCCTAACCCTAGCCCGAACCCTAACCCTAACCCTTCCCCGAAGCCTGACCCTCACCCGTCCCCTAATCCTAACCCGTACGCTGACACTAACCCGCGCCCTCACACATCCGCTCCCCCTAAAGCGTTGTCGTACCCTCACCTGGACCCTAAACCGTCCCCGTCCCCTAACCCTAACCCTAGCCCGAACCCTAACCCTAACCCTTCCCCGAAGCCTGACCCTCACCCGTCCCCTAATCCTAACCCGTACGCTGACACTAACCTGCGCCCTCACACGTCCGCTCCCCCTAAAGCGTTGTCCTACCCTCACCTGGACCCTAAACCGTCCCCGTCCCCTAACCCTAACCCTAGCCCGAACCCTAACCCTAACCCTTCCCCGAAGCCTGACCCTCACCCGTCCCCTAATCCTAACCCGTATGTTGACACTAACCCGCGCCCTCACACGTACGCTCCCCCTAAAGCATTGTCGTACCCTCACCTGGACCCTAAACCGTCCCCGTCCCCTAAACCTAACCCTAGCCCGAACCCTAACCCTAACCCTTCCCCGAAGCCTGACCCTCACCCGTCCCCTAATCCTAACCCGTACGCTGACACTAACCCGCGCCCTCACACGTACGCTCCCCCTAAAGCGTTGTCGTACCCTCACCTGGACCCTAAACCGTCCCCGTCCCCTAACCCTAACCCTAGCCCGAACCCTAACCCTAACCCTTCCCCGAAGCCTGACCCTCACCAGTCCCCTAATCCTAACCCGTACGCTGACACTAACCCGCGCCCTCACACGTACGCTCCCTCTAAAGCGTTGTCGTAAACTCACCTGGACCCTAAACCGTCCCCGTCCCCTAACCCTAACCCTAGCCCGAACCCTAACCCTAACCCTTCCCCGAAGCCTGACCCTCACCCGTCCCCTAATCCTAACCCATACGCTGACACTAACCCGCGCCCTCACACGTCCGCTCCCCCTAAAGTGTTGTCGTACCCTCACCTGGACCCTAAACCGTCCCCGTCCCCTAACCCTAACCCTAGCCTGAACCCTAACCCTAACACTTCCCCGAAGTCTGATCCTCACCCGTCCGATAATCCTAACCCGTACGCTGACACTAACCCGCGCCCTCACACGTACGCTCCCCCTAAAGCGTTGTCGTTCCCTCACCTGGACCCTAACCCGTCCCCGTCCCCTAACCCTAACCCTAGCCCTCACCCTGACCCTAACCCTTCCCCGAAGCCTGACCCTCACCCGTCCCCTAATCCTAACCCGTACGCTGACACTAACCCGCGCCCTCACACGTACGCTCCCCCTAAAGCGTTGTCGTACCCTCACCTGGACCCTAACCCGTCCCCGTCCCCTAACCCTAACCCTAGCCCGAACCCTAACCCTAACCCTTCCCCGAAGCCTGACCCTCACCCGTCCCCTAATCCTAACCCGTACGCTGACACTAACCCGCGCCCTCACACGTACGCTCCCCCTAAAGCGTTGTCGTACCCTCACCTGGACCCTAAACCGTCCCCGTCCCCTAACCCTAACCCTAGCCAGAACCATAACCCTAACCCTTCCCCGAAGCCTGACCCTCACCCGTCCCCTAATCCTAACCCGTTAGCTGACGCCAACCTGCACCCTCACACGTACGCTCCCCCTAAAGCGTTGTCATACCCTCACCTGGACCCTAAACCGTCCCCGTCCCCTAACCCTAGCCCGAACCCTAAGCCTAACCCTTCCCCGAAACCTGACCCTCACCCGTCCCCTAATCCTAACCCGTACGCTGACACTAACCCGCGCCCTCACACGTACGCTCCCCCTAAAGCGTTGTCGTACCCTCACCTGGACCCTAAACCGTCCCCGTCCCCTAACCCTAACCCTAGCCCGAACCCTAAGCCTAACCCTTCCCCGAAGCCTGACCCTCACCCGTCCCCTAATCCTAACCCGTACGCTGACACTAACCCGCGCCCTCACACGTACGCTCCCCCTAAAGCGTTGTCATACCCTCACATGGACCCTAAACCGTCCCCGTTCCCTAACCCTATCCCTAGCTCGAACCCGAACCGTAACACTTCCCCGAATCCTGACCTTAACCCGTCCCCTAATCTAACCCGTATGCTAACACTAACCTTCGCCCTCACACGCACACTCACCCTAAAGCGTTGTCATACCCTCACCTGGACCCTAAACCGTCCCCGTTCCCTAACCCTAACCTTAGCGCGAAACCTAACCCTAACCCTTCCTTGAAGCCTGACCCTCACCGGTCCCCTAATCCTAACCCGTACGCTAACACTAACCTGCGCCCTCACACGTACGCTCCCCCTAAAGCGTTGTCGTACCCTCACCCGGACCCTAACCCGTCCCCGTCCCCTAACCCTAACCATAGCCAGAACCCTAACCCTAACCCTTCCCCGAACCCTGACCCTCAGCCGTCCCCTAATCCTAACCCGTTAGCTGACACTAACCCGCACCCTCACACGTACGCTCCCCCTAAAGCGTTGTCGTACACTCACCTGGACCCTAACCCGTCCCCGTCCCCTAACCCTAACCCTAGCCCGAACCCTAAACCTAACCCTTTCCCGAAGCTTGACCCTCACCCGTCCCCTAATCCTAACCTGTATGCTGAAACTAACCCGCGCCCTCACACGTACGCTCCCCCTAAAGCGTTGTCGTACCCTCACCTGGACCCTAACCCGTCCCCGTCCCCTAACCCTAACCCTAGCCCGAACCCTAACCCTAACCCTTCCCCGAAGCCTGACCCTCACCCGTCCCCTAATGCTAACCCGTACGCTGACACTAACCCGCGGCCTCACACGTCCGCTCCCCCTAAAGCGTTGTCGTACCCTCACCTGGACCCTAAACCGTCTCCGTCCCCTAACCCTAAGCCTAGTCCGAACCCTAAGCCTAACCCTTCCCCGAAGCCTGACCCTCACCCGTCCCCTAATCCTAACGCGTACGCTGACACTAACCCGCGCCCTCACACGTACGCTCCCCCTAAAGCGTTGTCGTACCCTCACCTGGACACTAAACCGTCCCCGTCCCCTAACCCTAACCCTAGCCCGAACCCTAAACCTAACCCTTCCCCGAAGCCTGACCCTCACCCGTCCCCTAATCCTAACCCGTACGCTGACACTAACCCGCGCCCTCACACGTCCGCTCCCCCTAAAGCGTGGTCGTACCCTCACCTGGACCCTAAACCGTCCCCGTCCCCTAACCCTAACCCTAGCCCGAACCCTAACCCTAACCCTTCCCCGAAGCCTGACCCTCACCCGTCCCCTAATCCTAACCCGTACGCTGACACTAACCCGCGCCCTCACACGTACACTCCCCCTAAAGCGTTGTCGTACCCTCACCTGGACCCTAAACCGTCCCCGTCCCCTAACCCTAACCCTAGACCGAACCCTAAGCCTAACCCTTCCCCGAAGCCTGACCCTCACCCGTCCCCTAATCCTAACCCGTACGCTGACACTAACCCGCGCTCTCACACGTACGCTCCCCCTAAAGCGTTGTCCTACCCTCACCTGGATCCTAAACCGTCCCCGTCCCCTAACCCTAACCCTAGCCCGAACCCTAACCCTAACCCTTCCCCGAAGCCTGACCCTCACCCGTCCCCTAATCCTAAACCGTACGCTGACACTAACCCGCGCCCTCACACGTCCGCTGCGCCTAAAGCGTTGTCGTACCCTGACCTGGACCCTAAACCGTCCCCATCCCCTAACCCTAACCCTAGACCGAACCCTAAGCCTAACCCTTCCCCGAAGCCTGACCCTCACCCGTCCCCTAATCCTAAGCCGTACGCTGACACTAACCCGCGCTCTCACACGTCCGCTCCCCCTAAAGCGTTGTCGTACCCTCACCTGGACCCTAACCCGTCCCCGTCCCCTAACCCTAACCCTAGCCCGAACCCTAACCCTAACCCTTCCCCGAATCCTGACCCTCACCGGTCCCCTAATCCTAAGCCGTACGCTGACACTAACCCACGCCCTCACACGTCCGCTCCCCATAAAGCGTTGTCGTACCCTCACCTGGACCCAAACCGTCCCCGTCCCCTAACCATAACCCTAGCCCGAACCCTAACCCTAATCCTTCCCCGAAGCCTGACCCTCACCCGTCCCCTAATCCTAACCCGTACGCTGACACTAACCCGCGCCCTCACACGTCCGCTCCCCCTAAAGCGTTGTCGTACCCTCACCTGGACCCTAAACCGTCCCCGTCCCCTAACCCTAACCCTAGCCGGAACCCTAACCCTAAACCTTCCCCGAAGCCTGACCCTCACCCGTCCCCTAATCCTAACCCGTACGCTGACACTAACCCGCGCCCTCACACGTCCGCTCCCCCTAAAGCGTTGTCGTACCCTCACCTGGACCCTAAACCGTCCCCGTCCCCTAACCCTAACCCTAGCCCGAACCCTAACCCTTCCCCGAAGCCTGACCCTCACCCGTGCCCTAATCCTAAGCCGTACGCTGACACTAACCCGCGCCCTCACACGTCCGCTCCCCCTAAAGCGTTGTCGTACCCTCACCTGGACCCTAAACCGTCCCCGTCCCCTTACCCTAACCCTAGCCCGAACCCTAACCCTAACCCATCCCCGAAGCCTGACCCTCACCCGTCCCCTAATCCTAACCCGTACGCTGACACTAACCCGCGCCCTCACACGTCCGCTCCCCCTAAAGCGTTGTCGTACCCTCACCTGGACCCTAACCCGTCCCCGTCCCCTAACCCTAACCCTAGCCAGAACCCTAACCCTAACCCTTCCCCGAAGCCTGACCCTCACCCGTCCCCTAATCCTAACCCGTTAGCTGACACTAACCTGCGCCCTCACACGTACGCTCCCCCTAAAGCGTTGTCGTACCCTCACCTGGACCCTAACCCGTCCCCGTCCCCTAACCCTAACCCTAGCCCGAACCCTAACCCTAACCCTTCCCCGAAGCCTGACCCTCACCCGTCCCCTAATCCTAACCCGTATGTTGACACTAACCCGCGCCCTCACACGTACGCTCCCCCTAAAGCATTGTCGTACCCTCACCTGGACCCTAAACCGTCCCCGTCCCCTAACCCTAACCCTAGCCCGAACCCTAACACTAACCCTTCCCCGAAGCCTGACCCTCACCCGTCCCCTAATCCTAACCCGTACGCTGACACTAACCCGCGCCCTCACACGTATGCTCCCCCTAAAGCGTTGTCGTACCCTCACCTGGACCCTAAACCGTCCCCGTCCCCTAACCCTAACCCTAGCCCGAACCCTAACCCTAACCCTTCCCCGAAGCCTGACCCTCACCCGTCCCCTAATCCTAACGCGTACGCTGACACTAACCCGCGCCCTCACACGTCCGCTCCCCCTAAAGTGTTGTCGTACCCTCACCTGGACCCTAAACCGTCCCCGTCCCCTAACCCTAACCCTAGCCCGAACCCTAACCCTAACACTTCCCCGAAGTCTGACCCTCACCCGTCCGATAATCCTAACCCGTACGCTGACACTAACCCGCGCCCTCACATGTACGCTCCCCCTAAAGCGTTGTCGTACCCTCACCTGGACCCTAACCCGTCCCCGTCCCCTAACCCTAACCCTAGCCCTCACCCTGACCCTAACCCTTCCCCGAAGCCTGACCCTCACCCGTCCCCTAATCCTAACCCGTACGCTGACACTAACACGCGCCCTCACACGTACGCTCCCCCTAAAGCACTGTCGTACCCTCACCTGCACCCTAAACCGTCCCCGTCCCCTAACCCTAACCCTAGCCCGAACCCTAACCCTAACCCTTCCCCGAAGCCTGACACTCACCCGTCCCCTAATCCTAACCCGTACGCTGACACTAACCCGCGCCCTCACACGTACGCTCCCCCTAAAGCGTTGTCGTACCCTCACCTGGACCCTAACCCGTCCCCGTCCCCTAACCCTAACCCTAGCCCGAACCCTAACCCTAACCCTTCCCCGAAGCCTGACCCTCACCCGTCCCCTAATCCTAACCCGTACGCTGACACTAACCCGCGCCCTCACACGTACGCTCCCCCTAAAGCGTTGTCGTACCCTCACCTGGACCCTAAACCGTCCCCGTCCCCTAACCCTAACCCTAGCCCGAACCCTAAGCCTAACCCTTCCCCGAAGCCTGACCCTCACCCGTCCCCTAATCCTAACCCGTACGCTGACACTAACCCGCGCCCTCACACGTACGCTCCCCCTAAAGCGTTATCGTACCCTCACCTGGACCCTAAACCGTCCCGGTCCCCTAACCCTAACCCTAGCCCGAACCCTAACCCTAACTCTTCCCCGAAGCCTGACCCTCACCCGTCCCCTAATCCTAACCCGTACGCTGACACTAACCCGCGCCCTCACACGTCCGCTCCCCCTAAAGCGTTGTCGTACCCTCACCTGGACCCTAAACCGTCCCCGTCCCCTAACCCTAACCCTAGCCCGAACCCTAACCCTAACACTTCCCCGAAGTCTGACCCTCACCCGTCCGCTAATCCTAACCCGTACGCTGACACTAACCCGCGCCCTCACACGTACGCTCCCCCTAAAGCGTTGTCGTACCCTCACCTGGACCCTAACCCGTCCCCGTCCCCTAACCCTAACCCTAGCCCTCACCCTGACCCTAACCCTTCCCCGAAGCCTGACCCTCACCCGTCCCCTAATCCTAACCCGTACCCTGACACTAACCCGCGCCCTCACACGTACGCTCCCCCTAAAGCACTGTCGTACCCTCACCTGCACCCTAAACCGTCCCCGTCCCCTAACCCTAACCCTAGCCCGAACCCTAACCCTAACCCTTCCCCGAAGCCTGACCGTCACCCGTCCCCTAATCCTAACCCGTACGCTGACACTAACCCGCGCCCTCACACGTACGCTCCCCCTAAAGCGTTGTCGTACCCTCACCTGGACCCTAACCCGTCCCCGTCCCCTAACCCTAACCCTAGCCCGAACCCTAACCCTAACCCTTCCCCGAAGCCTGACCCTCAGCCGTCCCCTAATCCTAACCCGTACGCTGACACTAACCCGCGCCCTCACACGTACGCTCCCCCTAAAGCGTTGTCGTACCCTCACCTGGAACCTAAACCGTCCCCGTCCCCTAACCCTAACCCTAGCCCGAACCCTAAGCCTAACCCTTCCCCGAAGCCTGACACTCACCCGTCCCCTAATCCTAACCCGTACGCTGACACTAACCCGCGCCCTCACACGTACGCTCCCCCTAAAGCGTTGTCGTACCCTCACCTGGACCCTAACCCGTCCCCGTCCCCTAACCCTAACCCTAGCCCTCATCCTGACCCTAACCCTTCCCCGAAGCCTGACCCTCACCCGTCCCCTAATCCTAACCCGTACGCTGACACTAACCCGCGCCCTCACACGTACGCTCCCCATAAAGCATTGTCGTACCCTCACCTGCACCCTAAACCGTCCCCGTCCCCTAACCCTAACCCTAGCCCGAACCCTAACCCTAACCCTTCCCCGAAGCCTGACCCTCAGCCGTCCCCTAATCCTAACCCGTACGCTGACACTAACCCGCGCCCTCACACGTACGCACCCCCTAAAGCGTTGTCGTACCCTCACCTGGACCCTAACCCGTCCCCGTCCCCTAACCCTAAACCTAGCGCGAACCCTAACCCTAACCCTTTCCCGAAGCCTGACCCTCACCCGTCCCCTAATCCTAACCTGTACGCTGACACTAACCCGCGCCCTCACATGTACGCTCCCCCTAAAGCGTTGTCGTACCCTCACCTGGACCCTAAACCGTCCCCGTCCCCTAACCCTAACCCTAGCCCGAACCCTAACCCTAACCCTTCCCCGAAGCCTGACACTCACCCGTCCCCTAATCCTAACCCGTACGCTGACACTAACCCGCGCCCTCACACGTCCGCTCCCCCTAAAGCATTGTCGTACCCTCACCTAGACCCTAAACCGTCCCTGTCCCCTAACCCTAACCCTAGCCCGAACCCTAACCCTAACCCTTCCCCGAAGCCTGACCCTCACCCGTCCCCTAATCCTAACCCGTACGCTGACACTAACCAACGCCCTCACACGTCCGCTCCCCCTAAAGCGTTGTCGTACCCTCACCTGGACCCTAAACCTTCCCCGTCCCCAACCCTAACCCTAGCCCGAACCCTAACCCTAAAACTTCCCCGAAGCCTGACCCTCACCCGTCCGCTAATCCTAACCCGTACGCTGACACTAACCCACGCCCTCACACGTACGCTCCCCCTAAAGCGTTGTCGTACCCTCACCTGGACCCTAACCCGTCCCCGTCCCCTAACCCTAACCCTAGCCCGAACCCTAACCCTAAAACTTCCCCGAAGCCTGACCCTCACCCGTCCCCTAATCCTAACCCGTACGCTGACACTAACCCGCGCCCTCACACGTCCGCTGCCCCTAAAGCGTTGTCGTACCCTCACCTGGACCCTAAACCGTCCCCGTCCCCTAACCCTAAACCTAGCCCGAACCCTGACCCTAACCCTTCCCCGAAGCCTGACCCTCACCCGTCCCCTAATCCTAACCCGTACGATGACACTAACCCGCGCTCTCACACGTACGCTCCCCCTAATTCGTTGTCGTACCCTCACCTGCAACCTAAACCGTCCCCGTCCCCTAACCCTAACCCTAGCCCGAACCCTAACCCTAATCCTTCCCCGAAGCCTGACCCTCACCCGTCCCCTAATCCTAACCCGTACGCTGACACTAACCCACGCCCTCACACGTACACTCCCCCTAAAGCGTTGTCGTACCCTCACCTGGACCCTAAACCGTCCCCGTCCCCTAACCCTAACCCTAGCCCGAACCCTAACCCTAACCCTTCCCCGAAGCCTGACCCTCACCAGTCCCCTAATCCTAACCCGTACGCTGACACTAACCCGCGCCCTCACACGTACGCTCCCCCTAAAGCGTTGTCGTAAACTCACCTGGACCCTAAACCGTCCCCGTCCCCTAACCCTAACCCTAGCCCGAACCCTAACCCTAACCCTTCCCCGAAGCCTGACCCTCACCCGTCCCCTAATCCTAACCCATACGCTGACACTAACCCGCGCCCTCACACGTCCGCTCCCCCTAAAGTGTTGTCGTACCCTCACCTGGACCCTAAACCGTCCCCGTCCCCTAACCCTAACCCTAGCCCGAACCCTAACCCTAACACTTCCCCGAAGTCTGATCCTCACCCGTCCGATAATCCTAACCCGTACGCTGACACTAACCCGCGCCCTCACACGTACGCTCCCCCTAAAGCGTTGTCGTTCCCTCACCTGGACCCTAACCCGTCCCCGTCCCCTAACCCTAACCCTAGCCCTCACCCTGACCCTAACCCTTCCCCGAAGCCTGACCCTCACCCGTCCCCTAATCCTAACCCGTACGCTGACACTAACCCGCGCCCTCACACGTACGCTCCCCCTAAAGCGTTGTCGTACCCTCACCTGGACCCTAACCCGTCCCCGTCCCCTAACCCTAACCCTAGCCCGAACCCTAACCCTAACCCTTCCCCGAAGCCTGACCCTCACCCGTCCCCTAATCCTAACCCGTACGCTGACACTAACCCGCGCCCTCACACGTACGCTCCCCCTAAAGCGTTGTCGTACCCTCACCTGGACCCTAAACCGTCCCCGTCCCCTAACCCTAACCCTAGCCAGAACCATAACCCTAACCCTTCCCCGAAGCCTGACCCTCACCCGTCCCCTAATCCTAACCCGTTAGCTGACGCCAACCTGCACCCTCACACGTACGCTCCCCCTAAAGCGTTGTCATACCCTCACCTGGACCCTAAACCGTACCCGTCCCCTAACCCTAGCCCGAACCCTAAGCCTAACCCTTCCCCGAAACCTGACCCTCACCCGTCCCCTAATCCTAACCCGTACGCTGACACTAACCCGCGCCCTCACACGTACGCTCCCCCTAAAGCGTTGTCGTACCCTCACCTGGACCCTAAACCGTCCCCGTCCCCTAACCCTAACCCTAGCCCGAACCCTAAGCCTAACCCTTCCCCGAAGCCTGACCCTCACCCGTCCCCTAATCCTAACCCGTACGCTGACACTAACCCGCGCCCTCACACGTACGCTCCCCCTAAAGCGTTGTCATACCCTCACATGGACCCTAAACCGTCCCCGTTCCCTAACCCTATCCCTAGCTCGAACCCGAACCGTAACACTTCCCCGAATCCTGACCTTAACCCGTCCCCTAATCTAACCCGTATGCTAACACTAAACTTCGCCCTCACACGCACACTCACCCTAAAGCGTTGTCATACCCTCACCTGGACCCTAAACCGTCCCCGTTCCCTAACCCTAACCTTAGCGCGAAACCTAACCCTAACCCTTCCCCGAAGCCTGACCCTCACCGGTCCCCTAATCCTAACCCGTACGCTAACACTAACCTGCGCCCTCACACGTACGCTCCCCCTAAAGCGTTGTCGTACCCTCACCTGGACCCTAACCCGTCCCCGTCCCCTAACCCTAACCATAGCCAGAACCCTAACCCTAACCCTTCCCCGAACCCTGACCCTCAGCCGTCCCCTAATCCTAACCCGTTAGCTGACACTAACCCGCACCCTCACACGTACGCTCCCCCTAAAGCGTTGTCGTACACTCACCTGGACCCTAACCCGTCCCCGTCCCCTAACCCTAGCCCGAACCCTAAACCTAACCCTTTCCCGAAGCTTGACCCTCACCCGTCCCCTAATCCTAACCTGTATGCTGAAACTAACCCGCGCCCTCACACGTACGCTCCCCCTAAAGCGTTGTCGTACCCTCACCTGGACCCTAACCCGTCCCCGTCCCCTAACCCTAACCCTAGCCCGAACCCTAACCCTAACCCTTCCCCGAAGCCTGACCCTCACCCGTCCCCTAATGCTAACCCGTACGCTGACACTAACCCGCGGCCTCACACGTACGCTCCCCCTAAAGCGTTGTCGTACCCTCACCTGGACCCTAAACCGTCCCCGTCCCCTAACCCTAACCCTAGCCCGAACCCTAACCCTAACCCTTCCCCGAAGCCTGACCCTCACCCGTCCCCTAATCCTAACCCGTACGTTGACACTAACCCACGCCCTCACACGTACGCTCCCCCTAAAGCATTGTCGTACCCTCACCTGAACCCTAAACCGTCCCCGTCCCCTAACCCTAAGCCTAGTCCGAACCCTAAGCCTAACCCTTCCCCGAAGCCTGACCCTCACCCGTCCCCTAATCCTAACGCGTACGCTGACACTAACCCGCGCCCTCACACGTACGATCCCCCTAAAGCGTTGTCGTACCCTCACCTGGACCCTAAACCGTCCCCGTCCCCTAACCCTAACCCTAGCCCGAACCCTAAACCTAACCCTTCCCCGAAGCCTGACCCTCACCCGTCCCCTAATCCTAACCCGTACGCTGACACTAACCCGCGCCCTCACACGTCCGCTCCCCCTAAAGCGTGGTCGTACCCTCACCTGGACCCTAAACCGTCCCCGTCCCCTAACCCTAACCCTAGCCCGAACCCTAACACTAACCCTTCCCCGAAGCCTGACCCTCACCCGTCCCCTAATCCTAACCCGTACGCTGACACTAACCCGCGCCCTCACACGTACACTGCCCCTAAAGCGTTGTCGTACCCTCACCTGGGCCCTAAACCGTCCCCGTCCCCTAACCCTAACCCTAGACCGAACCCTAAGCCTAACCCTTCCCCGAAGCCTGACCCTCACCCGTCCCCTAATCCTAACCCGTACGCTGACACTAACCCGCGCCCTCACACGTCCGCTCCCCCTAAAGCGTTGTCCTACCCTCACCTGGATCCTAAACCGTCCCCGTCCCCTAACCCTAACCCTAGCCCGAACCCTAACCCTAACCCTTCCCCGAAGCCTGACCCTCACCCGTCCCCTAATCCTAACCCGTACTCTGACACTAACCCGCGCCCTCACACGTCCGCTGCGCCTAAAGCGTTGTCGTACCCTGACCTGGACCCTAAACCGTCCCCATCCCCTAACCCTAACCCTAGACCGAACCCTAACCCTAACCCTTCCCCGAAGCCTGACCCTCACCCGTCCCCTAATCCTAAGCCGTACGCTGACACTAACCCGCGCCCTCAAACGTCCGCTCCCCCTAAAGCGTTGTCGTACCCTCACCTGGACCCTAACCCGTCCCCGTCCCCTAACCCTAACCCTAGCCCGAACCCTAACCCTAACCCTTCCCCGAATCCTGACCCTCACCCGTCCCCTAATCCTAAGCCGTACGCTGACACTAACCCACGCCCTCACACGTCCGCTCCCCATAAAGCGTTGTCGTACCCTCACCTGGACCCTAAACCGTCCCCGTCCCCTAACCATAACCCTAGCCCGAACCCTAACCCTAACCCTTCCCCGAAGCCTGACCCTCACCCGTCCCCTAATCCTAACCCGTACGCTGACACTAACCCGCGCCCTCACACGTCCGCTCCCCCTAAAGCGTTGTCCTACCCTCACCTGGACCCTAAACCGTCCCCGTCCCCTAACCCTAACCCTAGCCAGAACCCTAACCCTAACCCTTCCCCGAAGCCTGACCCTCACCCGTCCCCTAATCCTAACCCGTACGCTGACACTAACCCGCGCCCTCACGCGTCCGCTCCCCCTAAAGCGTTGTCGTACCCTCACCTGGACCCTAAACCGTCCCCGTCCCCTTACCCTAACCCTAGCCCGAACCCTAACCCTAACCCTTCCCCGAAGCCTGACCCTCACCCGTCCCCTAATCCTAACCCGTACGCTGACACTAACCCGCGCCCTCACACGTCCGCTCCCCCTAAAGCGCTGTCGTACCCTCACCTGGACCCTAAACCGTCCCCGTCCCCTAACCCTAACCCTAGCCCGAACCCTGACCCTAACCCTTCCCCGAAGCCTGACCCTCACCCGTCCCCTAATCCTAACCCGTACGCTGACACTAACCCGCGCCCTCACACGTCCGCTCCCCCTAAAGCGTTGTCGTACCCTCACCTGGACCCTAAACCGTCCCCGTCCCCTAACCCTAACCCTAGCCCGAACCCTAACCCTAACCCTTCCCCGAAGCCTGACCCTCACCCGTCCCCTAATCCTAACCCGTACGCTGACACTAACCTGCGCCCTCACACGTCCGCTCCCCCTAAAGCGTTGTCCTACCCTCACCTGGACCCTAAACCGTCCCCGTCCCCTAACCCTAACCCTAGCCCGAACCCTAACCCTAACCCTTCCCCGAAGCCTGACCCTCACCCGTCCCCTAATCCTAACCCGTACGCTGACACTAACCCACGCCCTCACACGTCCGCTCCCCCTAAAGCGTTGTTGTACCCTCACCTGGACCCTAAACCGTCCCCGTCCCCTTACCCTAACCCTAGCCCGAACCCTAACCCTAATCCTTCCCCGAAGCCTGACCCTCACCCGTCCCCTAATCCTAACCCGTACGCTGACACTAAGCCGCGCCCTCACACGTCCGCTCCCCCTAAAGCGTTGTCGTACCCTCACCTGGACCCTAAACCGTCCCCGTCCCCTAACACTAACCCTAGCCCGAACCCTAACCCTAACCCTTCCCCGAAGCCTGACCCTCACCTGTCCCCTAATCCTAACCCGTACGCTGACACTAACCCGCGCCCTCACACGTCCGCTCCCCCTAAAGCGTTGTCGTACCCTCACCTGGACCCTAAACCATCCCCGTCCCCTAACCCTAACCCTAGCCGGAACCCTAACCCTAAACCTTCCCCGAAGCCTGACCCTCACCCGTCCCCTAATCCTAACCCGTACGCTGACACTAACCCGCGCCCTCACACGTCCGCTCCCCCTAAAGCGTTGTCGTACCCTCACCTGGACCCTAAACCGTCCCCGTCCCCTAACCCTAACCCTAGCCCGAACCCTAACCCTTCCCCGAAGCCTGACCCTCACCCGTGCCCTAATCCTAAGCCGTACGCTGACACTAACCCGCGCCCTCACACGTCCGCTCCACCTAAAGCGTTGTCGTACCCTCACCTGGACCCTAAACCGTCCCCGTCCCCTTACCCTAACCCTAGCCCGAACCCTAACCCTAACCCATCCCCGAAGCCTGACCCTCACCCGTCCCCTAATCCTAACCCGTACGCTGACACTAACCCGCGCCCTCACACGTCCGCTCCTCCTAAAGCGTTGTCGTACCCTCACCTGGACCCTAACCCGTCCCCGTCCCCTAACCCTAACCCTAGCCAGAAGCCTAACCCTAACCCTTACCCGAAGCCTGACCCTCAGCCGTCCCCAATCCTAACCCGTTAGCTGACACTAACCTGCGCCCTCACACGTACGCTCCCCCTAAAGCGTTGTCGTACCCTCACCTGGACCCTAACCCGTCCCCGTCCCCTAACCCTAACCCTAGCCCGAACCCTAACCCTAACCCTTCCCCGAAGCCTGACCCTCACCCGTCCCCTAATCCTAACCCGTACGCTGACACTAACCCGCGCCCTCACACGTACGCTCCCCCTAAAGCGTTGTCGTACCCTCACCTGGACCCTAAACCGTCCCCGTCCCCTAACCCTAACCCTAGCCCGAACCCTAACCCTAACCCTTCCCCGAAGCCTGACCCTCACCCCTCCCTTAATCCTAACCCATACGCTGACACTAACCCGCGCCCTCACACGTACGCTCCCCCTAAAGCGTTGTCGTACCCTCACCTGGACCTTAACCCGTCCCCGTCCCCTAACCCTAACCCTAGCCAGAACCCTAACCCTAACCCTTCCCCGAAGCCTGACCCTCACCCGTCCCCTAATCCTAACCCGTTAGCTGACACTAACCTGCGCCCTCACACGTACGCTCCCCCTAAAGCGTTGTCGTACCCTCACCTGGACCCTAACCTGTCCCCGTCCCCTAACCCTAACCCTAGCCCGAACCCTAACCCTAACCCTTCCCCGAAGCCTGACCCTCACCCGTCCCCTAATCCTAACCCGTATGTTGACACTAACCCGCGCCCTCACACGTACGCTCCCCCTAAAGCATTGTCGTACCCTCACCTGGACCCTAAACCGTCCCCGTCCCCTAACCCTAACCCTAGCCCGAACCCTAACACTAACCCTTCCCCGAAGCCTGACCCTCACCCGTCCCCTAATCCTAACCTATACGCTGACACTAACCCGCGCCCTCACACGTACGCTCCCCCTAAAGCGTTGTCGTACCCTCACCTGGACCCTAAACCGTCCCCGTCCCCTAACCCTAACCCTAGCCCGAACCCTAACCCTAACCCTTCCCCGAAGCCTGACCCTCACCCGTCCCCTAATCCTAACCCGTACGCTGACACTAACCCGCGCCCTCACACGTCCGCTCCCCCTAAAGTGTTGTCGTACCCTCACCTGGACCCTAAACCGTCCCCGTCCCCTAACCCTAACCCTAGCCCGAACCCTAACCCTAACACTTCCCCGAAGTCTGACCCTCACCCGTCCGATAATCCTAACCCGTACGCTGACACTAACCCGCGCCCTCACACGTACGCTCCCCCTAAAGCGTTGTCGTACCCTCACCTGGACCCTAACCCGTCCCCGTCCCCTAACCCTAACCCTAGCCCTCACCCTGACCCTAACCCTTCCCCGAAGCCTGACCCTCACCCGTCCCCTAATCCTAACCCGTACCCTGACACTAACCCGCGCCCTCACACGTACGCTCCCCCTAAAGCACTGTCGTACCCTCACCTGCACCCTAAACCGTCCCCGTCCCCTAACCCTAACCCTAGCCCGAACCCTAACCCTAACCCTTCCCCGAAGCCTGACCCTCACCCGTCCCCTAATCCTAACCCGTACGCTGACACTAACCCGCGCCCTCACACGTACGCTCCCCCTAAAGCGTTGTCGTACCCTCACCTGGACCCTAACCCGTCCCCGTCCCCTAACCCTAACCCTAGCCTGAACCCTAACCCTAACCCTTCCCCGAAGCCTGACCCTCACCCGTCCCCTAATCCTAACCCGTACGCTGACACTAACCAACGCCCTCACACGTCCGCTCCCCCTAAAGCGTTGTCGTACCCTCACCTGGACCCTAAACCGTCCCCGTCCCCAACCCTAACCCTAGCCCGAACCCTAACCCTAAAACTTCCCCGAAGCCTGACCCTCACCCGTCCGCTAATCCTAACCCGTACGCTGACACTAACCCACGCCCTCACACGTACGCTCCCCCTAAAGCGTTGTCGTACCCTCACCTGGACCCTAACCCGTCCCCGTCCCCTAACCCTAACCCTAGCCCGAACCCTAACCCTAAAACTTCCCCGAAGCCTGACCCTCACCCGTCCCCTAATCCTAACCCGTACGCTGACACTAACCCGCGCCCTCACACGTCCGCTGCCCCTAAAGCGTTGTCGTACCCTCACCTGGACCCTAAACCGTCCCCGTCCCCTAACCCTAAACCTAGCCCGAACCCTGACCCTAACCCTTCCCCGAAACCTGACCCTCACCCGTCCCCTAATCCTAACCCGTACGATGACACTAACCCGCGCTCTCACACGTACGCTCCCCCTAATGCGTTGTCGTACCCTCACCTGCAACCTAAACCGTCCCCGTCCCCTAACCCTAACCCTAGCCCGAACCCTAACCCTAACCCTTCCCCGAAGCCTGACCCTCACCCGTCCCCTAATCCTAAACCGTACGCTGACACTAACCCGCGCCCTCACACGTACACTCCCCCTAAAGCATTGTCGTACCCTCACCTGCACCCTAAACCGTCCCCGTCCCCTAAACCTAACCCTAGCCCGAACCCTAACCCTAACCCTTCCCCGAAGCCTGACCGTCACCCGTCCCCTAATCCTAACCCGTACGCTGACACTAACCCGCGCCCTCACACGTACGCTCCCCCTAAAGCGTTGTCGTACCCTCACCTGGACCCTAACCCGTCCCCGTCCCCTAACCCTAACCCTAGCCCGAACCCTAACCCTAACCCTTCCCCGAAGCCTGACCCTCACCCGTCCCCTAATCCTAACCTGTACGCTGACACTAACGCACGCCCTCACACGTACGCTCCCCCTAAAGCGTTGTCGTACCCTCACCTGGACCCTAACCCGTCCCCGTCCCCTAACCCTAACCCTAGCCCGAACCCTAACACTAACCCTTCCCCGAAGCCTGACCCTCACCCGTCCCCTAATCCTAACCCGTACGCTGACACTAACCCGCGCCCTCACACGTCCGCTCCCCCTAAAGCGTTGTCGTACCCTCAACTGGACCCTAACCCGTCCCCGTCCCCTAACCCTAACCCTAGCCCGAACCCTAACCCTAACCCTTCCCCGAAGCCTGACCCTCACCCGTCCCCTAATCCTAACCCGTACGCTGACACTAACCCGCGCCCTCACACGTACGCTCCCCCTAAAGCGTTGTCGTACCCTCACCTGGACCCTAAACCGTCCCCGTCCCCTAACCCTAACCCTAGCCCGAACCGTAACCCTAAAACTTACCCGAAGCCTGACCCTCACCCGTCCGCTAATCCTAACCCGTACGCTGACACTAACCCGCGCCCTCACACGTACGCTCCCCCTAAAGCGTTGTCGTACCCTCACCTGGGCCCTAACCCGTCCCCGTCCCCTAACCCTAACCCTAGCCCGAACCCTAACCCTAAACCTTCCCCGAAGCCTGACCCTCACCCGTCCGATAATCCTAACCCGTACGCTGACACTAACCCGCGCCCTCACACGTACGCTCCCCCTAAAGCGTTGTCGTACCCTCACCTGGACCCTAACCCGTCCCCGTCCCCTAACCCTAACCCTAGCCCTCACCCTGACCCTAACCCTTCCCCGAAGCCTGACCCTCACCCGTCCCCTAATCCTAACCCGTACGCTGACACTAACACGCGCCCTCACACGTACGCTCCCCCTAAAGCACTGTCGTACCCTCACCTGCACCCTAAACCGTCCCAGTCCCCTAACCCTAACCCTAGCCCGAACCCTAACCCTAACCCTTCCCCGAAGCCTGACACTCACCCGTCCCCTAATCCTAACCCGTACGCTGACACTAACCCGCGCCCTCACACGTACGCTCCCCCTAAAGCGTTGTCGTACCCTCACCTGGACCCTAACCCGTCCCCGTCCCCTAACCCTAACCCTAGCCCGAACCCTAACCCTAACCCTTCCCCGAAGCCTGACCCTCACCCGTCCCCTAATCCTAACCCGTACGCTGACACTAACCCGCGCCCTCACACGTACGCTCCCCCTAAAGCGTTGTCGTACCCTCACCTGGACCCTAAACCTTCCCCGTCCCCTAACCTTAAGCCTAGCCCGAACCCTAACCCTAACCCTTCCCCGAAGCCTGACCCTCACCCGTCCCCTAATCCTAACCCGTACGCTGACACTAACCCGCGCCCTCACACGTACGCTCCCCCTAAAGCGTTATCGTACCCTCACCTGGACCCTAAACCGTCCCCGTCCCCTAACCCTAACCCTAGCCCGAACCCTAACCCTAACTCTTCCCCGAAGCCTGACCCTCACCCGTACCCTAATCCTAACCCGTACGCTGACACTAACCCGCGCCCTCACACGTCCGCTCCCCCTAAAGCGTTGTCGTACCCTCACCTGGACCCTAACCCGTCCCCGTCCCCTAACCCTAACCCTAGCCCGAACCCTAACACTAACCCTTCCCCGAAGCCTGAACCTCACCCGTCCCCTAATCCTAACCCGTACGCTGACACTAACCCGCGCCCTCACACGTACGCTCCCCCTAAAGCGTTGTCGTACCCTCACCTGGACCCTAAACCGTCCCCGTCCCCTAACCCTAACCCTAGCCCGAACCCTAAGCCTAACCCTTCCCCGAAGCCTGACCCTCACCCGTCCCCTAATCCTAACCCGTACGCTAACACTAACCCGCGCCCTCACACGTACGCTTCCCCTAAAGCGTTATCGTACCCTCACCTGGACCCTAAACCGTCCCCGTCCCCTAACCCTAACCCTAGCCCGAACCCTAACCCTAACACTTCCCCGAAGCCTGACCCTCACCCGTCCCCTAATCCTAACCCGTACGCTGACACTAACCCGCGCCCTCACACGTCCGCTCCCCCTAAAGCGTTGTCGTACCCTCACCTGGACCCTAAACCGTCCCCGTCCCCTAACCCTAACCCTAGCCCGAACCCTAACCCTAACACTTCCCCGAAGTCTGACCTTACCCGTCCGCTAATCCTAACCCGTACGCTGACACTAATCCGCGCCCTCACACGTACGCTCCCCCTAAAGCGTTGTCGTACCCTCACCTGGACCCTAACCCGTCCCCGTCCCCTAACCCTAACCCTAGCCCTCACCCTGACCCTAACCCTTCCCCGAAGCCTGACCCTCACCCGTCCCCTAATCCTAACCCGTACCCTGACACTAACCCGCGCCCTCACACGTACGCTCCCCCTAAAGCACTGTCGTACCCTCACCTGCACCCTAAACCGTCCCCGTCCCCTAACCCTAACCCTAGCCGGAACCCTAACCCTAACCCTTCCCCGAAGCCTGACCCTCTCCCGTCCCCTAATCCTAACCCGTATGCTGACACTAACCCACGCCCTCACACGTACGCTCCCCCTAAAGCGTTGTCGTACCCTCACCTGGACCCTAACCCGTCCCCGTCCCCTAACCCTAACCCTAGCCCGAACCCTAACCCTAACCCTTCCCCGAAGCCTGAACCTCACCCGTCCCCTAATCCTAACCCGTACGCTGACACTAACCCGCGCCCTCACACGTCCGCTCCCCCTAAAGCGTTGTCGTACCCTCACCTGGAACCTAAACCGTCCCCGTCCCCTAACCCTAACCCTAACCCGAACCCTAAGCCTAACCCTTCCCCGAAGCCTGACCCTCACCCGTCCCCTAATCCTAACCTGTACGCTGACACTAACCCGCGCCCTCACACGTACGCTCCCCCTAAAGCGTTGTCGTACCCTCACCTGGACCCTAACCCGTCCCCGTCCCCTAACCCTAACCCTAGCCCTCATCCTGACCCTAACCCTTCCCCGAAGCCTGACCCTCACCCGTCCCCTAATCCTAACCCGTACGCTGACACTAACCCGCGCCCTCACACGTACGCTCCCCCTAAAGCATTGTCGTACCCTCACCTGCACCCTAAACCGTCCCCGTCCCCTAACCCTAACCCTAGCCCGAACCCTAACCCTAACCCTTCCCCGAAGCCTGACCCTCAGCCATCCCCTAATCCTAACCCGTACGCTGACACTAACCCGCGCCCTCACACGTCCGCTCCCCCTAAAGCGTTGTCGTACCCTCACCTGGACCCTAACCCGTCCCCGTCCCCTAACCCTAACCCTAGCGCGAACCCTAACCCTAACCCTTTCCCGAAGCCTGACCCTCACCCGTCCCCTAATCCTAATTCGTGCGCTGACACTAACCCGCGCCCTCCAACGTATGCTCCCCTTAAAGCGTTGTCGTACCCTCACCTGGACCCTAAACCGTCCCCGTCCCCTAACCCTAACCCTAGCCCGAACCCTAAGCCTAACACTTCCCCGAAGCCTGACCCTCACCCGTCCTCTAATCCTAACCCGTACGCTGACACTAACCCGCGCCCTCCAACGTATGCTCCCCTTAAAGCGTTGTCGTACCCTAACCTGGACCCTAACCCGTCCCCGTCCCCTAACCCTAACCCTAGCCCGAACCCTGACCCTAACCCTTCCCTGAAGCCTGACCCTCACCCATCCCCTAATCCTAACCCGTACGATGACACTAACCCGCGCTCTCACACGTACGCTCCTCCTAAAGCGTTGTCGTACCCTCACCTGCACCCTAAACCGTCCCCGTACCCTAACCCTAACCCTAGCCCGAAGCCTAAGCCTAACCCTTCCCCTAATCCTAAACCGTACGCTGACACTAACCCGCGCCCTCACACGTACGCTCCCCCTAATGCGTTGTCGTACCTCACCTGGACCCTAACCCGTCCCCGTCCCCTAACCCTAACCCTAGCCCGAACCCTAACCCTAACACTTCCCCGAAGCCTGACCCTCACCCGTCCCCTAATCCTAACCCGTACGCTGACACTAACCCGCGCCCTCACACGTACGCTCCCCCTAAAGCGTTGTCGTACCCTCACCTGGACCCTAAACCGTCCCCGTCCCCTAACCCTAACCCTAGCCCGAACCCTAACCCTAACCCTTCCCCGAAGCCTGACCCTCACCCGTCCCCTAATCCTAATTCGTGCGCTGACACTGACCCGCGCCCTCCAACATATGCTCCCCTTAAAGCGTTGTCGTACCCTCACCTGGACCCTAAACCGTCCCCGTCCCCTAACCCTAACCCTAGCCCGAACCCTAAGCCTAACACTTCCCCGAAGCCTGACCCTCACCCGTCCCCTAATCCTAACCCGTACGCTGACACTAACCCGCGCCCTCACACGTATGCTCCCCCTAAAGCGTTGTCGTACCCTCACCTGGACCCTAAACCGTCCCCGTCCCCTAACCCTAACCCTAGCCCGAACCCTAACCCTAACCCTTCCCCAAAGCCTGACCCTCAGCCGTCCCCTAATCCTAACCCGTACGCTGACACTAACCCGCGCCCTCACACGTACGCTCCCCCTAAAGCGTTGTCGTACCCTCACCTGGACCCTAACCCGTCCCCGTCCCCTAACCCTAACCCTAGCCCGAACCCTAACCCTAACCCTTCCCCGAAGCCTGACCCTCACCCGTCCCCTAATCCTAACCCGTACGCTGACACTAACCCGCGCCCTCACACGTACGCTCCCCCTAAAGCGTTGTCGTACCCTCACCTGGACCCTAACCCGTCCCCGTCCCCTAACCCTAACCCTAGCCTGAACCCTAACCCTAACCCTTCCCCGAAGCCAGACCCTCACCCGTCCCCTAATCCTAACCCGTACGCTGACACTAACCCGCGCCCTCACACGTCCGCTCCCCCTAAAGCGTTGTCGTACCCTCACCTGGACCCTAAACCGTCCCCGTCCCCTAACCCTAACCCTAGCCCGAACCCTAACCCTAACCCTTCCCCGAAGCCTGACACTCACCCGTCCCCTAATCCTAACCCGTACGCTGACACTAACCCGCGCCCTCACACGTCCGCTCCCCCTAAAGCATTGTCGTACCCTCACCTAGACCCTAAACCGTCCCCGTCCCCTAACCCTAACCCTAGCTCGAACCCTAACCCTAACCCTTCCCCGAAGCCTGACCCTCACCCGTCCCCTAATCCTAACCCGTACGCTGACACTAACCAACGCCCTCACACGTCCGCTCCCCCTAAAGCGTTGTCGTACCCTCACCTGGACCCTAAACTGTCCCCGTCCCCAACCCTAACCCTAGCCCGAACCCTAACCCTAAAACTTCCCCGAAGCCTGACCCTCACCCGTCCCCTAATCCTAACCCATACGCTGACACTAACCCACGCCCTCACACGTACGCTCCCCCTAAAGCGTTGTCGTACCCTCACCTGGACCCTAACCCGTCCCCGTCCCCTAATCCTAACCCTAGCCCGAACCCTAACCCTAAAACTTCCCCGAAGCCTGACCCTCACCCGTCCCCTAATCCTAACCCGTACGCTGACACTAACCCGCGCCCTCACACGTCCGCTGCCCCTAAAGCGTTGTCGTACCCTCACCTGGACCCTAAACCGTCCCCGTCCCCTAACCCTAACCCTAGCCCGAACCCTGACCCTAACCCTTCCCCGAAGCCTGACCCTCACCCGTCCCCTAATCCTAACCCGTACGATGACACTAACCCGCGCTCTCACACGTACGCTCCCCCTAATGCGTTGTCGTACCCTCACCTGCAACCTAAACCGTCCCCGTCCCCTAACCCTAACCCTAGCCCGAACCCTAACCCTAACCCTTCCCCGAAGCCTGACCGTCACCCGTCCCCTAATCCTAAACCGTACGCTGACACTATCCCGCGCCCTCACACGTACACTCCCCCTAAAGCATTGTCGTACCCTCACCTGCACCCTAAACCGTCCCCGTCCCCTAAACCTAACCCTAGCCCGAACCCTAACCCTAACCCTTCCCCGAAGCCTGACCCTCACCCGTCCCCTAATCCTAACCCGTACGCTGACACTAACCCGCGCCTTCACACGTACGCTCCCCCTAAAGCGTTGTCGTACCCTCACCTGGACCCTAAACCGTCCCCGTCCCCTAACCCTAACCCTAGCCCGAACCCTAACCCTAACCCTTCCCCGAAGCCTGACCCTCACCCGTCCCCTAATCCTAATTCGTGCGCTGACACTAACCCGCGCCCTCCAACGTATGCTCCCCTTAAAGCGTTGTCGTACCCTCACCTGGACCCTAAACCGTCCCCGTCCCCTAACCCTAACCCTAGCCCGAACCCTAAGCCTAACACTTCCCCGAAGCCTGACCCTCACCCGTCCCCTAATCCTAACCCGTACGCTGACACTAACCCGCGCCCTCACACGTATGCTCCCCCTAAAGCGTTGTCGTACCCTCACCTGGACCCTAAACCGTCCCCGTCGCCTAACCCTAACCCTAGCCCGAACCCTAACCCTAACCCTTCCCCAAAGCCTGACCCTCAGCCGTCCCTTAATCCTAACCCGTACGCTGACACTAACCCGCGCCCTCACACGTACGCTCCCCCTAAAGCGTTGTCGTACCCTCACCTGGACCCTAACCCGTCCCCGTCCCCTAACCCTAACCCTAGCCCGAACCCTAACCCTAACCCTTCCCCGAAGCCTGACCCTCACCCGTCCCCTAATCCTAACCCGTACGCTGACACTAACCCGCGCCCTCACACGTACGCTCCCCCTAAAGCGTTGTCGTACCCTCACCTGGACCCTAACCCGTCCCCGTCCCCTAACCCTAACCCTAGCCTGAACCCTAACCCTAACCCTTCCCCGAAGCCTGACACTCACCCGTCCCCTAATCCTAACCCGTACGCTGACACTAACCCGCGCCCTCACACGTCCGCTCCCCCTAAAGCATTGTCGTACCCTCACCTAGACCCTAAACCGTCCCCGTCCCCTAACCCTAACCCTAGCCCGAACCCTAACCCTAACCCTTCCCCGAAGCCTGACCCTCACCCGTCCCCTAATCCTAACCCGTACGCTGACACTAACCAACGCCCTCACACGTCCGCTCCCCCTAAAGCGTTGTCGTACCCTCACCTGGACCCTAAACCGTCCCCGTCCCCAACCCTAACCCTAGCCCGAACCCTAACCCTAAAACTTCCCCGAAGCCTGACCCTCACCCGTCCCCTAATCCTAACCCGTACGCTGACACTAACCCACGCCCTCACACGTACGCTCCCCCTAAAGCGTTGTCGTACCCTCACCTGGACCCTAACCCGTCCCCGTCCCCTAACCCTAACCCTAGCCCGAACCCTAACCCTAAAACTTCCCCGAAGCCTGACCCTCACCCGTCCCCTAATCCTAACCCGTACGCTGACACTAACCCGCGCCCTCACACGTCCGCTGCCCCTAAAGCGTTGTCGTACCCTCACCTGGACCCTAAACCGTCCCCGTCCCCTAACCCTAACCCTAGCCCGAACCCTGACCCTAACCCTTCCCCGAAGCCTGACCCTCACCCGTCCCCTAATCCTAACCCGTACGATGACACTAACCCGCGCTCTCACACGTACGCTCCCCCTAATGCGTTGTCGTACCCTCACCTGCAACCTAAACCGTCCCCGTCCCCTAACCCTAACCCTAGCCCGAACCCTAACCCTAACCCTTCCCCGAAGCCTGACCCTCAACCGTCCCCTAATCCTAAACCGTACGCTGACACTATCCCGCGCCCTCACACGTACACTCCCCCTAAAGCATTGTCGTACCCTCACCTGCACCCTAAACCGTCCCCGTCCCCTAAACCTAACCCTAGCCCGAACCCTAACCCTAACCCTTCCCCGAAGCCTGACCCTCACCCGTCCCCTAATCCTAACCCGTACGCTGACACTAACCCGCGCCCTCACACGTACGCTCCCCCTAAAGCGTTGTCGTACCCTCACCTGGACCCTAACCCGTCCCCGTCCCCTAACCCTAACCCTAGCCCGAACCCTAACCCTAACCCTTCCCCGAAGCCTGACCCTCACCCGTCCCCTAATCCTAACCTGTACGCTGACACTAACCCACGCCCTCACACGTACGCTCCCCCTAAAGCGTTGTCGTACCCTCACCTGGACCCTAACCCGTCCCCGTCCCCTAACCCTAACCCTAGCCCGAACCCTAACACTAACCCTTCCCCGAAGCCTGACCCTCACCCGTCCCCTAATCCTAACCCGTACGCTGACACTAACCCGCGCCCTCACACGTCCGCTCCCCCTAAAGCGTTGTCGTACCCTCAACTGGACCCTAACCCGTCCCCGTCCCCTAACCCTAACCCTAGCCCGAACCCTAACCCTAACCCTTCCCCGAAGCCTGACCCTCACCCGTCCCCTAATCCTAACCCGTACGCTGACACTATCCCGCGCCCTCACACGTACGCTCCCCCTAAAGCGTTGTCGTACCCTCACCTGGACCCTAAACCGTCCCCGTCCCCTAACCCTAACCCTAGCCCGAACCGTAACTCTAAAACTTACCCGAAGCCTGACCCTCACCCGTCCGCTAATCCTAACCCGTACGCTGACACTAACCCGCGCCCTCACACGTACGCTCCCCCTAAAGCGTTGTCGTACCCTCACCTGGGCCCTAACCCGTCCCCGTCCCCTAACCCTAACCCTAGCCCGAACCCTAACCCTAAACCTTCCCCGAAGCCTGACCCTCACCCGTCCCCTAATCCTAACCCGTACGCTGACACTAACCCGCGCCCTCACACGTACGCTCCCCCTAAAGCGTTGTCGTACCCTAACCTGGACCCTAACCCGTCCCCGTCCCCTAACCCTAACCCTAGCCCGAACCCTGACCCTAACCCTTCCCCGAAGCCTGACCCTCACCCATCCCCTAATCCTAACCCGTACGATGACACTAACCCGCGCTCTCACACGTACGCTCCCCCTAAAGCGTTGTCGTACCCTCACCTGCACCCTAAACCGTCCCCGTACCCTAACCCTAACCCTAGCCCGAAGCCTAAGCCTAACCCTTCCCCTAATCCTAAACCGTACGCTGACACTAACCCGCGCCCTCACACGTACGCTCCCCCTAATGCGTTGTCGTACCTCACCTGGACCCTAACCCGTCCCCGTCCCCTAACCCTAACCCTAGCCCGAACCCTAACCCTAACACTTCCCCGAAGCCTGACCCTCACCCGTCCCCTAATCCTAACCCGTACGCTGACACTAACCCGCGCCCTCACACGTACGCTCCCCCTAAAGCACTGTCGTACCCTCACCTGCACCCTAAACCGTCCCCGTCCCCTAACCCTAACCCTAGCCCGAACCCTAACCCTAACCCTTCCCCGAAGCCTGACCCTCTCCCGTCCCCTAATCCTAACCCGTATGCTGACACTAACCCACGCCCTCACACGTACGCTCCCCCTAAAGCGTTGTCGTACCCTCACCTGGACCCTAACCCGTCCCCGTCCCCTAACCCTAACCCTAGCCCGAACCCTAACCCTAACCCTTCCCCGAAGCCTGAACCTCACCCGTCCCCTAATCCTAACCCGTACGCTGACACTAACCCGCGCCCTCACACGTCCGCTCCCCCTAAAGCGTTGTCGTACCCTCACCTGGAACCTAAACCGTCCCCGTCCCCTAACCCTAACCCTAACCCGAACCCTAAGCCTAACCCTTCCCCGAAGCCTGACCCTCACCCGTCCCCTAATCCTAACCTGTACGCTGACACTAACCCGCGCCCTCACACGTACGCTCCCCCTAAAGCGTTGTCGTACCCTCACCTGGACCCTAACCCGTCCCCGTCCCCTAACCCTAACCCTAGCCCTCATCCTGACCCTAACCCTTCCCCGAAGCCTGACCCTCACCCGTCCCCTAATCCTAACCCGTACGCTGACACTAACCCGCGCCCTCACACGTACGCTCCCCCTAAAGCATTGTCGTACCCTCACCTGCACCCTAAACCGTCCCCGTCCCCTAACCCTAACCCTAGCCCGAACCCTAACCCTAACCCTTCCCCGAAGCCTGACCCTCAGCCATCCCCTAATCCTAACCCGTACGCTGACACTAACCCGCGCCCTCACACGTACACACCCCCTAAAGCGTTGTCGTACCCTCACCTGGACCCTAACCCGTCCCCGTCCCCTAACCCTAACCCTAGCGCGAACCCTAACCCTAACCCTTTCCCGAAGCCTGACCCTCACCCGTCCCCTAATCCTAATTCGTGCGCTGACACTAACCCGCGCCCTCCAACGTATGCTCCCCTTAAAGCGTTGTCGTACCCTCACCTGGACCCTAAACCGTCCCCGTCCCCTAACCCTAACCCTAGCCCGAACCCTAAGCCTAACACTTCCCCGAAGCCTGACCCTCACCCGTCCTCTAATCCTAACCCGTACGCTGACACTAACCCGCGCCCTCCAACGTATGCTCCCCTTAAAGCGTTGTCGTACCCTAACCTGGACCCTAACCCGTCCCCGTCCCCTAACCCTAACCCTAGCCCGAACCCTGACCCTAACCCTTCCCTGAAGCCTGACCCTCACCCATCCCCTAATCCTAACCCGTACGATGACACTAACCCGCGCTCTCACACGTACGCTCCCCCTAAAGCGTTGTCGTACCCTCACCTGCACCCTAAACCGTCCCCGTACCCTAACCCTAACCCTAGCCCGAAGCCTAAGCCTAACCCTTCCCCTAATCCTAAACCGTACGCTGACACTAACCCGCGCCCTCACACGTACGCTCCCCCTAATGCGTTGTCGTACCTCACCTGGACCCTAACCCGTCCCCGTCCCCTAACCCTAACCCTAGCCCGAACCCTAACCCTAACACTTCCCCGAAGCCTGACCCTCACCCGTCCCCTAATCCTAACCCGTACGCTGACACTAACCCGCGCCCTCACACGTACGCTCCCCCTAAAGCGTTGTCGTACCCTCACCTGGACCCTAAACCGTCCCCGTCCCCTAACCCTAACCCTAGCCCGAACCCTAACCCTAACCCTTCCCCGAAGCCTGACCCTCACCCGTCCCCTAATCCTAACTTGTACGCTGACACTAACCCGCGCCTTCACACGTACGCTCCCCCTAAAGCGTTGTCGTACCCTCACCTGGACCCTAAACCGTCCCCGTCCCCTAACCCTAACCCTAGCCCGAACCCTAACCCTAACCCTTCCCCGAAGCCTGACCCTCACCCGTCCCCTAATCCTAATTCGTGCGCTGACACTAACCCGCGCCCTCCAACGTATGCTCCCCTTAAAGCGTTGTCGTACCCTCACCTGGACCCTAAACCGTCCCCGTCCCCTAACCCTAACCCTAGCCCGAACCCTAAGCCTAACACTTCCCCGAAGCCTGACCCTCACCCGTCCCCTAATCCTAACCCGTACGCTGACACTAACCCGCGCCCTCACACGTATGCTCCCCCTAAAGCGTTGTCGTACCCTCACCTGGACCCTAAACCGTCCCCGTCCCCTAACCCTAACCCTAGCCCGAACCCTAACCCTAACCCTTCCCCAAAGCCTGACCCTCAGCCGTCCCCTAATCCTAACCCGTACGCTGACACTAACCCGCGCCCTCACACGTACGCTCCCCCTAAAGCGTTGTCGTACCCTCACCTGGACCCTAACCCGTCCCCGTACCCTAACCCTAACCCTAGCCCGAACCCTAACCCTAACCCTTCCCCGAACCCTGACCCTCACCCGTCCCCTAATCCTAACCCGTACGCTGACACTAACCCGCGCCCTCACACGTACGCTCCCCCTAAAGCGTTGTCGTACCCTCACCTGGACCCTAACCCGTCCCCGTCCCCTAACCCTAACCCTAGCCTGAACCCTAACCCTAACCCTTCCCCGAAGCCGGATCCTCACCCGTCCCCTAATCCTAACCCGTACGCTGACACTAACCCGCGCCCTCACACGTCCGCTCCCCCTAAAGCGTTGTCGTACCCTCACCTGGACCCTAAACCGTCCCCGTCCCCTAACCCTAACCCTAGCCCGAACCCTAACCCTAACCCTTCCCCGAAGCCTGACACTCACCCGTCCCCTAATCCTAACCCGTACGCTGACACTAACCCGCGCCCTCACACGTCCGCTCCCCCTAAAGCATTGTCGTACCCTCACCTAGATCCTAAACCGTCCCCGTCCCCTAACCCTAACCCTAGCTCGAACCCTAACCCTAACCCTTCCCCGAAGCCTGACCCTCACCAGTCCCCTAATCCTAACCCGTACGCTGACACTAACCAACGCCCTCACACGTCCGCTCCCCCTAAAGCGTTGTCGTACCCTCACCTGGACCCTAAACCGTCCCCGTCCCCAACCCTAACCCTAGCCCGAACCCTAACCCTAAAACTTCCCCGAAGCCTGACCCTCACCCGTCCCCTAATCCTAACCCATACGCTGACACTAACCCACGCCCTCACACGTACGCTCCCCCTAAAGCGTTGTCGTACCCTCACCTGGACCCTAACCCGTCCCCGTCCCCTAACCCTAACCCTAGCCCGAACCCTAACCCTAAAACTTCCCCGAAGCCTGACCCTCACCCGTCCCCTAATCCTAACCCGTACG